>NC_058524.1:570387928-570727095 GCF_904849725.1 Hordeum vulgare subsp. vulgare
GGCGGCGGCGGGTCTTTGTCTCCGCCGCCCAATATCGAGGCCGCCCCGGTGAAAGGGCATCCGTCACCGCGGCGCTTCCTGTCGGGATCGACCCCCACCGCGTCGTCACTACAAGAAATATGTCAACTAACGACCTTCAATATTGGTCACTGAATGGTCATTGATTTCCATTTGTGACCTTTTTATGACCAAAAACAAAAGGTCTAAAGCTGAGGGTCTTTAGTGAACTATAACGACTTTTTTTCTAGATTGGTCGTAGGATTTTATGACCAAACAGAAGGTCGAAGGATTAACGACCAAATGATTTGGTCACTAGTAATCTGCCCACACCACGTCAGAGCCACCGTGGCAGGCTGACGTGGCAGAATTATAACCAAATGAAAAGGTCATAAATAAGATTCAGCCCAGTCCATTCCGGTCGTCTGCATGGGTCGGGCCCAATAATTTGGCCTTTTATTTTCTGGGATAGAATCTTTTACTGAGCAGGTTTTTTTATTAGTCCACTTTTCTTTTGGGCCTTGGCCTACTCTTTTTAGTCCAGTTCTTGTTTGGGCCTTGGCCTACTCTTTTTTTAGACCCAAGCCTTTTTAGACAAATTCTAGTTTGGGCCTTGGCCTACTCTTTTTTAGGCCCAAGCCTTCTTAGTCTATTTCTTGTTTGGGCCTCGGCCTTTTTGCTGTCCAAACTAACTTTAGTGCTAAAAAAATGGTCCAAACAAAACTTAAATAATTTACAACTTCACAAAATACTTCATCAGGTTCAAATAGAGCAAGACATTGTTTCATCACCAGAATGACCAATCACTTAAATAATTGACAACTTCACACGTGCACAGCTTCACAAAAACTCATCATGCATTTCCACCAAGCTCTCAAAGTCCATGCCCAGCGGACTTTCCTGATGGTCCGTCGCAGCTGCCATAGTTGCTTTCTGCCTTGTGACTCTATCAGGTTCATCAGGTTCCAGGATCCTCTTGGTTTGTCTTGGAGGTGGGGCCATCACCCTTCCTGGAGGCATTGCAGCAGATGCTTTTGAGCTCTTCCTCTTCTTGCTAGCTGTCTTCAGTGCCTTGTATAAATAGCACAGAAAAAAATTAGATCACAAGATAAATATGTGAGCACAAGGAAACACAGAGCATACAAGAACCCGAACTCTCCAAGCAAGACAGAGTTTGCACCTTAACAGTCTTGTGCACTACAACTTCATCCTCCTTAGGATTGTACTCTGGGTCATCACTGATAACTCCACTACCTTCTTGAACCCCATTAGTTGTACCTTCTTGTACATCATTTGTTTTCCTAATCATTGACGCTATTGCATCAATGCCAAGGTACTGGAATATCCGATTGTTCCTCGTCATATTTCTAGCCCTAACCTTCTCGTACTCGGTGAGAGGATGCTCATCTTTGCAAGGCAAAGTAAACATAATTATTACGTTAATTGTTGGAATGCGTGGACAGACAACCAAACATATCTTATGATATTTTATTATCATTTAATCCTACTTATTCTACTAAGGAGGAGTAACAGCACACAGGCACATCTAAGCCAGCTAATTCAGATTACAGCAATACATTTGCATAATAAAATCTGACAGTATTTTACATCACCAGCCTCCAAGATATTTTACTTAGCATATTACATTTCACTTAGCATATTAAACACATTTTAGAAATCTGACAGCATAACCACAAGGAGCAACTTGCATACCACTAGTTGTCCTCGGGTTTGACCTTGTCATCCTTGACATGGATGATCTTGAGGTGGTGCTTGTGTTGGAAATATGCCCTAGAGGCAATAATAAATTAGGTGTTATTATATTTCTTTGTTCATGATAATCGTTTATTATCCATGCTATAATTGTATTGATTGGAAACGCAGTGCATGTGTGGATACATAGACAAAACACTTTCCCTAGTAAGCCTCTAGTTGACTAGCTCTTTGATCAAAGATGGTAAAGGTTTCCTGACCATAGGCAAGTGTTGTCACTTGATAACGGGATCACATAATTAGGAGAATCATGTGATGGACTAGACCCAAACTAATAGACGTAGCATGTTGATCGTGTCATTTTGTTGCTACTGTTTTCTGCTTGTCAAGTACTTGTTCCTATGACCATGAGATCATATAACTCACTGACACCGGAGGAATGCTTTGTGTGTATCAAACGTTGCAACGTAACTGGGTGACTATAAAGATGCTCTACAGGTATCTCCGAAGGTGTTCGTTGAGTTAGTATGGATCGAGACTGGGATTTGTCACTCCGTGTGACGGAGAGGTATCTCAGGGCCCACTCGGTAATACAACATCACACACAAGCCTTGCAAGCAATGTGACTTAGTGTAAGTTGCGGGATCTTGTATTACGGAATGAGTAAAGAGACTTGCCGGTAAATGAGATTGAAATAGGTATGCGGATACTGACGATCGAATCTCGGGCAAGTACATACCGAAGGACAAAGGGAATGACGTACGGGATAATATGAATCCTTGGCACTGAGGTTCAAACGATAAGATCTTCGTAGAATATGTAGGATCCAATATGGGCATCCAGGTCCCGCTATTGATATTGACCGAGGAGTCACTCGGGTCATGTCTGCATAGTTCTCGAACACGCAGGGTCTGCACACTTAAGGTTCGACGTTGTTTTATGCGTATTTGAGTTATATGGTTGGTTACCAAATGTTGTTCGGAGTCCCGGATGAGATCACGGACGTCACGAGGGTTTCCAGAATGGTCCGGAAACGAAGATTGATATATAGGATGACTTCATTTGGTTACCGGAAGGTTTTCGGGCATTACCGGTAATATATCGGGAATGACGAATGGGTTCCGGATCTTCACCGGGAGGGGGGGACCACCCACCCGGGAGGGCCCAAGAACCTTAGGGGTGGTGCACCAAGTAGGTGGGGTCAGCGTAGGCTGTCTTGCGCAAGAGAGAAAGAAAAACCAAAAGAAGAGAAAGGAAAAAAAGGGAAAGGTGGGAAAGAAGAGAAGGACTCCACCTTCCAATCCTAGTTGGACTAGGATTGGAGGAGGACTCCTCCTCCCCTTGGTGGCGCAGCCCTTGGGGCAACTTGAGCCTCAAGGCAAGCCTCCCCTCCCCTCCTCCTGTATATATGGAGCTATTAGGGCTGATTTGAGACAACTTTGCCACGGCAGCCCGACCACATACCTCCACGGTTTTTCCTCTAGATCGCGTTTCTGCGGAGCTCGGGCGGAGCCCTGCTGAGACAAGATCATCACCAACCTCCGGAGCGCCGTCACGCTGCCGGAGAACTCTTCTACCTCTCCGTCTCTCTTGCTGGATCAAGAAGGCCGAGATCATCGTCGAGTTGTACGTGTGCTGAACGCGGAGGTGCCGTCCGTTCGGCACTAGATCGGAGCGGATCGTGGGACGGATCGCGGGACGGTTCATGGGACGGTTCGCGGGGCGGATCGAGGGACGTGAGGACGTTCCACTACATCAACCGCGTTCACTAACGCTTCTGCTGTGCGATCTACAAGGGTACGTAGATCTGAAATCCCCTCTCGTAGATGGACATCACCATGATAGGTCTTCGTGCGCGTAGGAAAATTTTTGTTTCCCATGCGACGTTCCCCAACAGTGGCATCATGAGCTAGGTTCATGCATAGATGTCTTCTCAAGTAGAACACAAAAGTTTTTGTGGGCGGTGATGTGCGTTTTGCTGCCCTCCTTAGTCTTTTCTTGATTCCGCGGTATTGTTGGATCGAAGCGGCTCGAACCGACATTACTCGTACGCTTACGAGAGACTGGTTTCATCCCTACGAGTAACTCCGTTGCTCAAAGATGACCGACGAGTGTCGGTTTCTCCAACTTTAGTTGAATCGGATTTGACCGAGGAGGTCCTTGGATGAGGTTAAATAGCAATTCATATATCTCTGTTGTGGTGTTTGCGTAAGTAAGATGTGATCCTACTAGATACCCATGGTCACCACGTAAACAATGCAACAACAATTAGAGGACGTCTAACTTGTTTTTGCAGGGTATGCTTGTGATGTGATATGGCCAATGATGTGATGTGATATATTGGATGTATGAGATGATCATGGTGTAATAGTTAATATCGACTTGCACGTCGATGGTACGGCAACCGGCAGGAGCCATAGGGTTGTCTTTAAACTAACGTTTGTGCTTGCAGATGCGTTTACTTATTGCTAGGACGTAGCTTTAGTAGTAATAGCATGAGTAGCACGACAACCCCGATGGCGACATGTTGATGGATATCATGATGATGGAGATCATGGTGTGACGCCGGTGACAAGAAGATCATGTCGGTGCTTTGGTGATGGAGATCAAGAAGCACATGATGATGGCCATATCATGTCACTTATGAATTGCATGTGATGTTAATCCTTTATGCACCTTATCTTGCTTAGAACGACGGTAGCATTATGAGGTGATCTCTCACTAAAATTTCAAGACGAAATTGTGTTCTCCCCGACTGTGCACCGTTGCGACAGTTCTTCGTTTCGAGACACCACGTGATGATCGGGTGTGATAGACTCAACGTTCACATACAACGGGTGCAAAACAATTGCACACGCGGAACACTCGGGTTAAGCTTGACGAGCCTAGCATGTGCAGACATGGCCTCGGAACACATGAGACCGAAAGGTCGAGCATGAATCGTATAGTTGATATGATTAGCATAGAGATGCTTACCACTGAAACTATTCTCGACTCACGTGATGATCAGACTTGAGATAGTGGATTTGGATCATGTACCACTCAAATGACTAGAGAGATGTACTTTTTGAGTGGGAGTTCTTAAGTAATATGATTAATTGAACTAATTGTCATGAACATAGTCTAATGGTCTTTGCGAATTACGATGTAGCTTGCGCTACAGCTCTACTGTTTTTATATGTTCCTAGAGAAAATTTAGTTGAAAGTTGATGGTAGCAAACTTTGCAAACTGAGTCTATAAAGCCGAGGATTGTCCTCGTTGCTGCGCAGAAGGCTTATGTCCTTAATGCACCACTCGGTGTGCTGCACCTCGAGCGTCGTCTGTAGATGTTATGAACATCCGACATACACGTTTATGATGACTACACGATAGTTCAGTACAAAATACTTAATGGCTTAGAAGAAAGGCGCCGAAGACGTTTTGAAACGTCACGGAACATACGAGATGTTCTAAAGAGATGAAATTGTGATTTCATGCTTGTGCCCCTGTTAAGAGGTATGAGACCTCCGACAAGATTCTTTGTCCACGAAGTAGAGGAGAAAAGCTCAATCATTGAGCGTGTGCTCAGATTATCTGAGTACGACAATCGCTTGAATCAAGTGGGAGTTGATCTTCCAAATAAGATAGTGATGGTTGTCCAAAGTCACTGCCACCAAGCTGTGAGAGCTTCGTGATGAACTATAACATACCAAGGATAGATACAATGATCCTTGAGCGATTCGCGATGTTTGACACTGCGAAAGTAGAAATCAAGAAGGAGCATCAATAGTTGATGGTTAGTAAAACCACTAAGTTTCGAGAAAGGCAAGGGCTAGAAGGGATACTTCGTGAAACGGTAAAGCAGTTGTTGCACTAATGAAGAGACCCCAGATTAAACCCAAGCCCGGGACTAAGTGCTTCTGTTATGAGGGGAACGGTCACTGAGGAGGAGCAACTCTAGATACTTGGTAGATAATAAGGTTGGCAAAGGTCGAAAGAAGTATATTTGATATACATGATGTTGATGTGTACTTTACTAGTACTCCTAGTAGCACGAGGGTATTGGATACCGGTTCGGTTGCTAAGTGATTAGTAACACGAAATGAAAGCTACGGCATAAACGAAGACTAGCTAAAGGCCAGGTGACGATACATGTTGGAAGTGTTTCCAAGGTTGATATGATCAAACGTCGCACACTCCCTCTACCATCGGGATTGGTGTTAAACCTAAATAATTGTTATTTGGTGCTTGCGTTAAGCATGAACATGATTGGATCGTGTTTATTGCAATACGATTATTCATTTAAAGAGAATAATGGTTACTCTATTTGCCTGAATAATCACCTTCAATGGTTTATTGAATCTCGATCGTAGTGTTACACATGTTCATGATATTGGTGCCAAAAGATACGAGGTAATGATGATAGTACCACTTACTTGTGGCACTGCCGCTTGAGTCATGTTGGTATAAATTGCATGAAGAGGCTCCATGCCGATGGATCTTTATACTCACTTGATTTTGAATCACTAGTGACATGAAAATCATGCCACATGAGCAAGGCCTTGTTTTCATTGAGATGAAACAAGATAGTAACTTGTTGGAAGTGATACATTTTGATGTATGCAGTCCAATGGGTGTTGAGGCATGCAGTGGATATCATTATGTTCTTACTTCAATGACGATTTGAGTAGATACAAGAGTATTTACTTAATGAATCACAAGTCTGAAATATTGAAAGGTTCAACTCTGTTTCAGGAGTGAAGTTCGTCGTAACAAGAGGATAAACTGTCTACGATATGATCATAGAAATGAATATCTGAGTTACGAGTTTTGGTACGCAATTAAGACAATGTGGAAATTGTTTCGCAGTTCATGCCACCTGGAACATCATAGTGTGATGATGTGTCTGAACGTCATAGCCACGCACTATTTGGTATGGTGCATGCTATGATGTCTCTTATCGAATTACCACTATCGTTTATGGGTTATGCATTAGAGACAACCGCATTCACTTTAAATAGGGCACCACGTATTTCCGTTGAGATGACACAGTATAGACTGAGGTTTAGAGAAACCTAAAATGTCGTTTCTTGAAAGTTTGGGGCTTCGACACTTATGTGAAAAAGTTTCAGTCTGATAAGCTCGAACCCAAAGCGGATAAATGCATCTTCATAGGATATCCAAAACAGTTGGGTACATCTCCTATCTCAGATCCGAAAGCAAAGTGTTTGTTTCTAGAAATGGATCCTTTCTCGAGGAAAGGTTTCCCTCGAAAGAATTGAGTGGGAGGGTGGTAGAACTTGATGAGGTTATTGAACCATCACTTCAACCAGTGTGTAGTAGGGCGCAGGAAGTTGTTCCTGTGGCGCCTACACCAATTGAAGTGAAAGCTGATGATGGTGATCATCGAGCATCGGATCAAGTTACTACAAGCCTCGTAGGTTGACAAGGTCACGTACTACTGCAGAGTGGTACGGTTACCCTGTCTTGGAGGTCATGTTGTTGAGCAATAGTGAACCTACGAGTTATGGAGAAAGCAATGGTGGGCCCAGATTCCGACAAATGGCTAGAAGCCATGAAATCCAAGAGAGGATCCATGTATGAAAACAAAGTGTAGACTTTGGAAGAACTACTTGATGGTCATAGGACTATTGAGTAAAGATGGATCTTTAAAAGGAAGACAGACGATGATGGTGATAAGTCACTATTAAGAAAAGCTCGACTTGTCGCAAAGATGTTTCCGACAAGATCAAACAGTTGACTATGATGAGACTTTCTCACTCGTAGCGATGCTAAAAGTCTGTTAGAATTATGTTAGTAGTTGCTGCATTATTTATGAAATATTTCACATAGGATGTCAAAACATTGTTTCCTCGACGGTTCCTTGAGCAAACATTGTATGTGATACAACCAGGAGGTTTTGTCGATCCTAAAGATACTAGCAAGTATGCAAGCTCCAGCGATCCTTCAATGGACTGGTGCAAGCATCTCGGAGTTGGAATATACACTTTGATGAGATGATCAAAGATTTTGGGTTTGTACAAGGTTTATGAGAAACTTGTATTTCCAAAGAAGTGACTGGGAGCACTATAGAATTTCTGATAAGTATATGTGTTTGACATATTGTGGATCAGAAGTAATGTAGAATTTCTGTAAAGCATACAAGGTTGTTTGAAAGGAGTTTTCAAAGGAGTACCTGGATTGCGCTACTTGAACATTGAGCATCAAAGATCTATGGAGATAGATCGAAAGCGCTTAATAGAAGTTTCAACAAGATGCATGCCTTGACAAGTTTTTGAAGGAGTTCAAAATAGATCAGCAAAGAAGGAGTTCTTGGTTGCGTTGTGAGGTGTGAATTTGAGTAAGACTCAAAACCCTACGCCGGTAGAATAAAGAGAATAGACGAAGGTCGTCTTCTATGCCTTGGCCGTAGAATCTGAAGTATGTCATGCCGGGTACCGCACATGATGTGTGCCTTGACTCAAAGTATGTTGAGAGGTACAGAGAGTGATCCATGATTGAATCACTAGCAGCGGAAAAATTTATCCTTAGTAACTGGTGGACTAAGGAATTTTTCTCGATTATGGAGGTGGTTAAAGAGTTCGTCGTAAAGGGTTACGTCGATGCAAGCTTTGACACTAATCTAAATAACTATGAGTAGTGAAACGGATTCGTATAGTAGAGTAGATATTTGGAGTATTTCCGAATAGCACATAGTAGCAGCATCTATAAGATGACATAAAGATTTGTAAAGAACACACGGATCTGAAAGTTTCAGAACCGTTGACTAAAACCTCTCTCACGAGCAAGACGTGATCAGACCCCATAACTATATGGGTGTTGGATTCGTTGGAATCACATGGTGATGTGAACTAGATTATTGACTCTACTGCAAGTGGCAGACTGTTGGAAATATTCCCTAGAGGCAATAATAAATTAGTTGTTATTATATTTCTTTGTTCATGATAATCGTGTATTATCCATGCTATAATTGTATTGATTGGAAACACAGTGCATGTGTGGATACATAGACAAAACACTGTCCCTAGTAAGCCTCTAGTTGACTAGCTCGTTGATCAAAGATGGTCAAGGTTTCCTGGCCATAGGCAAGTGTTGTCACTTGATAACGGGATCACATCATTAGGAGAATCATGTGATGGACTAGACCCAAACTAATACACGTAGCATGTTGATCGTGTCATTTTGTTGCTACTGTTTTCTACGTGTCAAGTATTTGTTCCTATGACCATGAGATCATATAACTCACTGACACCGGAGGAATGCTTTGTGTGTATCAAACGTCGCAACGTAACTGGGTGACTATAAAGATGCTCTACAGGTATCTCGGAAGGTGTTCATTGAGTTAGTATGGATCGAGACTGGGATTTGTCACTCCGTGTGACGGAGAGGTATCTCGGGGCCCACTCGGTAATACAACATCACACACAAGCCTTGCAAGCAATGTGACTTAGTGTAAGTTGCGGGATCTTGTATTACGGAACGAGTAAAGAGACTTGCCGGTAAATGAGATTGAAATAGGTATGCGGATACTGACGATCGAATCTCGGGCAAGTAACATACCAAAGGACAAAGGGAATGACATACGGGATTATATGAATCCTTGGCACTGAGGTTCAAACGATAAGATCTTCCTAGAATATGTAGGATCCAATATGGGCATCCAGGTCCCGCTATTGGATATTGACCGAGGAGTCACTCGGGTCATGTCTACATAGTTCTCGAACCAGCAGGGTCTGCACACTTAAGGTTCGACGTTGTTTTATGCGTATTTGAGTTATATGGTTGGTTACCGAATGTTGTTCGGAGTCCTGGATGAGATCACGGATGTCACGAGGGTTTCCGGAATGGTCCGGAAACGAAGATTGATATATAGGATGACTTCATTTGGTTACCGGAAGGTTTTCGGGCATTACCGGTAATGTACCGGGAATGACGAATGGGTTCCGGATCTTCACCGGGAGGGGGGACCACCCACCCGGGAGGGCCCAAGGACCTTGGGGGTGGCGCACCAAGTAGGTGGGGTCAGCCCTAGGCTGTCTTGCGCAAGAGAGAAAGAAAAACCAAAAGAAGAGAAAGGAAAAAAAAGGGAAAGGTGGGAAAGAAGAGAAGGACTCCACCTTCCAATCCTAGTTGGACTAGGATTGGAGGAGGACTCCTCCTCCCCTTGGTGGCGCAGCCCTTGGGGCTCCTTGAGCCTCAAGGCAAGCCTCCCCTCCCCTCCTCCTATATATATGGAGCTATTAGGGCTGATTTGAGACAACTTTGCCACGGCAGCCCGACCACATACCTCCACGGTTTTTCCTCTAGATCGCGTTTCTGCGGAGCTCGGGCGGAGCCCTGCTGAGATTAGATCACCACCAACCTCCGGAGTGCCGTCACGCTGCCGGAGAACTCATCTACCTCTTTGTCTCTCTTGCTGGATCAAGAAGGTCAAGATCATCGTCGAGCTGTACGTGTGCTGAACGCAGAGGTGCCGTCCGTTCGGCACTAGATCAGAGCGGATCGTGGGACGAATCGCGGGACGGTTCGAGGGACGGTTCGCGGGGCGGATCGAGGGACGTGAGGACGTTCCACTACATCAACCGCGTTCACTAACGCTTCTGTTGTGCGATCTACAAGGGTGCGTAGATCTAAAATCCCCTCTCGTAGATGGACATCACCATGATAGGTCTTCGTGCGCGTAGGAAAAAATTTGTTTCCCATGCGACGTTCCTCCTTGTAATACTTTCGTCGAAAATATATCCAATCCAAGCACTAGGAAACAAACTGAATTTGCTAAGCAACAAGAGGCGTGCAGAAAGGATATTGAGAGAGCCTTTGGGGTTTTGCAATCTACTATTGCTATTGTTCGTGGGCCAGCTCGTTTTTGGGATAAGAAAACCCTCGGCAACATCATGACATGTTGTGTGATTCTTCACAACGTGATCATTGAAGATGAGAGGAATTTAAACTTGGAGTTCTTCTACGACATTGTTGGTAGCCGTGTGAAGCCATCTAGAAACCCTGACCGTATTCAGGCTTTCCTGGAGTCCTACCGGCATATAGAGGACGCCCATGGGCACACTCAGCTGTAGCATGATCTCATTGAGCACACATGGCAGTTGCATGGGCAGCAGAGATTTTTATGCTCATCTATATGATTGTTGTGTAAATTGAACTATTCTTTTATTTCGGACAATTGTTGTATTGGATTATTTGTTTAATTCTTTCATTTGAATCATTCTTGTAAGATTGACTATTGTTGTAATGTACAATAAACATATATCTATATTTTAGTTAATGTTTGCATAAGAATTTGCTGGAGATTTTACTATCAAAATCTACGTATGCAGGTCCGGTTTTGGTTGCGACAGAACACACACCGCAATGCGGAACTGCAAAACAGAATAACTGCAAAACAAAATATTCTATTTTACAGTTCCGCATTGTGGTGTCTGTTCAGCCGTAGCCAAAAATAGAACTGCAATGCGCTTTGCCGCGACTCTCATCCCAGGTTTGCAGGCTGGCAAAATACGGGATCTGCTAGAGATGCTCTTACGCGGGATTGGGGCTAGCCGACGGCGAGATCTCGAGGAGGAAAACAAGGAACGAGGCCACCGGCGCGCTAGGCTGAAAGAGAAAGGAGGGGATCGGGAGGAAGAAGAAAGACGAAGACGATAAGGTAGGCCCGAGTGATGTGCGGGGCGTACGATGGGGCTCCATCGCGTGGCTCCCGAGCAACCGGACGAAGTTTCGGCCGGCAAGTGGGCGTAAAACGTTTCATGACAAACAACGACCGAATCCAATAAGATACCTTGTAGACACACCTCCACACGTCCCTCGGCGATGCTAGACGCACCGCCGGGACGAGGGCCATCCGCGAGAACCTTCTTTAAATTTCAAGATTGTCTAGGTTCAGTTTTTCTCTTGTTGTTTCTTCAACCAGTTTTCATTGTCATTGTTTGTTTTTCCTTTCTAAAAGCTGTTCAGATTTTTTTTTAAATGATCGGTTTAAAAATAATTATCATGTTATCAAGCGTTGTATGGATTTTCAAAAAATTGCCCATTTTAAAGAGTTGGCAACAATTTTAAAATTGTCTGCATTTTCAAAGAAATGCTCGTGCTTTTATAAATGTTTTGGAAATTTTAAAAACGCCCATTTTAATAAAAAATACAAATTCACAAAAAACTTCTCATGTCCAAAAACAGTTTGCTTTTATAAAAGAAATATTTATGTTGTAAAAATTGTTCAGCATTTCAAAAAATGTATGAGCTTTTAGAAGAACGCACAAAAAATTGTGTGCTACTCCATCTATAAACTAATAACTACTTTAATGCTATAAATGCTTTTATATTAATTTACAGACGGAGTATATTACACCGAGAAACACTACAATGCTCGGCTTGCTACGGTCCCGAGCCACTACAGTTGCACAGGAAAACGAACGTGCGAACGCACAAAATTCGGGTGCTATATTTCAAAAAACAAAAAAGTGCATTGCAGGTGATTCGAATCGAACAGGGCACCTATGGATTAAGGGCCTGTTTGGGACTGCTCTGTTCCAGAAAATTCAGCTCCGCTCTAGAAAACGTACGTCAAACGGGGTAGCTCCATGATATACCGCTCCGCAAAAATACTAGAATCTGGGGTCTAACTCCTTGTTTTTTGTGAAGCTTTCTAGGAGGTGCTCCATAAAATTATAAAAGTTGGAGTTGAAAGAAAATTACCCACCACTGCCAACAGTAAGTGGATACCCCTTCGTTTTTTACCTCTCATCCAATCAAATAGATCCTTTTCACCAAATTTTTCATTCGTGAAGCTGGAGCTAAATGAGAGCCAAACATTCTCTTGAAATAGTTGCAACTCCTATATGAAACTGCTCTAAAGTGGATTTGATGAAGCGGAGCTGATTTTGATGGAGCAAAGCAGTCCCAAACAGGCCCTAATGTATCCATCGGATAACCAAGTAGGATGCAGGACATCTTTCTCCTAAATTGTTTTTTGTCTACTTAAAACAAAACACTAAAAAACACAATGGTTATTAGGCCCTTTTTCTTCTGTTTCTCCCTTATATTTTTTTCATTTTAAGTTAGCTTTTTTTATTTCGTAGAATTTACTCAAACGCAATGATTTTTAAAAAAATTGGTGACATTTAAAAAAAATGAAGTTGTTCCAAACTCATGAGCATTTTGAAATTTAATGACGAAATTTCCCAAAATAATAAACTAACTTTACAAAATGGATGATCTTTTTTCAAACTTGATGAAATTTCCTCAAATGTTTGATTTTTTGTCAAATTCGTGATTTTTCCAATGTTTAGTTAAGTTATTTTTTCAAAATCAATAATTTCTTTTAAAAAAATTATGAACAACTTTTCGAAATCAATGAACTTTTGTTTTTCAAAATTGATTAAATTTTGCAAAAGATTTTTATGATATTTTTTAGTTTCTGAACTCTTTTTCCAGAAAAAAAAAGTGAGCAACACAACAAGAGAGAAACCCGTGGAAAAAAAACTAGTGCATGAAAAAAAAGGAAATCGGGCATGCCAACGTGGCATATTGAACAGCAACACGCGAGTGGTGGGCCGCGACCCGCAAGGGGACATGTGGCCGCCACGAAGCATAGCCTGCGTATATACGCCGCTGATTTGGCTCCAACTTGGAAAAACTTGGTAGAACCAGCGTAGGACTTCGAAATCATTAATTGAAAAGTATATTTTTAAAAATTATTTCTACCTTATCAGCCTGAAACAATTGGCATATTGGATACGTCTCATTTGTCGCAACCCGAGAATTTTTATTTTTTTGTAGATTTGTATATTTAAAACATTTTATCTCTTAAACTACGTGTTTAAATGTGGAACCATTTTCATCGTTGTATTTCTCAACGTCGAGATCTTCAAAACTTGATACCATATTGATAGATTTTAACAAACTTTTTTTTTCTTGAAAAAATAGGACGTAAAATGTGGAATGAAAAATTTTGCCTCTCGCCATAGAAGAAATCAAAACATAAAACACATTTATTTTGTTTCAGAGAGGCATAGACGCACCTTCCACGAAAGCAAAACCATGCCTCTTTTGAAAGCAAGACCGTACTTCTTTTAAAATTTAACAGAAAACGTGTTTTTCTTTCATTTCTGAGAGGCACGACCGTCCCTCTCGCGAAAGCAAAAGTGTGTCTCTCATGAAAAAAATAAACACACGTTCTTTTTTCGTTTTCAAGAGGCACGGACATGCCTCCCGTAAAAAAACCATACCTCTTGCAAAAAAACAAGAAATCCATTTTTCTGTTTCCAAGAGGCACGACCAAGCCTTTCGCGAAAGCCAAATCGCACCTCTAGTAAAAATTACTCCCTCCGTTCCAAAATAACTATCTCAACTTTATATTAGCTCTAGTATAAAATTATACTAAGCTTAAGACACTTATTTTAGGACGGAGGAAGTAGAAAACATATCTTTCCATGCAAATAATATTTTTTGATTTGTTTTAAAAAACTAAGGAAGATAGTTAAAAAACAAAAACCCAAAACAAATCAATAAAAAAATCAGAAAATGTGTGCGGAAAAATAAGAAAAGTGAAATCCAAAGAAAAAACTTAAAGTGTGACACGTGACAACGATAGAAAATGTGCCAAATAACGGTGTGTGAAAGTGTTAATTGAAAGGGCAGTACTGGGCGTCGGCACGCCGGCGCGAACGCTCGCGTCGGTCGCAGCGTAACCGTCTTATCTGTAGGACGCACCGTTAGATCTATTCATGCAGCAATTTTTTTCTCGATGCAACAAATTTCGTTCACGATGCAGCAATTTTCGTTCATAAAAATAAATTTGTAGCAAAAAAATATATCGACGTGGTCGTAGAAAAAAACGACGTTGATGATGTGTAGTAACAAAACAATCCGGTGAACTCGGGTTGCAACTCTCACGAACGTGTTTGCAACTTTTTTACTAAACGGTTGCAGTAAAAAATTATACCAGTTGTAGCAAAAATTAACACAGTTGTAACAAAAATCAAAAAAATCGATTGTACCGAAAAATCTGATGAACTGAAGATGCAACCAAACGTATATACAGTTTTTTTAATGAACAAATATAGCAAATAAAAAACCCTAGTTGCAGCAAATTTAGACGAAAAAAGCTGCATGCTAATAAGCTGCGCGTGTGTCGCTCGCGACCGGCGCGCCGGCAACAAATATTTCCCTAATTGAAAGGCTACCGAAAAGATGCTCCCTAGTTACTCTCTTACGACTTGAAGTGAATTGTTCACTTTACATTCGGAACATGGGCTTTATTCTTTCAGTTACTATAGAGCCCACTCAACCCCGTTTTTCTTATAACTAATTCAAAGGCGTGACTTCCTATACAGAAAGGTGCGGCAAATGTGGTCTCGCTTGGGTGGAGCCTGTTTACCACGCGCTATTTTTTTGCTTCTTATTACCCTTAAAAAATTATAACCGCTAGTTCTAAAACATGACTATAGTTTTCTAATAAAAATAAAAAATTATGAAGCGCTTTATTGTCATGTATTTCAAAATAACTTTGGTGGAGTTGAAAGTTATTACTAATTTAAAAATATATAAAAATTGTAAAATCGTATAACAAATTGATTTTATTTCAATTTTAGAAATATTCATGATTGTGAACAAATGAACTAAAATATGTTTGTATATTGGAAAAAATAAATTCGTATTTTTTTAAAATAAATGATAAAATCCGAAATTGAAAATAAAAAATAAAAAAGGAATCAGAAATAAACACAAGGAAATTAACAGCAACAGAATTTCAGAAATATGCTTGGAAATTTCAGAAATATTTATGAATTTGGAATCTATTTATGTCATGTTTAAATTATTTAGATTTTTAAATACTCACAATCTTTATTAACTATTCATGCAATTAAGAAAATCATGAATTTTAAAAATATTCTGTAATTTCAAAACTAAAAAAGAATTTGAAAGAAATTATTTTAAAAAAATCTCCACAGATATAGAAACAATATTCTATAATTGTTTTAAAATATCTAAAAATGGAAATCGAAAATAAAATATTAATGAATATAAAAATTAGAAATCAATAGCAAAAATATTCGGGAAAACAAAACCGTGTAACCGGCAGATAAAAAAAGGAAAATAGTTAGGAAGAAAACCACCAGAAAAAGAACATTCTAGAATGTTCCTAAAATTGCTTTGTCATGTTTGTTATTTTTGACAATGTGGCAGTTGTAGCACATGTAAATCGCGAGCCACTAGGAACGGCCTTAAGGCGCCGACTAGTCTCCCAGTTTACTATTTGCTCGATTACATTTTTCATTTCTATTCCAATTCCTCTAAAAAAAGGAACAATTTCTGCTTTGAAAGCAATTTTTGGGTAAACTTTAATAGTTTTGAAATTATAAATTTCATGAAATTTAAGAGAAGCTAGTGAATTTTTAAAATATAAGTTAATTTGAGAAAGGTTTGTCCATTTAAACAATGCTCTTTAATTTAAACAACTCCAACTATATTTTTTTTTCGTTTCTAAGAAAACAATATTTCTTTTCTCTCTCCAAAACTAAACTATTTCTTATTTTACCACACACGTCTCAATAAGACGAACACCATCAGGAGATCTTAAGAGCAACTTCAATGAAGCAATTCATTTCGCCCGTCGTCATCCGTTTGAGTCGGCGTGGACAAAAATGATGGCCCAACACGTCGATCCATTGCTAAAACGGATCCGCTTCCCGTCCGTGCTAACCCATTTTCGGTCCAAATTGGGGGCTGAAATACGTCTGTCCGGACGCGAAGTGCGCGCCCCCAACCACCGCGGTGAACATTATTTATGACGGCCGTCATCCTCGGGCCCACGCGACAGCGACCGCGGCCG
This sequence comes from Hordeum vulgare subsp. vulgare, assembly GCF_904849725.1. Lineage (NCBI taxonomy): Eukaryota > Viridiplantae > Streptophyta > Magnoliopsida > Poales > Poaceae > Hordeum > Hordeum vulgare. The sequence goes on from NC_058524.1 coordinate 570,404,485, forward strand.
ACCTTTTTTAATCTGAGTGTGCGGTGAGTTCCGCCATCTGCTTCCAGAACCCCGTCCGTCCACATCCAGCCACCTCCTCGGCGACCAAAACCCTAGCACACCATGGCCGACGGCTTCCCAAACAAGGGCAAGGTCCCGCTTTACCCCCGCGCCATCTCCCCGCCGTCGTCTTCCCATCGGCCTCGCCAGCGCGCGAGCGTCTCGGTGCACCAAGCGCGGTGGCAATAGGAGCATCGTGTGCCGCTCCCTTACCCCGATGTCACGTTGCCGCACGGCTGGCATCTCGATCCGGAGAGGATTCTGATGGCGGACGTGCCACAGTCGGCGCGGGTGCATGTAGAGGAGGTGAGCCGCCGTCGGCGTGTGCTGGCGACGGAGCAGCGGAGAGACCCTGCGTACGCGGCCGACTCCCCTAACTGGGAGGTGCAGATCGTGGTGGAGCACGAGGCGCATCGCCGCCGTGGCATGCGTGAAGTGCATCCAGGAGGCCCTTCGTCGTCCCCGCCTGTCGTCAGCGACGAGGACCAGGAGGCTGAGGCCGCCAACCAGGCGGCGCTCGCAGCTTTCCTCCACGACAGCGAGGAGGAAGCGCGGCGCAGGGCCGACGAGGAGGCGGCGTACCAGCAACAGCTCGCGGAGGCCATGGCGCTCTCGGCTGCCGGCGACTGCGTCGTGCGACCTCCGCCGAAGACCGAGCCCACGGAGCCGCGGAAGGTCTACCAGTGGACCGGCGTCGTCCACGAGTTCGTCACGGCGCCGCCCATCTGGCTGGGCGCGACACCGCAGGAGGAGCAAGCCTACCTCGAGCACTGGAGGTCGCAGCACGTGCTGACGGAGCGCGTCGAAGGCCTTCGGCTCATGAAGGTGAAGAAGGAGGCGGAGGAGGAACGACGGGAGGCGGAGGAGGAGGAGCGTGCCCGTGCTGCTGCGCTGCCACCGCCACCAGCACAGTCCGTGCCAACGGGGATAGACGACGAAGGCACACGCAGTTACGCTCTGGAACGCGGCATTCCCCTGGGCCGGCCCTGCGCCTATGCTAGTCGACCTCACCGGCCCCGATGACGACGACGACGACGCCTAGGGCTGCCCTCGTAGTTTTAGGTTTTTTATGTTTAATTAATGTAATGCGGACGCGTGGACTCACGTCGGTCTTCGTGACCCGTTTTTAATGTTTGATTACGAACTTATCTATTTTTTCACACGCAGGTAAAATGGGTCCGGCGAGCGTTGGACGCATGCGCCGACCCATTTATGAAAGCGGACGTTCATGTCCGTCCGACCGACCGAAACGGACAAAAAGCAGACAAAATCACCATCCGTTTGGGTGGTCCGTTGTTGCCCTAAGCGTTTCCTTGCAGCCCTTGCACCATTCATTAACCGGCACAGGCATGGCCTATAAAGTAGAAACTTCTCTTGTTCATCCCACAGTCCACCACCCACATTGCTTCTCAGGACCGTGCAAATTCATCCAATCAATCAATCAATCCAAGTCTATCTCTACTGGAATGTACGAGGTCTAAATTGCCCAGACCTTCGAGCAACTATCAGAGAAACGATCACTGCTACTCCATGCCACATAGTATGTCTGCAAGAGACCAAGTTGGAGCTTGTCGACCTGTTCGTTGCTTCTTTCCTCGATGGTCACAGACTTAAGAACTTTGCTCAGCGCCCAGCCGTTGGCACTCGCGGTCGCATCCTGCTGCTATGGGACGAGTGTGCCGTGGATGTGAAGGATGTGTGTTTTGGCACCTTCTACCTTTCCTGCAAAGTCACGATTGTTTCCTCGGCCACAACCTTCAAGCTCACAACCGTTTATGGTCCAACAAGAAGCAATCTCAAGGACGCTTTCTTCCAAGAGTTGATCAATGAGAAGCTCCCACAAGGTTTAAAGTGGTTGGTCGCCGACGATTTTAATCAAATCTACCACGCGCAACGCAAGAATAACACAAATGTCGACCGGAGCCGTATAGTCCGCTTCAGAAACACACTTAACCTTTGTGAGCTTAAAGAGATCCACTTGCAAAACAGAAATACACCTGGAGTAATGAACAAAGCAACCCAACTCTCAGCAAACTCGACTGTTTTTTCTGCAACGAAGATTGGGACCTAGACTTTGGCACACACATCCTTCACGCACCCTCGTCATCACTATCGGACCACTGCCCTCTCCTCCTTGCAAACGACAAAGGTCCGCGGAGGTCAAAGCCCTTCCGCTTCGAAAACTTTTGGATCAAAATGCCCGGTTTTAAAGATGTAGACCACGGAGCTTGGAGCAACAATTCTGGTCACTCTGACCCTTACCTCAACCTCTTTCACAAGCTCAAAGAGTGTGGCAAAAAATTAAGGAAATGGAGCAGAACGATGTTCGCACACTTGAAGGTGCAGATTCATATGGCCCTCGAAGTGATTCTTAGTTTGGATGTGGCTCAAGATCTTCGTCCCCTTAGTACCAGCGAGCGTGATCTTCGAAAGAGGCTTAAGAGGAAAGTGGTACGTCTAGCTGTTCTCGAGCGTGCGCGAAAAAGACAAAGCTCAAGAATTACAAGCCTAAAAGACGGTGATGCCAACACTCGTTTCTTCCACCTGCGCGTAAACCATCGACGAGGGAAGAACTTTATTCACCGCCTCAGGCACAACAACGGATGGGTTACTTCTCACGACCACAAGAAAACCATTATTCAAAACCACTTCTCTGAGGCCACGAGACACGGTCGACATCAACTCGGACAACATCCCGGTGCCGGCCTGTGATCTCTCTGAGTTAGGGGCTGCCTTCACGGAGGAAGAGGTGAAATAGGCGATTTTTGATCTCCCTAGTGACAAAGCATCGGGACCGGATGGCTACTCTGGTGCCTTCTTCAAAGCATGTTGGGAGATCATAAAAGATGATGTTTTGCTTGCTGTCAATCACTTTTCTAATTTGCGCTCCACAAACTTAAGCTGGCTCAACTCGGCGAACATTGCTCTCATCCCAAAGAAGGATGGGTCGGAATGCATCTCAGATTTCCGCCCCATTAGCCTCATCAACGCCATCGCGAAGATCATTGCCAAGATGATGGCTAACCGGCTGGCTCCCCACATGCATGACCTTGTCTCCAACGCTCAGAGTGCATTCATCAAAAAGAGAAGCATCCATGACAACTTATTGTTCGCCAGAAACTTAGCAAGAAAGTTTCATTGCAATCGCACCCCGACGCTTTTGTTCAAACTAGACATCAAAAAGGCGTTTGACTCCGTACGTTGGGACTTCCTCATGGATCTGCTCAAGCACCTTCATTTCCCAGATAGATTTCGTGACTGGGTTTCAGCTTTGCTCTCTACCGCCACTTAAAGGGTGTTGATCAATGGAGTTCTGGGTGATCCGTTGAAGCATGGATGTGGTCTTCTCCAGGGGGACCCGCTCTCCCCTCTCCTCTTTGTTTTGGCCATCGATCCGCTCCACCACCTCCTCTGCAAGGCCACGGCCCAAGGGCACCTGCACCCTCTGTGTGGTAGATCTTCACCCGTTCGGGCCTGGCTCTATGCCGACGATGTCACCATCTTTTTGAAGCCCATTAAGGAAGACGTCCAATTCCTTGTTGCTACCCTGGCCTCCTTTGGCGAGGTGTATAGCCTTGTCACTAATTGTGCCAAAAGTCTGGTTGCCCCCATCCGGTGTGACAACATCAACCTTGACGATGTTCTTCATGATTTTCCGGCGGTGCGCACCTCGTTCCCGATGCGCTATCTTGGACTTCCGTTATCCGTCAAGCGCCTCAAGCGAATCCACTTCCAGTACCTTGAAGATAAAATTGCAGGCAAGCTACCTCCCTGGCAGGGAAGACATGTGGTCGCTGCTGGCCGTGTGGTTTTGGTTAAGGCCGTCCTATCTACCATTGCCATCTACCATCTCACGGCTCTCGACACCCCGATGGAGGTCCTCAAGAAAATTGACAGAATTCGCCGTGCATACCTTTGGGCGGGCTCAGACAAGGTGTTTGGAGGAAAATGCAAGGTTAAGTGGGAGCTCGTCTGCAAGCCCAAGGACAAGGGCGGGCCCGGAGTGCTTAATTTGGATAAGTTCGCCAAGGCTCTGCGGCTCCGATGGCTATGGTTTGAGTCGACTGACAATAGCAAGCCCTGGATTGGCATGGGGACGCCCTGCACGGAGGATGATCACCACTTCTTTGCGGCTGCCACTATGGTCCTTGTTGGCAACGGACGAACTGCGCAGTTCTGGAACTCGCCCTAGCTCAATGGCTCGCGCCCCCATGACATCGCACCGGACCTCTTTGACCTATCTCGAAAAAAGAACTCCTCGGTACACCAAGCCATGACCAACAACCATTGGATCACCAATAGTGATGGCACCAATGGTCCGTCCATCGCGCATATTGAGCAGTTTGCTAACCTTTGGGAAAAAATATCGTCGATGGCCCTTGCGGAAGATGTGGAAGACTCGATTACTTGGAAGTTCACTAAGGATGGGATTTATTCTGCTTCTTGGCATACAAGACACAATTTGAAGGTCTCATATCCTCTGACCTTGTTCAGTCTGTGTGGAGGGTGTGGGCTCCCCCAAGGTGCAAATTCTTTGTCTGGCTGGTTCTTCAAAACATAACCCGGACATCAAACCGCTTGATCCGTCGTGGCTGGCCCAACTGTGGTTTGTGCCCTCTTTGTAAGCAAGCACACGAGTCCGCTGCCCACCTACTCTTCCAATGTCGCTTCACGTTGCGCATTTGGAATGGCATTCTTCTGTGGCTTGGAATGCATCACATCTCCCAAAGAATGCATCACTACTTCATGATCGACGAGCGCTTCGGTCAAAGGATGGTGGAACAGCAACCTTTAGATTCGTCTCGGCTCTCCCAAAGCTCTTGCCTCATTGATGATGCTCATTTCATGGAAGGTTGGTCCGAGAGAAACGCTAGAGTCTTTCCAAACGTGACGGTTTCATCGATGGTCCTCATTAACAAGATCAAGCAGGAGGTGTCGCTTTGGGGTTTGGCAGGGGTCAAGCACTTGAGTATTGTAATGCCAAGAGAGTAATTTTTCTTCATTTGCCGCTTGCGGCTTTTGTCTAAAACCTTCTCTCTTAATCTATGAAATGGCAAGTCTTTTGCCTCGTTTAAAAAAATCCAAGTCCACAGCCTTCTCTCACTATTACAGGGCCTGAGGAGTTAGGACCATGCAAATTTATCCTATTTCCTTTCCAAATTCCAACTGTTGCAGGGCCTCCGCACAAAAGTGTCAAAGAGAGCAGCGAGTTTTTTTTTTTTTTTTTGAGGGAAAGAGAGCAGCGAGTTTTGTTCGCACACTAACTAACCCACTTCCAAATTGCTTGTTGTTAATCCCATTATTTTCTGACAAAAACAAAAACAAAAACGATCAACCGTCTAGATCGGCTGGCGACAGATAACATCCCGGCGATTATGCACTGTCTCCACTTGGCCCTGTCGCCGATGATTGGCCTGAATTATCCGGTCCGGTCAAGCAACCGCCGGCGATACTGACACACTGCTGCGTCGCTAGATTTGTTTTCTCCGTTTTGAACCATCCGCGCTGTTCCATGTTTCATGCAACGAATCCGATGCCCATGTGCTGGCGCCTCACTACTGACATGTTTATGAACAGTAGGTTAGCTGCTGATCATTTGCGGCCAGCTGAGCTAGCAGGACCATTTGAATCCACTGTACTGTGCGCTTGGTTAATCTCTTTAATATGAACACTCTGTTGAGCATGTGGCATAGTAGCATCGGTATTACGTACTCCCTTCGTCCCAAAATTCTTGTCTTGACTTTGTCAGATATGAATGTATCTAGTCACATTTTAGTATTTTGATACATTTATTTTTAAATAAATCTAAGACAAGAATTGTAGGACGAAGGGAGTATTACTTTAAGCGGTGATGGAATCACAAGCACTGATGGAGACTGTTACAGGTGAAACCAGAGCGGATTCAGGACAAAGCAAAAAAGCTCAATCCACAGCCAGCGTCAAGCCGTCAAATTTCTTCTGCCTAGGCTACGCCATTGTTAATTGGGTTCAGTATAAAGGATTAAGTACTACTCCCTCTGTTTTTAAATATAAGTCTTTTAAGAGTTTCACTAAGACCTCGTTTGGTTAAGGGGGATTGGGGAGGTTTTGAGAGGGAGGGATTTTAGTGGATTGGGTGAATCCCTTTGTTCCACCCAATTCTCTCAAATCCCCGGGGTTTTGCTTCCACTAGTCCATCGAGGAGGGTTTTGAAACACATGGATAGGAAGGGATTGAAGGGGAACGGAGAGGGCTGGGCTAAGCAAACCCCTCCTACCAAATGGGCGTCCGAGGATCTATGGGGTTTCTGGCCCCCCGGAGATTTTCCTCTCAAACCCTCATCAATCCCCCTTAACCAAACGAGCCTAAAGGATTACATACGGATGTATATAGACATACTTTAGAATGTAGATTCACTCATTTTGCTCCGTATATAGTCCAGTAGTAAAACTTTAAAAAAAGACTTATATTTAGAAACGGAGGGAGTATTAAGTATGTATTGTAGATTGCATTGTTTATAGGAGGCGCTGTGAGGAAGAGTTTTTTGGCCTGTTTTCTGATGGCGCTGTGATGAGTAAGCAGCTGCTCTGCTCTTGCGTCGCACATGGATCGGAAGCCCGGCGGGCGTGCAAGACGCACGCGCACGCAGGTTATTACACCATCAGACACGAGCCGTTCAATCATGGCGCCAAAGATGCCGGAGCTGGCGCACATGCACGCACGCGCCTCCGATTCGGCCGCTCACCACCCAGGTGACCTGGAAGGGAGCATGCGATGCCGATGCCGATGCGTGCGTGCAAATCGTGTGTCCCCGCTCGCGGGTCGCATCACATCACCCTTATTCTTACTACGACCGGACCGATGCCGCACTGACCACCGAGCCGGCTGCCGGGGATCTGGCGGCGGCGGATGCGATAGAGTTATTTACCCAAAATCACTATATTTAGGGTTAAGGTAACAGATCAATACCAGATTGAAGTCTGGTTACAAAAAAACCATAAGTCATGAACCTAATGCGTAACGTGAAGTAGTGACTAACCGATTTAGGCACGAAAACAACCAAACCGACAGATGGAGCCCGTGTGTCAGGCTGGCGTGGCAAAGACCAAGCACACACAAAAAAAAAACCAGCTGAGGTGGCAGATGAAATGCGGGACCCGACTGTCATTGACTACATAGTCATCTTCATCCCATCTCTAATTCTATGGAGCATTGCGTCGAGCAGCTTGCGAGCGACCAAGCCCGTGCGAACTGAGAGGTCAATGGCCATGGCAGCTGAGCTCTGGGCGCAGACGACCTCCTCCCATCTCTCTCTCCCCCGACGCCACCTTTAGGAACTCGGTCGTGCGGGCGCACAACGGTGACCGATGGCAGCGCACTGACCACAGGAAAGCATGGAGCGCCGGTGGCAAGCATCTCGGCGCGGGCGACCTCGCGTCGTCGCCGCCATCCCCAGCGGATCCGTGGGCCTCCTTCGGTCCCGGAACGAGAACCCGCACTGGCGCTCCAAGTAAGGGTGGATGACCTGTCGCCGCTCCCCATGATCCCTCGGACGCCACCTCCCGGAGCTCTGGCGCGTGGGTGCATGACGGTAGGACGGTGAACACGACAAGGCATGCGCGTAGGTGCACCACCTTGAGCAAAGGTGCTGCAAGGGAGCTCCACCATGGGGCACGAGCGCGACCAGGGCCTTCCGACGGGCGCCGCGAGCACGGGCGCAGCTAGGGCCTCCCGACGGCGCGGGGAAGCACGGGCGCGACCACGTGGGAGATGGTCGTCGACAGGTAAAGGCGACGAACGACGTTGGTGTCGTGAAGGGTGTAGATGCACATATGTCATTGAACGCCCATTATATGTTTCTTGAAATGCCTCGTAGAAAAAAATACAGATAAACACTTGAGTCATTTACAGGTGGGACCATCGTCCAACTCAGCATATTGTTCACACAAGCATGCCATGTCAGCCTGATAGGTGGACCGAATTTGTCATTTTTGTTGTTTGCGTGAGCTTATCACACAACCAGTGCTCGGCATTACGGATTAGGCACAATTTTAATGATTTTTTGTGACTCGCTCAAATCTGATACTAATCTACTACACTGACCATAAGTGTGATGGTTTCGGATAAATAAGAGTAACTCCAATCAGGCGACCCAAACGGACGGCGATTTCGTCCGTTTTTTGTCCGTTTGGGTCGGCCGCCCGCCCGGCGTCCGTCCTGTTTTAGATATGGATCGGCAGCGCGTCCAACGCGCCAATCCACATGTGTCGGCGTGGCCGACTGGCCTGTTGGAAATATGCCCTAGAAGCAATAATAAAATGGTTATTATCATATTTCCTTGTTCATGATAATCGTCTATTGTTCATGCTATAATTGTATTAACACGAAACAGTAATACATGTGTGAATAAATAGATCACAATGTGTCCCTAGCAAGCCTCTAGTTGGCTAGCTCGTTAGTCAATAGATGATCATGGTTTCCTGATCATGGGCATTAGATGTCATTGATAACGGGATCACATCATTGGGAGAATGATGTGATGGACAAGACCCAATCCTAAGCACAGCACTAGATCGTATTGTTCGTATGCTAAAGCTTTTCTAATGTCAAGTATATTTTCCTTCGACCGTGAGATTGTGCAACTCCCGGATACCGCATGAGTGCTTTGGGTGTATCAAACGTCACAACGTAACTGGGTGACTATAAAGGTGCACTACGGGTACCTCCGAAAGTGTCTGTTGGGTTGGTACGAATCGAGATCGGGATTTGTCACTCCGTGTGACGGAGAGGTATCTCTGGGCCCACTCGGTAGAACATCATCATGATCTCAATGTGACTAAGGAGTTAGTTACACGATGATGTGCTACGGAACGAGTAAAGAGACTTATCGGTAACGAGATTGAACAAGGTATAGGTATACCGACGATCGAATCTCGGGCAAGTTCTATACCGACAGACAAAGGGAATCATATACGGGATTAATTGAATCCTTGACATCGTGGTTCATCCGATGAGATCATCATGGAGCAAGTGGGAGCCACCATGGGTATCCAGACCCCGCTGATGGTTATTGGCCGGAGAGGCATCTCGGTCATGTCTGCGTGTCTCCCGAACCCGTAGGGTCTACACACTTAAGGTTCGATGACGCTAGGGTTATAGGGAATTGTTATACGAGGTTACCGAAAGTTGTTCAGAGTCCCGGATGAGATCCCGGACATCACGAGGAGCTCCAGAATGGTCCGGAGGTAAAGATTGATATATAGGACGGATGGTTTCGGATACCGGAAGTGTTTCGGGCATCATCGGTAAACGTACCCGGGACCACCGGAGGTGGCCCCGGGGGTCCACCGAAGGGGGGCAACGACCCCGGGAGTAAGGTGGTCCAAGTGGGGAAGGGGAACCAGCCCCTAGGTGGGCTGGTGCGCCTCCCCACTCAGCCCAATGCGTGGGTGTTGGAGCATATATCTCCATATGTGGTTTTGGTACTTGATGACAATTCCTATGGACTAATGGTTGCCTTAAGTTACATTTATAGGATTTGTCCATAGGCACTTCTTGAAGTCCATCTGTTGGGTTCAAGGAGTTTATATGATGACCAAGATGGTATTCAAGGTATTACCCAAAGAATGGTCATAGAGACACATGGTTGATCAAGATCTCAGACAAAGAGTAAATCAAGATGATCAACACACAAAGCGTACAAGATGTACCGAGAGGGATCAAGTGATCCCATGGTATTATCCAAAGGAATGGTCATAGAGACACATGGTTGATCAAGATCCCAGACAAAGAGTAAATCAAGACCGATCAACACACAAAGCGTACAAGATGTACCGAGAGGGATCAAGTGATCCCATGGTATTGGTAAGCATTGTCCATTACGTGTTTGTGTACTAACCCATGGTCTTCGTGAGAGTTCTATGTGGGGGTTAGGTGTGTTTCCATGGGCTTTGCGTCAAAGGAAGATCTCATACAACCCATGGAGTATGACGTCAAGTTGTGATCATCATCAATGGTTGATCAAGATCTCAGACAAAGAGTAAATCAAGATGATCAACACACAAAGCGTACAAGATGTGCCGAGAGGGATCAAGTGATCCCATGGTATGGTAAGCATTGTCCATTACGTGTTTTGTGTACTAACCCATGGTCTTCGTGAGAGTTCTATGTGGGGGGTTAGGTGTGTTTCCATGGGCTTGCGTCAAAGGGAAGATCTCATACAACCCATGGAGTATGACGTCAAGTTGTGAGCATCATCAATGGTTGATCAAGATCTCAGACAAAGGAGTAAATCAAGATGATCAACACAGCAAAGCGTACAAGATGTACCGAGAGGGATCAAGTGTCCCATGGTATGGTAAGCATTGTCCATTACGTGTTTGTGTACTAACCCATGGTCTTCGTGAGAGTTCTGTGTGGGGGTTAGGTGTGTTTCCATGGGCTTGCGTCAAAGGGAAGATCTCATACAACCCATGGAGTATGACGTCAAGTTGTGATCGTCATCAAGATTGCGATGTGCAAGTTCAAGTGGATCAGCACGAAGATAGCATGCTTGAAGCTTGCCGTCCATTGTGGTGGCAATGGACTTGTGAAGATATGCTGAAGAGTGGCTCACCCATAGTGAGTATGTGGGAGCAATCAACCAGTCTTGATCAAGCCAACGCAATCAAGAAAGGTGGTCCATCTTGAGGAAGCCAAGATCATCATCATCTAGCTCAAGAGGACGAGGTGCAAGGTATAGGTTTGCCCTTGATAGGTTTTCTGGTTAGGATAGATTGTTGTTCTATCAAGGGGGGCTCTCAAGTGAGTAGCTTGATCGTATCGTTCGTTGAGAGCTCAAACCATTTGCATCCTTGCATCATACTCCTTGGTTCTTGTTTGGTGTTTCTCTTTGTGAGTTTTAGAGCTTATGGTCATCTTAGTGACAAGCTCGAGTTCATCGAAAACGGAGTCCATATGCATCTACTATGATGTTTTCGATGTTGGAGTTTTTGCCGGTTCTTCATTCATAGAGATCTCTCATCTCTATATCTTTGGCATATTCATAACCGCATGGTCTTAAGATTTGTCCTCCTGAATCCAACAAGCTTGGTTTGCTCGATTCGGAGCTCGTATGCGAAAGTTATGGCTGTTTCAGTGGCGAGCGGTAGTACCGCTGGACCTAGCGTAGTACCGCTAGAGTTGGCGGTAGTACCGCTGGCCCCTAGCGGTGGTACCGCTGGCTCGCGGTAGTACCGCCCTTGGTCAGCGGTAGTACCGCTCCAGGAGCTTAGTACCGCCTGCCTAACGGTTGTTTGTGGACGGACCTTTTGCGAAGACTTTCTTCGCGGTGGTAGTGCCGTTGCACTACCAGGAGCCCAGCGGTAGTACCGCTGGGGCCAGCGGTAGTACCGCTGCAGCTCGGGCAGAAAGTGGGGGTAACGGTCTGATTCCTTCCCCCACTATATAAAGGGGTCTTCCCCCTTGGACTGATCCATCAGTTGAGCTCTTGTTCTACCTCCATTGTTGACATTCTTAGAGCTTGATTACTCTCAATCCCTCCAATGATTCTTGCTTGTTCTTGATGGGAAAAGAGAGAGGAGATCTAGATCCACATCTCCACCAATCACTTTCTCCTCTATGTGAGGGGAACCCCTTGGATCTTGATCTTGGAGTTCTTTGTGAGCTCCTTGTTCTTCCTCTCATATTTCTCCATAGCTTTTGTTGTTGTGGAGGGATTTGAGTGTGAGGGACTTGACCACTTCGTGTGTTCTTGCCATTGCATTAGTTGCATCGGTTTGAGTTCTCCACGGTGATACGTGGAAGTGAGAAGTTGAGAAGCTTACTACCTTTGGTACCTAGTACCTTTGATATTGTTCTTCGTGGATGCTTTGGTGTCCTAGAAGCTTGGTGGTGTCTCGGAGCTCAATCATTGTGTGTGAAGCTCCGGGAAGTATCGGGGTCTCCAATTAGGTTGTGGAGATTGCCCCGAGCAATTTGTACGGGTACCGGTAACCGCCCCCAAGGGTTGCCACGTGTACGGGTTCGGTGACCGCCCCCAAGGGTTGCCATTTGTACGGGTTCGGTGACCGCCCCCAAGGGTTGCCATTTGTACGGGTTCGGTGACCGCCCTCAAGGGTCCCTTAGTGGAATCACGGCATCTTGCATTGTGCGAGGGCGTGAGGAGATTACGGTGGCCTTAGTGGCATCTTGGGGAGCACTGTGCCTCCACACCGCTCTAACGGAGATTAGCATCCACAAGGGTGTGAACTTCGGGATACATCATCGTCTCCCCGTGCCTCAGTTATCTCTTACCCGAACCCTTTACTTATGCACTTTACTTTGTGATAGACATATTGTTTATTGTAATATATCTTGCTATCACTTAGTTGTTTATCTTGCTTAGCATAAGTTATTGGTGCACATAGGTGAGCCTAGTTGTTTGTAGGTTTTGTGCTTGACATATTAAACGTTAGTTTTATTCCGCATTTGTTCAAGCCTAAACCTTAACTATTTTAAAGCGCCTATTCACCCCCCCTCTAGGCGACATCCACGTCCTTTTTAGTGGGGGAGAGAAAAGGGGGGGCAAACCCTAAGCCAGGTGGGCCTAAGGCCCACCAGGTGGTGCGCCACCCCCTCCCCACCCTAGCCGCCGCCCCCCTTTTCCATCTGGTGGCCGTCGGCCCCTAGGGAGGGAACCCTAGGGGTGGCGCAGCCGCTCCCCCTCCTCCTATAAATAGAGAGGGGTTTTGGCCCTTGGGAGACAGACTTTTGCCTCTCCCTCGGCGCAGCCCTGCCCAACTTCCTCCTCCTCTCTGCCGGTGCTTGGCGAAGCCCTGCCGGGAGACCTCGTCTCTCCATCGACACCATGCCATCGTGCTGCTGGAGTTCTTCCCCAACCTCTCCCTCCTCCTTGCTAGATCAAGGTGCGGGAGACGTCACCGGGCTGCACGTGTGTTGAATGCGGAGGTGCCGTAGTTCGGCACTAGATCGGAATCACACCGCGATCCGAATCGCTGCGAGTACGACTCCATCAACCGTGTTCTAGTAACGCTTCCACTTAGCGATCTTCAAAGGTATGAAGATGCTCTTACCCCTCTCTCGTTGCTGGTCTCTCCATAGGAAGATCTGAATATGCGTAGGAAAATTTTGAATTTATGCTACGTTACCCAACAGTGGCATCCGAGCCAGGTTTTCTATGCGTAGATTCTATGCACGAGTAGAACACAAAAGTTGTGGGCGATGATGTGTCAATTTGCTTGCCGCTACTAGTCTTATTCTTTTCCGGCGGTATTGTGGGATGAAGCGGCCCGGACCGACTTTACACGTACGCTTACGTGAGACTGGTTCCACCGACAGACATGCACGCCGTGCATAAAGGTGGCTAGCGGGTGTCTGTCTCTCCTACTCTAGTCGGATTGGATTTGATGAAAAGGGTCCTTATGAAGGGTAAATAGCTTTGGCATATCATCATTGTGGTTGTCACGTAGGTAAGAAGGCGTTCCTGCTAGAAACCCAAATCAGCCACGTAAAACTTGCAACAACAATTAGAGGACGTCTAACTTGTTTTTCCAGGGTTTGACATGTGATGTGATATGGCCAAAGTTGTGATGTTGCAGGTATGATGTATGAGATGATCATGTTATTGTAATAGGTTTCACGACTTGCATGTCGATGAGTATGACAACCGGCAGGAGCCATAGGAGTTGTATTAATTTATTGTATGAGATGCAACGCCATGTGCTTACTACTTTTACTTCGTTGCTAACGGTTAGCTATAGCAGTAGTGATAGTAGTAGTTGGCGTGACGACTTCACGGAGACACGATGATGGAGATCATGGTGTCACGCCGGTGACGATGATGATCATGCGATGCCCGAAGATGGAGATCGAAAGGGCGAAGATGATAATGGTCATATCATGTCACTATATGATTGCATTGTGATGTTTATCATGTTTTACATCTTATTGCTTAGAACGACGGTAGCATAATAAGATGATCCCTCTTAAAATTTCGAGAACCTATTCCCCTAAGTGTGCACCGTTGCGAAGGTTCGTTGTCTCGAAGCACCACGTGATGATCGGGTGTGATAGATTCTAACGTTCACATACAACGGGTGTAAGCGAGATTTACACACGCGAAACACCTAGGTTGACTCGACGAGCTTAGCATGTACACACATGACCTCGAATACAAGAGACCGAAAGGTCAAACATGAGTCGTATGGTTGAATACGATCAGCATGAAGTTGCTCACCATGGTGACTAGTCCGTCTCACGTGATGATCGGACACGGGTTAGTCAACATGGATCATGTATCACTTAGATGACTAGAGGGATGTCGATTTAAGTGGGAGTTCATACTTAATTTGATTAAATGAACTTAATTGTCATGAACTTGGTCTAAAAGTTGTCTTTATAAATATTGTAGATGGCCAACGTCAACCTCAATTTCAATGCATTTCTAGAGAAAAACAAGCTGAAAGATGATGGTAGCAACTATGCGGACTGGGTTCGCAACTTGAAGCTCATCCTTGAAGTAGCTAAAAAGGCTTATGTCCTTGATGCGCCGCTAGGTGACCCTCCCGCTCCCGCAGTAGCCGAGGACATTCTGAATGTCTGGCAAACGCGGAGTGATGACTACTCTCTAGTTAGGTGTGGAATGTTATACAGTTTAGAAACGGGGCTCCAAAGGCGTTTTGAGCAACACGGAGCATATGAGATGTTCCAGGAGCTGAAGCTAGTTTTTCAAGCTCATGCCCGTGTCGAGAGATATGAAGTCTCCGACAAGTTCTTTAGCTGTAAGATGGAGGAGAACAGTTCTGTCAGTGAGCACATACTCAAAATGTCTGGGTTACACGGTCGTCTGACTTCACTTGGAGTCGAACTTCCGGATGATGCTATAATCGACAGAATCCTCCAGTCTCTCCCACCAAGCTACAAAGGCTTTGTGCTTAATTACAACATGCAAGGGATGGAAAAGACCATTCCCGAGTTGTACTCGATGCTCAAGTCTGCAGAAGTAGAAATCAAGAAAGAGCATCAAGTGTTGATGGTCAACAAGACCACTAGTTTCAAGAAAGGAAAGGGTAAGAAGAACTTCAAGAAAGACGGCAAAGCTGTTGCCGCGCCCGGTAAGCCAGATGCCGGGAAGAAGAAAAAGAATGGACCCAAGCCTGAGACTGAGTGCTTCTATTGCAAGGGAAAAGGTCACTGGAAGCGGAACTGCCCCAAATACTTAGCGGACAAGAAGGCCGGCAACGTTAAAGGTATATGTGATGTACATGTTATTGATGTGTACCTTACGAGCGCTCGTAGTAGCTCCTGGGTATTTGATACCGGTGCTGTTGCTCACATTTGCAACTCAAAGCAGGAGCTGCGGAATAAGCGGAGACTGGCCAAGGACGAGGTGACGATGTGCGTGGGGAATGGTTCCAAAGTCGATGTGATCGCCGTCGGCACGCTACCTCTACATCTACCGTCAGGATTAGTTTTAAACCTTAATAATTGTTATTTAGTACCAGCTTTGAGCATGAATATTGTATCAGGGTCTTGCTTAATGCGAGACGACTACTCATTTAAGTCAAAGAATAATGGTTGTTCTATTTATATGAGTGATATGTTTTATGGTCATGCTCCGCTGGTGAATGGTTTATTCTTGATGAATCTCGATCGTGATGTTACGCATATTCATAGTGTGAGTACCAAAAGATGTAAAGTTGATAATGATAGTCCCACATACTTGTGGCACTGCCGCCTTGGTCATATCGGCGTTAAGCGCATGAAGAAGCTCCATACTGATGGACTATTAGAGTCTCTTGACTTTGAATCATTTGACACATGTGAACCGTGCCTCATGGGCAAGATGACTAAGACTCCATTCTCAGGAATAATGAGAGAGCAACCGACTTATTGGAAATAATACATACTGATGTGTGTGGTCCAATGAACATTGAAGCTCGCGGTGGCTATCGTTATGTTCTCACTCTCACCGATGATTTGAGTAGGTATGGGTATATCTACTTAATGAAGCACAAATCTGAGACGTTTGAAAAGTTCAAGGAATTTCAAAGTGAGGTTGAGAATCATCGTGACAGAAAAATTAAATGTCTGCGATCTGATCGTGGAGGAGAATATTTGAGTCACGAGTTTGGCACACACCTAAGGAAGTGTGGAATTGTTTCACAACTGACGCCGCCTGGCACACCGCAACGCAACGGAGTGTCTGAACATCGTAATTGCACTTTATTAGATATGGTACGATCTATGATGTCTCTTACCGACCTACCGCTATCATTTTGGGGATACGCATTAGAAACTGCATCATTCACTTTAAATAGGGCATCGTCTAAATCCGTTGAGACGACACCGTATGAACTATGGTTTGGCAAAAAACCTAAGTTGTCGTTTCTTAAAGTTTGGGGCTGCGATGCTTATGTGAAGAAACTTCAACCAGAAAAGCTCGAACCCAAAGCGGAGAAATGCGTATTCATAGGATACCCTAAGGAAACTATTGGGTATACCTTCTATCTTAGATCCGAAGGTAAGACCTTTGTTGCCAAGAATGGATCCTTTCTAGAGAAAGAGTTTCTCTCGAAAGAAGTAAGTGGGAGGAAGGTAGAACTTGATGAGGTAATTACACCCCTCTCGAACAGGATAGTAGCGCAGCGCGGGAAGTTGTTCCTGTGGCGCCTACACCAACTGAAGAGGAAGTTAATGATGATGATCATGAAGCTTCGGATCAAGTTACTACCGAACCGCGAAGGTCCACAAGGGCACGCTCTGCACCAGAGTGGTACGACAACCCTGTGATGGAAATCATGTTGTTAGACAACGGTGAACCTTCGAACTATGAAGAAGCGATGGCGGGCCCGGATTCCAACAAATGGCTTGAAGCTATGAAATCCGAGATAGGATCCATGTATGAGAACAAAGTATGGACTTTGGTGGACTTGCCCGATGACTGGCGAGCCATAGAAAATAAATGGATCTTCAAGAAGAAGACTGATGCAAACGGTAACGTAACCGTTTACAAAGCTCGACTTGTCGCAAAGGGTTTTCGACAAATTCAAGGAGTTGACTACGAAGAGACTTTCTCTTCCGTAGCGAAGCTGAAATCAGTCCGAATCATGTTAGCAATTGCCGCCTTTTATGATTATGAAATTTGGCAAATGGACGTCAAAACAACGTTCCTTAACGGGAACCTTAA
The DNA here is from genome assembly GCF_904849725.1 of Hordeum vulgare subsp. vulgare. NCBI lineage: Eukaryota > Viridiplantae > Streptophyta > Magnoliopsida > Poales > Poaceae > Hordeum > Hordeum vulgare. The sequence goes on from NC_058524.1 coordinate 570,421,691, forward strand.
GGAAGAGTTGTATATGATGCAACCAGAAGGTTTTGTCGACCCTAAGGGTGCTAACAAATTGTGCAAGCTCCAGCGCTCCATCTATGGGCTGGTGCAAGCATCTCGGAGTTGGAACATTCGCTTTAATGAGGTGATTAAAGCGTTTGGGTTCATACAGGTTTACGGAGAAGCCTGTCTGTACAAGAAAGTGAGTGGGAGCTCTGTAGCTTTCCTCATACTGTATGTGGATGACATATTATTGATGGGGAATAATATAGAGATGTTGGAGAGCATAAAGGCCTATTTGAACAAAAAAAATTCAATGAAGGACCTTGGAGAAGCTGCATACATATTAGGCATCAAGATCTATAGAGATAGATCAGGACGCCTCATAGGTCTTTCGCAAAGTACATGCGTTGACAAGATATTGAAGAAGTTCAATATGGAAAACTCAAAGAAAGGGTTCTTGCCAGTTTTGCAAGGTGTGAGATTGAGTAAGACTCAGTCGCCGACCACGGCAGCAGATAGAGAGAAGATGAGTTATGTCCCCTACGCATCGGCCGTGGGCTCTCTAATGTATGACATGTTGTGTACCAGACCTGATATAAACCTTGCCATAAGCTTGGTAGGGAGGTACCAAAGTGATCCCGGTATGGAACACTGGACAGCGGTCAAGAATATCCTAAAGTACCTGAAAAGGACTATGGAAATGTTTCTCGTTTATGGAGGTGACGAAGAGCTCGTCGTAAAGGGTTATGTCGACGCTAGCTTCGACATAGATCCGGATGACTCTAATGTTGGGGAACGTCGCATGGGAAACAAAATTTTTCCTACGCGCACGAAGACCTATCATGGTGATGTCCATCTACGAGAGGGGATGAGTGATCTACGTACCCTTGTAGACCGTACAGCAGAAGCGTTAGAGAACGCGGTTGATGTAGTGGAACGTCCTCACGTCCCTCGATCCGCCCCGCGAACAATCCCGCGATCAGTCCCACAATCTAGTACCGAACGGACGGCACCTCCGCGTTCAGCACACGTACAGCTCGACGATGATCTCGGCCTTCTTGATCCAGCAAGAGAGACGGAGAGGTAGAAGAGTTCTCCGGCAGCGTGACGGCGCTCCGGAGGTTGGTGATGACCTTGTCTCAGCAGGGCTCCGCCCGAGCTCCGCAGAAACGCGATCTAGAGGAAAAACCGTGGAGGTATGTGGTCGGGCTGCCATGGAAAAGTCATCTCAAATCAGCCCTAAAACCTCCGTATATATAGGTGGGAGGGAGGGGGCCTTGCCTTGGGGCTCAAGGAGCCCCAAGGGGGTCGGCCGAGTCCAAGGCGGAGGACTCTCCCCCCCCCAAACCGAGTTGGACTAGGTTTGGTGGGAGGGAGTCCCCCTTCCTTCCCACCTCCTCCCTTTTTTTTCTTTCTCTCTTGATTTTCTTCTCCTTGGCGCATAGGGCACTTGTGGGCTGTCCCACCAGCCCACTAAGGGCTGGTGTGTCTCCCCCAAGGCCTATGGGCTTCCCCGGGGTGGGTTGCCCCCCCCCCCCCCCGGTGAACTCCCGGAACCCATTCGTCATTCCCGGTACATTCCCGGTAACTCCGAAAATCTTCCGGTAATCAAATGAGGTCATCCTATATATCAATCTTCGTTTCCGGACCATTCCGGAAACCCTCGTGACGTTCGTGATCTCATGCGGGACTCCGAACAACATTCGGTAACCAACCATATAACTCAAATACACATAAAACAACGTCGAACCTTAAGTGTGCAGACCCTGCGGGTTCGAGAACTATGTAGACATGACTCGAGAGACTCCTCGGTCAATATCCAATAGCGGGACCTGGATGCCCATATTGGATCCTACACATTCTACGAAGATCTTATCGTTTGAACCTCAGTGCCAAGGATTCATATAATCCCGTATGTCATTCCCTTTGTCCTTCGGTATGTTACTTGCCCGAGATTCGATCGTCAGTATCCGCATACCTATTTCAATCTCGTTTACCGGCAAGTCTCTTTACTCGTTCCGTAATACAAGATCCCGCAACTTACACTAAGTTACATTGCTTGCAAGGCTTGTGTGTGATGTTGTATTACCGAGTGGGCCCCGAGATACCTCTCCGTCACACGGAGTGACAAATCCTAGTCTTGATCCATACTAACTCAACTAACACCTTCGGAGATACCTGTAGAGCATCTTTATAGTCACCCAGTTACGTTGCGACGTTTGATACACACAAAGCATTCCTCCGGTGTCAGTGAGTTATAAGATCTCATGGTCATAGGAATAAATACTTGACACGCAGAAAACAGTAGCAACAAAATGACACGATCAACATGCTACGTCTATTAGTTTGGGTCTAGTCCATCACGTGATTCTCCCAATGACGTGATCCAGTTATCAAGCAACAACACCTTTTTCATAATCAGAAGACACTGACTATCATCGATCAACTGGCTAGCCAACTAGAGGCATGCTAGGGACGGTGTTTTGTCTATGTATCCACACATGTAAATGAGTTTTCATTCAATACAATTATAGCATGGATAATAAACTATTATCTTGATACAGGAATTATAATAATAACTATATTTATTATTGCCTCTAGGGCATAATTCCAGCATCTAAGTCACAGACCGGATACGTATATGTGTTGAATGGTGGGGCAGTGAGCTAGTGCAGCAGCAAGCAAGAAGTCGTGGCAGCATCTACATGTGAAGCGGAGTACATAGCTGCTTCAGAAGCAGCTCATGAAGGAATTTGGATGAAGGAGCTCATCAGTGACCTTGGAGTGGTTCCAAGCACGTCGGGTCCAATGACACTCTTCTGTGATAACACTGGGGCCATTGCCATAGCCAAGGAGCCCAGGTTTCACCGGAAGACGAAGCACATCAAACACCGCTACAACTCCATCCAGGACCATGTCTAGAGTGGAGTGATAGATATTTATAAAGTACAAACGGATCTGAATATTGCAGACCCGTTGACTAAACCTCTTCCACAAGCAAAACATGATCAACACCATAATGCTATGGGTGTTCAATACATCACAATGTAACTAGATTATTGACTCTAGTGCAAGTGGGAGACTGTTGGAAATATGCCCTAGAGGCAATAATAAAATGGTCATTATCATATTTCCTTGTTCATGATAATCGTCTATTGTTCATGCTATAATTGTATTAACAGGAAACAGTAATACATGTGTGAATAAATAGATCACAATGTGTCCCTAGAAAGCCTCTAGTTGGCTAGCTCGTTAGTCAATAGATGATCATGGTTTCTTGATCATGGGCATTAGATGTCATTGATAACGGGATCACATCATTGGAAGAATGATGTGATGGACAAGACCCAATCCTAAGCATAGCACTAGATCGTGTTGTTTGTATGCTAAAGCTTTTCTAATGTCAATTATATTGTCCTTCGACCGTGAGATTGTGCAACTTCCGGATACCGTAGGAGTGCTTTGGGTGTATCAAACGTCACAACATAACTGGGTGACTATAAAGGTGCACTACGGGTACCTCCGAAAGTGTCTGTTGGGTTGGTACGAATCGAGATCGGGATTTGTCACTCCGTGTGACGGAGAGGTATCTCTGGGCCCACTCGGTAGAACATCATCATGAGCTCAATGTGACTAAGGAGTTAGTCACACGATGATGTGCTACGGAACAAGTAAAGAGACTTACCGGTAACGAGATTGAACAAGGTATAGGTATACCGACGATCGAATCTCGGGAAACTTCTATACCGACAGACAAAGGGAATTGTATACGGGATTAATTGAATCCTTGACATCGTGGTTCATCCGATGAGATCATCGTGGAGCAAGTGGGAGCCACCATGGGTATCCAGACCCCGCTGATGGTTATTGGCCGGAGAGGCGTCTCGGTCATGTCTGCGTGTCTCCCGAACCCGTAGGGTCTACACACTTAAGGTTCGATGATGCTAGGGTTATAGGGAATTGTTATACGAGGTTACCGAAAGTTGTTCGGAGTCCCGGATGAGATCCCGGACGTCACGAGGAGCTCGGGAATGGTCCGGAGGTAAAGATTGATATATAGGACGGATGGTTTCGGATACCGGAAGTGTTTCGGGCATCACCAGTAACGTACCGGGACCACCGGGACCATCGGAGGTGGCCCCGGGGGTCCACCGAAGGGGGGCAACGACCCCCGGAGGTAAGGTGGGCCAAGTGGGCAAGGGAACCAGCCCCTAGGTGGGCTGGTGCGCCTCCCCACTCAGCCCAATGCGTGGGGGAGAGAAAAGGGGGGGGGCAAACCTAAGCTTGGTGGGCCTAAGGCCCACCAGGTGGTGCGCCACCCCCTCCCCACCCTAGCCCCCGCCCCCCTTTCCCATCTGGTGGCCGCCGGCCCCTAGGGAGGGAACCCTAGGGGTGGCGCAGCCCCTCCCCCTCCTCCTATAAATAGAGAGGGGTTTTGGCCCTTGGGAGACAGACTTTTGCCTCTCCCTCGGCGCAGCCCTGCCCTACTTCCTCCTCCTCTCTGCCGGTGCTTGGCGAAGCCCTGCCGGGAGACCTCATCTCTCCATCGACACCACACCATCGTGCTACTGGAGTTCTTCCCCAACCTCTCCCTCCTCCTTGCTGGATCAAGGTGCGGGAGACGTCACCGGGCTGCACGTGTGTTGAACGCGGAGGTGTCGTAGTTCGGCACTAGATCAGAATCACACCGCGATCCGAATCGCTGCGAGTACGACTCCATCAACCGCATTCTAGTAACGCTTCCGCTTAGCGATCTTCAAAGGTATGAAGATGCGCTTACCCCTCTCTCGCTGCTGGTCTGTCCATAGGAAGATCTATATGCGTAGGAAAATTTTGAATTTATGCTACGTTACCCAACATGGCCGCCCTATCTTGTACGAATTTGCATAGTTTGAATCAAATAACATAATTTGGACTGAATAAAAAAACATAGTTATTACAAGCCGAATAAAAATAAAAATATCTCACATAGTTTTGCAAACGAATAAAAGAAGATAAATCTATCGGTTGTCAACCTGAGCCCACGTATGCTCAACCAAATCATTTTGCAATTGCACATGAGTTTCCCAATCACGCATGTCTTGATGAAATTGGGTGAACTGTTCAAACGGTGCCGCTCCGCCATGCTCAGACATAACATTCTCACCGTGAAACTGAAACCCTTGATCGTACAGACGTTCCGGACGCTCGTCTTCTACGATCATATTATGCATGATCACACAAGCAGTTATCAGCTCCCACAGTTTGTGCGTGCTCCAGGTATTAGCAGGATACCGAACGATGCCCCATCGAGATTGCAAAACACCAAAGGCACGCTCGACATACTTCCTAGCACTCTCTTGCTCTTGGGCAAATCATTTCCTCTGCTCTCTCCGAGAGGGTTGGGTATTGTCATGACAATAGTGGTCCACTGAGGATAGATACCGTCACCCAGATAGTATCCTTTGTCGTAGTTGTGTCCGTTGACAGTAAAATTCACCGGTGGGTTGTTGCCTTCGGCAAGCCTAGCAAACACCGGCGAGCGCTGAAGCACGTTGATATCATTGTGTGATCCGGCCATGCCAAAGAAAGAGTGCTAGATCCAGAGATCTTCGGACGCCATGGCCTCTAGTATGACAGTGCAAGCCTTGACATGGCCCTTATACTGCCCTTGCCAAGCAGAAGGGCAGTTCTTCCACTCTCAGTGCATGCAGTCTATGCTACCAAGCATCCCTGGGAAGGCCCTGCTGGCATTCATCGCCAACAAACGGGTTGTATCTTCAGCAGTCGTCTCTCTCAAGTACTGAGGGTCAAACACAACAATAACAGCCTTGGAGAACTTATACAGGGACTCTAGGCAAGTAGACTCGCTCATACTGACGTACTCGTCAATGAGATCACCGGGCACTCCGTATGCAAGCATTCGGATGACGGCAATGCATTTCTGATAAGAGGAAAAATCAATCTTGCCAACGGCACCCTCTTTGCATTCGAAATAGTCATCATAGCCGACCACCCCTCTCCAACACGGTTGAAAAGATGCCTACTCATACGGAAACGGCGGTGGAATTTTTGATGTTTGAACAACGGGTTTGTTGTATCAAAGTCCTTCTAAAGAAGGAAATGCCCGCTCTCTCAGGTGTGATTCAACGTCGGAAGGTGGTCCGGAATGGAGCCACGGAACAACGGCCGCTGGCTGTTGAGGTGGTGATGAACCAACACGGGAGCCAATATCTCCCCCTTGTCATCGGATGACGAATCGTCGGACTCGCAAAGGAAATTGTGAAAAAAGAACTCGTCGGCGGAGTCCATTTTATACCTTGGCAAACTGTCGAACAGCTTGCGGACGTCGACGAAGGAGACGGTCGGCGAAGGGAGTCGCGACGCGCACGGACCAACTAGGTGCCCTGCCGGCGTGTGACGAGTGGACCGGTGTCCGACGAGCGTGCCGGTAAGGATCTGACCGGGCGGCGAGGCGATTTCTTGGTCGGGGCGGGCTGTGTGGTGGAGGGTGGGGGGAGCGGGTAGCAGTCAGCTCCCCGGCGGCGGGCAACGTGAGAGTGTGCGGCATTGCTGGAGAATGTGGAGGCACCGACAGCTGGCAGAGTCGTCGAAAAAAATGGGCGAAGGCATCGTCAACGAAGGAGGCGGGCGAGGTTGGATGAAGGGAGGCCAATGCGCCACCGACTAGCTTAAAACTGGACAGGGAATGGATCGCTCGTAGACGAATACCGAACGCGTATCCGTTTACGTTGACGCGTTGGGCCGTCTTTTGTGTCCGCACCGACCCAAACAAACGACGACGGACGAAATAGGTCGCCTCATTGAACCCAATGCGATAGGGTGGGCTGGGTGTGGGTTGGGTGGCCGACCTTGTCGGTGGCGCGGCGTTCGTCTCTCCATCCGGGGCCAATCATTCCGCCAGGGTGCCGGAGCGCACATGCACGCACGCGCCCTGTTCGCCTCCGGTTCGGCCGGTGACCCGACCTAGGAGGAGGGAGCATGCAGATGCGACGCGTGCGTCCCCCGCGTTGCGGATTGCAGCTTCGATTCGGCGGCTACGACCGGACGGATAGATGCCACACTGACCACCGGCCCGGCTGCCGGGGATCTTCCTCCCCTGGCGGCGGACGCGATCGATAGGGTGGGGGAGGTCGACGGCCTCGCCGGTGGCGCGTCGCGGTCGGATCCCCGTCAAATCCGATCGATGCGACCTTGTTCGGTTTCGCTTCCTAGCTCCCTTGGTTCTCCCTGCCGGCCCTACCCGTGCCGCACCACGTCAGGATGGCGTGGCACGGAGCGGTGGTCGGCCACTCGGCCATGCATGCACGGCGTTGCTTGCCCGGGGGGCCGTCTTTTGCCGCCGGCCATGACGAAGCGCCGGCCTGGCGTGACCCAACCCTCCGTTCCCACCACGTACGTGCGCCGTGCGCGTCCATCGGTCGCTTTGATTTCTCGCTCCGGGAGGGGCCGTTTTCGGCCCTTTGCCGCGGTTCCATGCCACGTCTCGTCTTCTTTGCTTGCTCTGTCTGTCTGGTCTTGTGATTTTGTTTCTTGTGTGCGTGCGTGTGTGTGATGGCAGGGAAGTCCATGGAGTAGGTTTATCATTCTGGATTGCTTTTTCTGCGTGCGCGAATCCCGGTCGTGACGGAGACACGTGGCGCAGAACGGCGTCCATCTGGTGCGCAAGCGACTTCAAAACGTTTTTTTCTTTTTTTTTGAGAGAGAAAGCGAATTGAAAACGTTATCTCCGTAGACGCAAGGAGAAAAGACTACTAGGCTCTCTCCCTCCCTGTTCAGGCACGGCAAAGGCTTTGGCCAAACTATCGCTTTTAATGAACGGATAACAAAACACCCATGTACTTTGCGTATCAGGTATTTTACATGTTTATATGCTAAAAAAAGTATTTTCCAAGTTACCAAGTATATTTAGTAGTATGTGGGTTGCTTGGTGGTTTTCTAATTAGCCCCACCTCAACCCGAGCCGCCGTCAGAAGAGAAAAATCTTCAAAGTCGTACTCTCGCAGCTCCCCTTCGCCAGCGACTTCGGTCATCGATGATCAGGGGATCGCCGGATTCACAAGTGTGGATTGCTTTTAGTCCTCCTAGTCTAGATTTTAGGTTTTTTATCGTCTTCACTTCGTCGGCGACGATGACGACGCTAAATAAAGATTCTTCAGATCCTTCCCTGATGAGGTCATCTGTGCTATGGTTGGAGATGGATTTGGAAACCAGTCTGTTTAAGCAAGGATGGCGTGGCGACGGTGGTATCCTCGTGGTGGAGCTATGTCCTTGGGCTCCGTCGTTGCGACGACGTTTGCTTCAGCATCGGTGCGGAGCTTGGGAGGTAGTATAGGAATGGATGCATATTGTGGTCTGCATTGACAACATCTGAAAGACGAAACATGTGTTGCATTCGTGGTTCGTGGATGTCAGACTCGTTGACTAAAAACATCTCTCGCAAGCAAGATATGATTGAACCTTATAACTGGGGGTGCTAGATTCATTAGAATCACATAGTGGTGTGAACTAGATTATTGACTCTAGTGCAAATGGGAGACTGTTGGAAATATGCCCTAAAGGCAATAATAAATTGGTTATTATTATATTTCCTTGTTCATGATAATCATTTATTATCCTTGTTAAATTTGTATTGATTGGAAACTCAAATACATGTGTCGATACATAGACAACACACTGTCCCTAGTGAGCCTCTAGTTGACTAGCTCGTTGATCAAAGTTGGTCAAGGTTTCCTGGCCATAGACAAGTGTTGTCACTTGATAACGGGATCACATCATTAGGAGAATGATGTGATGGACAAGACCCAAACTATGAACGTAGCATATGGTCGTGTCAGTTTATTGCTACTGTTTTCTGCATGTCAATGTATCTGTTCCTATGACCATAGATCATGCAACTCCCGGACAACGGAGGAATACCTTGTGTGTATCAAACATTGCAACGTAACTGGGTGACTATAAAGGTACTCTACAGGTATCTTCGAAGATGTCTGTTGGGTTGGCGTGAATCAAGACTGGGATTTGTCACTCCGTGTGATGTAGAGGTATCTCAGGGCCCACTCGGTAATACAACATCACAATAAGCCTTGCAAGCAATGTGACTAAGGAGTTAGTCACGGGATCTTGTATTACAGAACAAGTAAATACACTTGCCGATAACGAGATTGAACTAGGTATAGAGATACCGACGATCGAATCTCACGCAAGTAACATACCGAAGGACAAAGGGAACGGCATACGAGATTAACTGAATCCTTGACATAGAGGTTCAACCGATAGAGATCTTCGTAGAATATGTAGGAGCCAATATGGGCATCCAGGTCCCGCTATTGCTTATTGATCGGAGAGTGTCTCAGGTAATGTCTACATAGTTCTCAAACCCGCAGGGTCTGCACACTTAAGGTTCGGTGACGTTTTGGTATTATTGAGTTATGTGTGTTTGGTAACCGAAAGTTGTTCGGAGTCCAGAGTGAGATCCCGAACGTCAAGAGGAGCTCCGAAATGGTCCGGAGGTAAATATTGATATATAGGAAAGTTGCATTTTGGCTTCCGCAAAGTTTTCGAGCATTACTGGTAAAGTACCGGGAGTGACGAATGTGTTCCAGGATTTTACCGGGAGGGGCCATCCACCCGGGAGAGAACCTAATAGGCCTAAAGGTGCTAAGGGCTGGTGCGGCCAGCCCAAGATGGCGAAGGAGTAAAGAGGGGGAAATCCCAAAAGGGAGAGGAGGAATATTCCAAGTGAGAGGAGTCCAACTTGGAGTAGGATTGGAGGTGGACTCCTCCACCTCCAATTTCGGCGAAACCTTGAGGGTTTGAGGCTGCCTCCTCCCCTCCCTCCCTCCTATATATACTAGAGGAATTAGAGGCATCCCTAACCCTAATTAGCCACGTGCTGCCCTCTCTCTCTCTAGATCATTTCTCCTCTAGATTAGTTCCGCAACGCTTGGCGAAGCCCTGATGGATTGTCCACCACCACCACCACCACCATGCCGTCGTGTTGGAGAATTCATCTACCCCTGTGCCCCTCTTGCTGGATCAAGAAGGCGGGGATCGTCATCTAGTTGTACGTGTGCTGAACGGGGAAGTGTTGTCCTTTCGGCACTAGATCGGGATGGGATTGCGGGACGGATCGTGATGAGATCGCGGGATGGACTGCGATTTGGATTGCGAAGATGCCCCACTACATCAACCGCGTTATATACGCTTCCGCTTAGCGATCTACAAGGGTATGTGGATCGGATCTCCCCTCTCGTAGATGAGCATCACCATAGACAGGTCTTGCGTGTGCGTATGAAAAAAATTATTTCTCGCGCAACGTTCGCCAACAAAAATCCTGCAGTACATGATATTTTTTTTGGTCCATATCAAAATGTATACCCTTTTATTATGGGAGAGTTGTAATTCATTACTTCCCAAGTACTCCCTTTGTTTTTCTTTTACTCCAGATATATGATTTGTTTGAAGACAAACTTAGTAAACTTTGATCAAATTTATATAAAAAATCTATAATATGAAATATATATAATACGGAAATTAGGTTCATGATGTATATCATAATATTGTTTCAGTATTGTGATTGGTGATATTTTTTCTATAAACATGGTCAAACCCTGTGAACTTTGACTTTAGACAAAACTTATGTGCGAAGTAAACAAGAAACTGAGAGAATCCATGTGGTTCATATACTCTCTTATGGAAAGGTAGATATCTAGGTTGATACATGTAGAATAATGCTGAGTGCAATTTCAAGGGATGCAACTGGTTTCAAAATAAAAACTTGGCCAGGGACAATTATTTCATTTGTTTCTCGTTCCAAATATATGTTGTAGATATTTGAATGGACCATTGAAGACCATGAATTTTGCACCAAAAAATTACATCAGGAAAACACAATGCTTGTCCCTAGGAAACTCATAAACAAGTGTGACAGGCTGATGTCCAAGAAATAAAATCGAATACATTATGTGTTTCTAAAAAAATGTTTTCATTTTAGAGTCCATTGGGGAACGATCGCTCTAAAAATCAAGTAAAGTAGGATGATCATGAGATACCAAAATTTACTAAGAACCATAGGGACATATCACAACACCCCTACTATTAGGGCACATCCCTGCACACACAACCTTTTCTTCTTCGTGCAATTGCATCTAACCCTTTTGTTACGGGGAATCATATCTAACCTTGTAGTCATTGAGACCTTAATTTGATCCATTCTTCTCTCACAATACTTAAAAGACATGCTTAAAGTGTCCTACTTTCATGAACACCTCAAAGGTCCGAGACTAGCTCAAATAGCGAGAGATGTGAAAATCTTTTTTTTGCAAGAAATCATATGTGTATTTCTGAATCATGCTCAAGATTCTTCTCTCACACATAAAAAAAGATGCTCAAAATGTTATGTTTTTATCAAGAATTCGAAGGACCAAGTCTACTCGATTAGGATGACTTGTGTGATTTTTTACGAGGAATCATTTATGCCTTCCTCAATTGTACCCGAGATATATGTGGACTTTATTCAGGGTTTTGTTCCTAACTAATTCAACAACCTTATCTCTTGACAAGTCTATTACGTATCACTATTCATAGATGATATCTAACCGTTCTTTTCCTTAACTGCCAAAAACATGGAATCTGATAGCGATGACACGCCAATCACCATAGCTCCTCTCCATGAAAAGTAATTTGTACTATCAACCATGGAATTGCCTTGAAAACACCATCAGATTTTCGAACCGCCCAAAAAAAAGACCACCAACTTTTCTTAAAACATGACAATTCTAGTTTTTGTTATTCATACCCTCATATGTAAATTAAACTTGTTTCATAATTTTGTCTAGAAACTATTGATGGCACATTATTGAGTTTTATTATCATAATATATATTGCATATAAAATTTAGAGAATTAGGTGGGTGGAGGTAAGACACAACATCTTAAGGTTGATGAAGAACACATGCCCTTCGTAGTTGAGCAAAATGTCTGGTCTTACAGAAAGAATATCAACTAAAACCCCGAAACGAAAATACGAGCACTATTGCCAGGTTTGAAACTTCAACCTTGATGGGTTGGGTCTGCCAAAAATAACCTAACCATCTCAGCAATGATCACTTCGCAATTGTAAAAGATACTTAAGAGCAACTCGAACAGGGAGATCCATTTCTTCCGCCGTCTTCCGTTTGGGTCCGCGCACACAAAAAAGACGGCCCAACGCACCGATCCAAATGGACGCGCGTCCGCTTTTCGTCCGCCTGCCGACCCATTTCCGACCCAATTTTGAGCTTGATTTGGGTTGACGCGGACACAAAACGGGTGCGGACAACGCACACTTCCTCCATTCCCTGCCCCGTCAGTCGATGGCACATTGGTCGTTCTCCACCCCTACCGACAGCGCCGACATCTATCCCTCGCCTCGCCTTGACCCCACCCCCTCGCCGCCGCCCAGTTCCAGTGGCCTCCTCCCGTACCGCAGCGCCTAGCCCACGCCGTCGGGGCACCGCAGCTTCCACGACCCCAATCCGTCGTCGCCGGTCAGCTTCGTCGTCCATGCCCGCAAGCTGTTCGACAATTTGCCTTAAGGTACAAATGGACTGCGCCGACAAGTTATTTTTCCATAATGTTCTGTGCGACTCTAATGATTCCTCATCCGACGGTGAGGAGATGTTGCTTGCCGTGTTGGTCCATGACCACATTAATAGGCAGCGGCCGTTGTCCCGGGGCATGTTCATGCATTGAATCGCAACCGAGAGAGCGGTCATTTGTTTCTATGGAAGGACTACTTTGACACAAGCAATCCGCTGTTCAAACATCAGAAATTCCAGCGTCGTTTTCGTATGGGTAGGCATGTTTTCAATCGGATTCGAGAGGGGTGGCCGGATACGATGACTACTTCGAGTGCAAAGAAGATGTCATTGGAAAGATTGGCTTCTCATCTTATCAGAAATGCACTGGAGCCATCCGAATGCTTGCTTATCGAGTACCGAGTGATCCTATCGATGAGTACGTCCGTATGAGTGATTCTACGTGCCTAGAGTCGTTGTACATATTCTGCAAGGCTGTGATTGCAGTGTTTGCCCTTGCGTATTTGAGAGAGCCGACTGGTGCACATAGCCCGCTTGTTGGCGACCAATGCCAGTCGGGGCTTCGTAGGGATGCTTGGCAGCATAGACTGCATGCAACTGCCCTTTTGCTTGGCAAGGTCAGTACAAGGACCATGTCAAGGCTTGCACTGTCATACTTGAGGCCGTGGCCTCTCAAGATCTCTGGATCTCGCATTCTTTCTTTGGCATGGCTGGATCGCACAATGATATCAACGTGCTTCAACGATCGCCGGTGTTTGCAAGGCTTGCCGAAGGCAACAAACCGTCGGTCAATGTTAACATCAACGGTCACAACTACAACAAAAGATACTATCTAGCTGACGGAATCTATCCATAATGGACCACTATTGTGAAGACAATCTCCAACCCTGTCGGAGAGAATAGGAAAAGATTTGTCCAAGAGAAAGAGAGTGCTAGGAAGGATGTCGAGCATGCGTTTGGTGTTCTGCAATCTCGATGACGCATAATTCGGTATCCTGCTAGAACTTGAAGCATCAAGAAGTTGTGGGAAGTGATGACTGCTTGTGTGATCATGCATAATATGATCGTAGAGGATGAGCGTCCGAAACGTCTCCACGATCAAGGGTTTGAGTTTTAGGGTGACGTTGTGCTGCCTCAACATGGCGGAGAAGCGGCATCGTTCAGACAATTCATCCAATTTCATCATGAAATGCGTGACTTGGAAACTCATATTTAGTTGTAAGATGATTTGGTTGAGCATATGTGGGATCATGTTGGCAATCAATAGGTGTACCTTATAGACGATTTAATTTTTGTTAGGCTTGTAAAACTTTACTATATTTTATTTTCGATTATGAAACTATGCTATATCATTTTCTTTTACAAAATATGCAAAATATTTGTATTTGTTGAAAACCGACGGCTAGCCGGCCACGCTCACAAATATGAGTCGGTGTGTTGGACGCCCTGTCGATCCAAATCATAAACACGGACACACAGCCGACGGACAACCAAAACAACGAAAAGTCCGTTTGGGTCGACCGGTTGAAGTTGCTCTAAGATGTCATATTTTATCAAAGACTTTGATGTACGTAGCCTAGCTCAATAGGTAGGAATTGCAATTTTTTTTTATCCCAAATCATACTCAAGATATTAGGGCAACTTCAACGGGGCGACCTATTTCGTCCGCCGCCGTCCGTTTGGGTCCACGCGAATAAAAGTGATGGCACAACGCGCTGACCCATTTCCAAAACGCGTCCGCTCCGCGTCCGCCCGACCCATTTCCGGCCCAGATATGAGACTAAAATGCGTCGGCGCGGACATGCGCGCCCCATCGTTGTCCGCCTCAACCACCGCGGTGAACATAATTTATGACGGCCGCCCTCCTCGGGCCCACGCGTCAGCGACGGTGGTCGGCCTTTTTTTAATCCGAACGGCGGTGGGGTTCGGCCATCTGCTTCCAGAACCCTCCCCCCGTTCTCATCTCACCACCCCTCCGTTTCCTCGTCGATGACCCAGCAGCCATGGACAATAGCGACAACCTCATCGTCTATGCCCGCGCGATGCTCGCAGAGGAGGTCGTGTACCTGCAGGCTAAGAGGGCGATGCGCCAGCCGCACGAGCGCGCCCGTGCTACGCCCGGCTTCGCCCAGAACACACTCGCCATCTACCCCGCGCTACTCCCAAAGGAGGCCGCCTACCTCCATGCTAAGATGACGATGCGCCTTGCGAACAAACGCGCCCGTGTTGCGCCACCGTCGACACCAAAACTACTCGTGCCGGCACAACCCGCCCCCGCTCCGGCGCAGCTCGACCTCGCCGCCGCCACCGAGGATGCCTAGCTTTTTTTTCTTTTTTCATTTATAATGTAACGCGTGGACTCTTGAAAGCCTTCATGGCCGGCTTTTAATGTTTAATTATGCATGTTTAGTATTTTCGTAAATACTTTATATTTTTTTAGCACGTCGGTAAAAATAGATCAGATCAACGTTGGACGCATGCACCGACCCAAATGTTGAAGTGGACATTCGTATGTGCCGACCCGACCCAAACGAACAAAAAACGGATAAAATCACCGTTCGTTTAGGTGGATCTGTCGGAGTTGCCTTAGTCAAATTTATACAGCCCCAAACCAATTCAACAGCACAACCCCTTGTCAAGTCCATCGAATATCACTATTGACACATGATATCTACCCGTCTTTTTCTTTAACTCCAAAAACATGCAATTTGATGGTGACGACATGTCAATCAACGTACGCTCCTCTACACGCACTGTCAGGCAGGAATCTCCACCAGCCCATCTTGAACTATTCTAATTCCAGATTTGTCACTCATATATGCTGCCTTTTTATGCCTCTTCGCCACTTGTGGGTGGAGGTGAGTCGTGTTTTCGTAGCCATTTGTTTTCATGCTTTACATGCCGCCCTATGTTGTATCTGCCGTATTGGCATTTCCTCTATGAATCCGATACGCCTTTTCACGGTGCATGTTCCAAAAAAAAATGCTACCTTTTTATAGAAGATATCTTTGTCTCGTACCAAGTCAAATTTGCCCCTTAAATTTGTGTAGAAATTGCTGTGACACATGATAGAGTTTATCTTTTGAAATTTGCGTAAGGTTTTTAAACACAATTTTTTTCTTACATATGAGGTTAAACTCCACATGACGGCGATCAACACGGGACCTGAAAATTAACCCCCCGTACGATGGAGGGCGCTTAAAGGCGAAGGACACCGCGTGGGCTTCGTTCCCACGACGGAATCCCACATGGATCGATCCATCCATCCATCCCCACTGTTTTATAGGCGCAGCTGCTGCCCTCCCAACCGATAGCCAAAGTCCAACGCCTCCCACAATTCGCGCAAAGGCACCCAGGGCCAGAAGGACCACCCCTGCCCCCCTACCCGCCCCACCCCCACCCCGGCCGGCGGCGATGCCCCCGACGACGCCCCAGCGCCGGAAGCAGGACGAATCGGGCGAAAACTGGCGCGAGGAGGCCGTGTCCGCCGGCTCGCTGCGGCAGGTGGACCTCGACAGGGGCACCAACGGCTGGGCCGCGCCGCCGGGCGACCTGTTCCAGCTGCGCGCGCGGGGCTACTTCTCCGGCGGCGGCGGGAAGCGCGGCAAGGCGGCGGCGTCGGCGGACTGGCTCCTCCGCCCCGCCGGCGTCGACTGGCTCCGCTCCCACGCGCGCCTCGACCACCTGCTCGCCCGCGACGACGTCCCCGTCGCCGCCGCCTTCCGCCGCGCGCGCCTCCGCAAGGACCCCGACGCCCACTTCCTCCTCGCCGTCAATCTCCAGGTCCCGACCCCATCGATCGCATCGCATCTAGGCGCAGGACGCCGGAGATTAAAGAAAAAAATCGTTTTTTTTTCTCCATCTCCCTGTGTGACCACCGCTTAATTTCGAGACTCCGTGTTTCCATCTCCAGGTCCCCGGCCGGCCGGACGCCTACAGCTCGGTCTTCTACTTCGCCGCGGAGGCGCCCATCCCGCCGGACTCGCTGCTCGGCCGCTTCGTCTACGGCGACGACGCGTACCGCAACGCCCGCTTCAAGATCGTCAACCGCATCGTCAAGGGCCCCTGGCTCGTCCGCGCCACCGTGGGCAACTACGGCGCGTGCCTCCTGGGCCGCGCGCTCACGTGCCGCTACCACAAGGGCGATGATTACCTCGAGATCGACGTGGACATCGGCAGCTCGGCGATCGCCACCGCCATCCTGCATCTGGCGCTGGGCGCCGTCACGTCGGTGACCATCGACATGGGCTTCCTTGTTGAGTCCCAGTCCGAGGAGGAGCTGCCCGAAAAGCTCTTCGGCGCTGTGCGCATCGCGCAGATGGAGATGGGCTCGGCCAAGTATGTGGAGACGGCGACTGAGGAGCCTGAGACGGCCGGCAAGGCGGCGCCGGGGTTCAGGGTTGGTTCGGCGAGGGTGGCCAACGATAGCCGCCACCAGGAACGGGCCAGCGGCAAGGCCAGCAGGTCGATGAGCTGCCAGGAACGCCTGGGCGGAGGTGAGGGCTCAAATCACTCCTGACATCTTCTTCATAGCAGTGTTAGGTATTTCAATGCAGCTAATTTGACAACTTCAATATGATGATCGGGCATGAACTCAATGGTACATAACTTATAAGTACTCTATATGATATAGTAGCCGACGAATTCGTTCGCTGTTAGCATACGCCACTGCATAATAATTCCATGATTCTGTCAGTTATGGCTGATATTTAGCTCAGCTGGCCTTACAACAGCATGAGAGTGATGGCATTGGCAATGCCATTTCAAGTTTCCAACGCATTTTTCATTATCTTCAGAGTGATGCTTGATCTGTTGGCTGGATATATTATATTTATCCCAATGTTGATGTGTGCAAGTTTCTTTTGTTTCTAGTTAATTGATAGTATTGCGACGAAAGGGAATATGTGGACTGTGCTCTAGGGATATACTCTTATATTATGGGACGGAGAGAGTAATATTGTAGGCTAATTAGTACGGTCATTGAAACAATAATCAGGAGGCAATTCCAATTTTTTAATGAGGTCCAAGATTGGGATATGGGGGTGATGATATTGGTACTAACAGTTGACTAGATTGTGATATGGAGTGATGGTACTACTACTACAGTAACAGTTGCCAAGATTAATCTCGTGTATCTTAGTATCTGTGGTGAAGGAGGATTTTTTTTGGCTCTTTCCCTAACTTTCTTGTAGGAGCTTAGGATCTTCATTGGTCTCAACTTTGACGATTTTATAGGTGTCTGGCACTGGTTTGCAAACGGGCGTGCCTCTTATATTACAGTTTTACATTTCCGTCACTTGTCTAGAAGGAACATTTCTGGCTGACACCAGAATACTTCAGGAGATATGCATTTGCCACTTGATGCCTCTCATTGTTCGTGTGTCTCATTGTGATTTCTGTTAACCATTAAACCTGTTCATCGCGTACTAGCTGTACCCGTTTGTGGTCCAGTTTGGCCTTGATCCGTGCCTTGGAAAAGCATATTGCGTTTCCTTGGGAGCCTCCTCTTCATTGCTCCTTTTCTTGCGCGTTTAGCTGTTTCGTTGTTTCGAGGGGGAGACACGGGCATGTGTGCACCCTACAGGATCGTGATAAATACTTATGATCGCAGAAGCTATTGTAGGTTGGGCTGCCGATCAAACTTTTTGTCCATGATCGTCTGTCCTGTGCATATTAGAGGTTGGTTAGGTGGCATTGCTTGCAGATAATATACATGGTGTTCTGGCAAGCAACGTCCATGTCTTTATCTCTTAGCTGAGCTATCATTACTGTTTTGAGCAAGATAACATGGTGTCTTAATGTAGGCATCATACGATGCCTCTATGCCTTCTTAGCAGTAACGCAATTCGGTAACACTCCTTTATATGTACGCGTTTTCAGGTTAGCTTTTCTAATTTTATTTTTTCAGTCATTTGCTTGGACTGTTGTTAGCCCGCCTTCAAGGAAAGCCAATATGATTACTTGTTCTGTCTGGCTGTTGTCTGGGGTATAATATAATACAATCCACCAGAATCATAAGCTTGTTGTCTAAAATCTGAGATAGTGGCAATACCGGGTTTGTTATAGAAAATACATTGCTGTTCATTGGAGTTTGTTCGACGAAATTAACATTTCAGTTTCTACCTTCTCTTTTCTTCAGGAAAATAGGCACGGATTAAGCGAGGATGATGTATAAACCGTGAGCTGGAGACTGGCGCCGAGAGAGAGAGAGAGAGAGAGGAAGAAGGATGGGATATATATATAATTATTTGTTTAAAGATAAGGGCAATTTAGTTAGGGCACAGAATGCAATGCATGCTCCTTCATCATCATCTTCATCATCACCATAATGTCATCAAGAGCAGATGCCTGGTCGATGGCAAATATTGGTAGATTAGTAGTGCTACTTCGTAAATGAGTCCCGTATAATGAGATGAGGTGAGATGCCTCGGCTTGGCTTGGCTTCTAATCTGAAAAATCTCGCGTTTCTCTTCTCCCCTTCCTTCGTCGACATCCGGCCTCATCTTACCGGCAGAAGTGTCGATGAATCGTTTGGCGATCCTCTGTTGTGTGTGGTCGGTTCTCATTTTTAAGCTTTCGGCTGGCTGTTGCGTTCAATGGACACGGAAGGCATATATCCCGAATTCCTGTCAGTGCAAAGGAAGAAGGCAGGGATGTGACGCGTCCGTGGACCTTTGCATGCTCGGCGGGCGTATCGTGCCGTCGGGATCATCCAAAGCGAGCGCCGCCCAGTGGGGTGGGGGAAGAATCACTCCGGCCGGCACGAGGGGTCGGGGAGTGCTGCAAGTGTTTCTCAGTTGGACGCATCTGTGCTCCGTAATCAAGAGAGCAACTTCAACCGCGCGATCCAAATGAATGCGTGTTTTTTCAATTTTTGTTTGTTTGAATCGACTTGTTCGTCCACTTTTATAAATAGATCGATCATGCATCCAATAAACGGATATAAATCTTGTCATCGCTTCTGAAGAATTAGACGTTGCTTTTTCATTGGTCTCTTCTTTATTTTCATATATAGCTTTAATTCTAGCAAAAGGACACATGAAAATCATACCCATCATTTTTGCATTTGACGAACGTCCAATCGGAATGATCTGGTGTTTAAGAAACGCATCGAGCGACATGCAGCGAACACTCGTCGCACTTTATAAACGACAATGACGAGCCGACAAGCCTTTGGGCCAGCGCCGACCCAGGACGATGATCGGTCATGGCTTTGCGACGGATCGACAATGGTATAGATTTGAGCGGCTAGAGGCGGATTGAGCGCCTGCTTGCGGCACCGAGGCATTGCCCACACTAGGTGGATCGATACCTGACTAATCCATGGCAAGCACGTCGACAGTAATGCGCCAAATCTCGTCACCGCCGCCGTAGATCTACCACTCAGCCTTCCGCACCGGCATGGAGGAGGCGCCCCATCGGTGAATGTGCTATCGGGTGAAGGAGGAAGGGGGATGAAGAGCAAGGTAGCTGGGAAAAATGGACGCCAACCTAGGGTTTGTGCATTTGCCGACGACGGATGGGTGGGAAAGGAGATAAAAAGGAGGAGACCATGCCCGCCGACTAACAAGTCCGAGGAAGTAGCACACGGATGAGGCACGTGTCTGCTTCGTATCCGCGGCAACGTAAATGTCATCCAAATTTAGGTCTGAATTAACCACAGACGGACGAAAAATGGACGCGTCTCGATTTGGGTCGACGCTTTGAATCAATTTTTGTGTCTGCGGCGATTCAAACGAAGGCGCACGGACCAAATGGGTCATGTGGTTAGGAGTTGCTGTGATGGGCCGACGGTCATATGATCCGTAGATCTGGATCGGCGTGGACGGTCATCCGTGTCCAACGCAAAAGCCATACGGAGTACGTACGCTCCACGGTCTCCGCGCCCATGTGTGCTTGCCGACGCCTCGGCTCGGCACCGGTCGCCTCCAGTCCAGCATACAAGAAATTAGTTTACTTTTTCTTTTGAGAGAGAAAAGAAATTAGTTTACATAGTACAACTCGCCCATGTGTTTCTTGTCCTGGCCCTGCGCAGACGGATTCAGCTGGCAAACGACTGTGTCTCTGTGCCGGCCGGCCGGCCGGTAAATCTGAGATTTGCCGCGCTCCGAGGGGACGGTGGACGGCCGTTTGACCACCGGCTTCACGTGACTCACGATAAAAAAAACCTGCGACGATGCGGTGACCGCGTGGGCCGGGATCGATGCTTGGGTGAGTGACAGGTGGTGCGTCGTGCCACAGGCGACGTCCGAGTCGAGGTCGATCGGCTATTTTTGTCAAAAAGACCACTAGCCGAATATTATTGTTAAAAAAGACCACATACGTATGAAATACGAGAAAAGACCTCCACTTCTCGTGGCGGCAGGCGCGCCGGGTGACGCATGTCACCTGCCGCCACGGGCCGAGACGGCTACGTCCTGCCGCCACCCGGCGAGGCGGCCGGCCGTAGGTGTGCCTGCCGCCACCCGGCGAGGCGGCCGGCCGGGCGTAGGTGTGCCTGCCGCCAGCGCTCGAGGCGGCAGGCTGCGGCAGGCTGCACACCCATACGTGCATGCATTCAGTCCTAACCAGGACGAGCTAGCGCTATGGCTGACTATGTACATGCGCTAGCCCCAAGTCTATACGTACATGCATCCAGTTTCATGTCCGGCCATGCCTATCGTGAGCAGGTTGCCACCTCGAGCCCTGGCGGCAGGCACACCTGCGCGGCCGGCCGCCTCGCCGGGTGGCGGCAGGGCCTAGCCGCCTCGGCCCGTGGCGGCAGGTGCCACGCGTCACCTGGCGCGCCTGCCGTCACGAAAAGTGGAGGTCTTTTCTCGTATTTCATATCGCATGTGGTCTTTTTTAACAATAATATTCGGCTAGTGGTGTTTTTAAACAAAAATTCGAGGCATGGCCGGGGTCTTCCCTGCGCTGCGGTGCAGTGGACGGTGGGCAAGCATGCCGCGTGCGTTCTGGACGGCGCACGGCTGCCGAGCTTCCGTTGCGTACTCTACGTATGCAGCAGCGGCGCGCGGGCGGATGTACGGTCCGAGGCAGAGGTTGGAGCTGTGGTGGTAACACATGTTCAAACCCTATGCGCGAGAAAAATGAGGACATGTTCAAGCCCGTATTTGGAACAAGGACGCGGCAGAATACGACGACGCACGCATGGAGGAGGTGAAAAGAGATCTTAGGTGAGTATAGTTGACTTGAGTAAATAAGTTCAGGCACATCTTGTTAAATACGGGTTAAGCAAACACAGACAATAAACTAATATCTGCTTGTAGTTTGCTTGGTTGCATTGAATCAGAGGTTACTTTAGGACCGGCTGTTTGGTTGTCTGCATTTGTGTTTAAAAGATGAGCAGATGCAAAGCACAACTGTTTGTCTGCATACACGTTTGTGTTCTGTTTATCTTATTTAAATATGATGGCCTTAACACCACATTATGCACAACAATATGGACATCACTAACAACAGCTAACCAAGTAGATTAACAACAACATACAACACAAAAAAACAATTAAATAGCAGATAAACCATGCCGCTAACTATCTACCATCAACAGAAGTAAGTTTTCACACATGGCATCCCATGCCCCTTGCTTCAACACAGGGTGCTGAACCCTGTCAAAATATTAACAAGTTCCAAGCAATGTCTCACACCATCACCTCAAACTAACTACGAGTTCAGAGGGACAATATTAGAGGGTGAACGCAACGTCACCGGTGCAGTTGTGCCTTCTGCGGCGCACCCTGCACCCGATGGAGCTATCGTGGTTGTAGTCTTGGACCTCGACGCATAGGCTCGAGATGCGCAACACGACGAGGTTGTCGGGTAAGATTTGGTGGCGACGACAGATGCCAAGGACCATTGTACCGTCGAAGTTCTGGACCTGAACCCAGAACTTGCACCACTTGTTGGCCGAGAGCTTCACCATCAACCACTCCTTCATCACCTCCATGAATTTGGGAGGGATGATGAGCACGACGATGTCCTCCTCGTCCCTGATTTGAAAATATAAACGAAGAGCCTCTCGGACCCCTCCTCGTGGCCGGTCCGAGGAGCTCGTCCTGTTGAACGCGGTTACCTCATGAAGGCGACCCTGCCAGGCAGATTCACCATGTTGAGCCAGTGGTTCGTGGGGATGAAGTCCACGACGGCCTCGGCGCCGGAGATGACAAGGGCTCCTCCTCCGACCCTGTCCCACTCCGTCTTCATTACATTGTAAGGTAAGAAGACACCCATTAGTAACATGAGCATTGGTCCTATCTAAAGTAGCAAACACCTTGGTCCTACCTAACATGGATACCATGCACGTAGCGAACACAACAAGAACCCTAAGAACATCTCCACCCGCGCCCCCAACAGGCCCCAGGCCATTTTTTTCGCATGCGGAGAAAAAACAGCCCATTCGCGCCCCCAGGAGCCCATTTTTCGCCGGTTAGGGCCGAAATTGGCCCCGGCGGTCCCAGGCTGAACCCAACGCACTGGGGAGGGGGCGGGGCGTCGGCAGCAACGTTTTTGGTGCGAAACAGATGTGGACCTGCCGAGTCAGCGATTGGTGCACAATCGTCGTCCTCATCGCCTCGTTCCCCTCGGGAATCAATGCGAAGATTCCGCCGCCAGTCAACCTTCCATTGATTCTTCACGAGCGGTGCAGTGAAGGCGCGGCGACACGCGTCCCGGCGACGCACGTCCCGTCCGTTCCCGCCATGCGTTCACACGGCGCTGCTCGGCGTGCCCGCCCGCCCGCGGCTATATAAGCCGCCCCTCTCCACGCCGATTGCCACACACCTCTCTCGCAAGAATCTCACCACTGATGCCCTCTCCTTTTTCGTCACCGACGCCTCCTCTCCCCTCTTTATCCCTCAAAAATGGC
This sequence comes from Hordeum vulgare subsp. vulgare, assembly GCF_904849725.1. Classification (NCBI taxonomy): domain Eukaryota; kingdom Viridiplantae; phylum Streptophyta; class Magnoliopsida; order Poales; family Poaceae; genus Hordeum; species Hordeum vulgare. The sequence goes on from NC_058524.1 coordinate 570,445,123, forward strand.
CGAGCACTTCCCCGGTAACGGAGCGACAACCAATGGCTTCGGCCGCTGTCACCTCCACGAGGACGAGGCCCACCTTCTCTATGAGGCGGACTACCCAGCGCCACCGGACATGCGGGTGCCGGGCTCATGGAGGCTGAGCATGATGCCACCGCCGTCCTCTAGAGCTCATCGTCGGGAAGAGATCCCGTTCATCCGGTTGTCGCTGCTGAAGAGCTCGCGAAACCTGCCGAGGTACGCCCATGATAGCAACACGCCGTGGACGGCGTACTTCGAATGCTAGCACGCCGACCAGCTCGCCGCCACCAACGGGGTCGAACCTTGTGGCCGCCAGAGCTCCGAGGAGTGCCGCCAATGATGGGGCGTGCGTGGCCGCACATTGGAGGCCGTCCTCGAGCACATCGGGGGTGGTAACTCACCGCGGTACGAGTACCCACCGCCACCCGCCTTCTCCCGCAGCCGCCGCAGCTCTTGGACACCGAGGCAGATGGAGACGGCGCCGTCCTCCTCGTCCGGCTAACGCTCCCGCTCCTTCGGGTCGTCAACACTCCTCCCCGTCAAATCGGAGCCACATGAGACACCGCTGATACGTCTCCAACGTATGTATATTTTTTTTATTGTTCCATGCTATTATATTATCTGTTTTGGATGTTTCATATGTATTAATATGTTGTTTTATATTATTTTTGGGACTAACCTATTAATCTAGATCCTGGTGCCAGTTTTGTTTTTCCCATGTTTTAGAGTATTGCAGATAAGGAATATTAAACGGAGTACAAACGGAACAAAATCTCCGGAAAGATTTTTCTTGGACTATAAGATACCCATGAGACTTGGAGTAGGGGGCATGGCATTTTCCTGGAGGCCACAAGCCTGCAGGGCGCGCCCTCGGGGGGGGGGGGGGGTGGCCGCGCCCCCTGGCTTGTGCCCCCCTTGGAGGTCTCCTAACCCTATTATTTGGCCTATAAATTCCCAATATTCCCGTATCGCAAAAGAGACACACAAATACTTTTATGCCGCCGGGAGCCTTTGTTCCCGTGAGATCCAAGCTGGGAGCCTTTTTCGGTAATCTACCGGAGAGTGAATTGATCACGGAGGGCATCTACATCAACTCCATTGCCTCTCCAATGATGTGTGAGTAGTTCACCATAGACCTATGGGTCCATAGCTAGTAGCTAGATGAATTCTTCTCTCTCTTTGATCTTCAATACCATGTTCTTCATGATCTTCATGGAGATCTATCCGATGTAATACACTTTTGCGGTGTGTTTGTCGAGATCTGATGAATTGTGAGTTTATGTTCAGATTATCTATGAATATTATTTGAGTCTCTTTTGAATTCTTATATGCATGATTTCATATCTTTGCAAGTCTCTTTGAATTATTGGTTTGGTTTGGCCAACTAGATTGGTAATTCTTGCAATGGGAGAAGTGCTTAGTTCTGGGTTTAATCTTGCGGTGTCCTCACCCAGTGACAAAGTAGGGGTAGTGAGCCACGTATTGTATTGTTGCCATCGAGGATAAAAAGATGGGGTTTTCATCAAATTTCTTGAGTTTATCCCTTTACATCATGTCATCTTACTTAATGCGTTACTCTGTTCTTCATGAACTTAATACTCTAGATGCAGGCAGGAGTCGGTCGATGTGTGGAGTAATAGTAGTATATGCAGAGTCGTTTTAGTCTACTTGACACGGACCTGATGCCTATATGCATAATGATTGCCTTAGATATCTTCATAATTATTCGCTTTTCTATCAATTGCTTGATAGTAATTTGTTCACCTATCGTATTATTTTCCTTTATGAGAGAAGCCTCTAGTGAAACCTATGCCCCCCGGGTCTATTTTCCATATTATATTTTTAGATCTATAAACGAAAAATACCAAAAATACTTTGCTGCAATTTATTTACTTTTGTTTCCGCAATCTTTTATATCTATCTCTATCAGATCTCATCCTTGCAAATAACTATGAAGGGATTGACAACCCCTTTATAACGTTGGGTGCAAGTGTTTGATGGTTTATGTAGGTACTACTATTGGGGCCTTGCTTGTTCCTCCTACTGAATTGATACCTTGGTTCTCAACATACCGAGGTAAATACTTATCTACTTTGCTGCATCACCCTTTCCTCTTCAAGGGAAAACCAACGCAAGCTCAAGAGGTAGCAAGAAGGATTTCTAGCGCCGTTGCCGGGGAGGATACATAGCAAGATCACGCCTACCAAGTACCCATTACAAACTCATCTCTTTCATTTACTTTATTTGCCATTTGCCTCTCGTTTTCCTCTCCCCTACTTCTAAAATGATTTTCAGAAAATACCAAAAGGATTTGCCTTATTCGCCTTTTTTCCGTTCGTCTTTTTGTTTGCTTGCTTGTGTGCTAGAGTGCTTGCTTTGTCACAATGGCTCAAGAGAATACCAAGTTATGTGACTTTTCCACTACTAATAATACGATTGCTCCCGCCACTAATGCAAATTTTTTTGAAATTAATGCCGCTTCACTCATTCTAGTTATGAAAGAACAATTTTTTGGCCTTCCTAGCGAAGATGCCGCATCCCATCTAAATAATTTCGTTGAGTTGTGTGATATGCAAAAGAAGAAAGATGTGTATAATTAAATTGTTAAATTAAAGCTATTTCCTTTCTCGCTACAAGATCGTGCCAAAACTTGGTTTTCATCTTTACCTAAAAATAGTATTGATTCATGGAATAAGTGTAAAGATGCTTTTATTTCCAAGTACTTTCCGCCCGCTAAGATTATCTCTCTTAGGAATGATATAATGAATTTTAAGAAACTTGATCATGAGCATGTTGCACAATCTTGGGAGAGGATGAAGCTAATGATTAGGAATTGCCCCGCACATGGTTTGAGTTTATGGATGATTATACAAACTTTTTATGCGGGATTGAATTTTCCTTCTAGAAATCTTTTAGATTCCTCCGCGGGTGGTACCCTTATGTAAATCACATTAGGAGAAGCCACTAAACTCCTAGATTATATTATGGAAAATTACTCTCAATGGCGTACCGAAAGATCTCCTACTAGTAAAAAAGTGCACACTATTGAAGAAATAAACACTTTGAGTGGAAATATGGATGAATTAATGAAATTGTTTGCTAGTAAGAGTACTCCTATTGATCCCAATTATATGCCTTTGTCTTCGTTGATTGGAAATAATAATGAATCTATGGATGTGAATTTTGTTGAGAGGAACAATTTTGGCAATAATGCGTATAGAGGTGATTCCAATCCTAGGCCGTTTCCTAGTAATTCCTCTAATAATTATGGTAATTCCTACAACAATTCTTATGGAAATTATAATAAGATGCCCTCTCATCTTGAGAGTAATATTAAAGAATTCATTAGCTCTCAAAAAGGTTTCAATGCTATGTCAAGATTGATGATTTGGCTAGGAATGTTGATAGAATTTCTCTTAAGACTGATTCTTTAAAAATTAGATCTATTCCACCGAAACATGATATTAATGAGTCTTTAAAAGCTATGCGAATTTCTATTGATGAGTGTAAGGAAAGAACCGCTAGAATACATGCTAAGCGTGAATAGCTTGAAAAGGTGTTTTCTCGTGATAATAATGATGAAGATATTAAAGTGATTGGTGTGACACCTATTGAATCTTTGTTTTATAGTATAGATCTTGACAAAGATGGTACTGGATATGAGTCAACTTTAGCTAAAAAGCGTCCCAATGATTCGGAGTTTGTAGATCTTAATGATAAGATTGATAAAAGTGCGATGGAAGAGGTCAAAACCTTAAATAGCAATGAGCCCACTCTTTCAGATTTCAAGGACTTTAATTATGATAGTTTCTCTTTGATTGTGTGTGTTTCCTTGTGACAATCTATGTTGAATTCTCCGCATGCTTATAGTCAAAATAAAGCTTTTACTAAACATATTATGGATGCCATGATGAAATCTTTTGAAGAAAAACTTGAGTTGGAAGTTTTTATACCTAGACAGCTTTATAATGAGTGGGAACCTACTATTAAAGTTAAAATTAAAGATTATGAGTGCCATGCTTTTTCTGATTTGGGTGCTAGCATTTCCACGATTCCAAAAACTTTATGTGATGTGTTAGGATTCTGTAAATTTGATGATTGCTCTTTAAATTTGCATCTAGCGGATTATACAATTAAGAAACATGTGGGAAGGATTAATGATGTTCTTATTGTTGCATATAGGAATTATGTGCCCTTAGATTTCATTGTTCTTGATATAGGTTGCAATCCTACATGTTGTATTATTCTTGGTAGACCTTTCCTTAGAACATTTGGTGCAATTATTGATATGAAAGAAGGTAATATTAGATTCCAATTCCCATTAAGGAAAGGCATGGAGCACTTTCCTAGAAAGAAAATAAGATTAACTTATGAATCTATTATGAGATCTACTTATGGATTGCATAGCAAAGATGATAATACCTAGATCTATTGCATTATGCCTAGCTAGGGGCGTTAAACAATATCGCTTGTTGGGAGGCAACTCAATTTTATTTGTTTTGCTTTTGTTTTTTTGCTTCTATTTTTGAGTTATGCACACGTTATTACCTCTGTAATAATTGTGTTTTCTTGTTTAATTAGTGTTTGATCCAAGTAAGACCTTTGGAATGGTCTATGGTGTTTGCAAGTTGATTTTGCTGAAAAACAGAAACTTTCGCTCTCAGTCCAAGAATTTTATAAATTAACTGGAACGTTCTTTTGATCTTATTTTTTTTGCACAAGATTGGTTTACAAATTGCCCAGATCTTCCTAAGTTTTCAGAATTTTTGGAGTTATAGAAGTATTCGAAGTAAACATATTGCTACAGACTGTTCTGTTTTTGACAAATTCTGTTTTTTTTGTATTTTTTGCTTATTCTGATGAATCTATGGGTTATATCGGGGGGTATGAACAATGGAGAAGTTAGAATATAGTAAATGTTACATCAATATAAATAAAGAATGAGTTCACAACAGTACCTAAGTGGTGATTTATTTTTCCTATACTAGCGGATCTCATGAGTTTTCTATTGAGTTTTGTGTTGTGAAGTTTTCAACTTTTGGGTAAAGATTTGATGAGCTACGGAATAAGGAGTGTCAAGAGCCTAAGTGTTGGGCATGTTATCCCGTTATGTGACCCGCCCTAGGAAGCCGGGTTAGGATAAATGGAGGCTCTGTATCCATGTTCAAGATGGGCTGTGACCTGTGAAGCAGAAGATGGAAGACGTACATTGTGAGAGTCGGTTGACCCAAGACCCGAAGAAGGCGACTCACGGCCCATATGGGAAAAGAGTCACCTGGAGTTTCCTTGCGTAAGGGACAAGGCGAGTCAGGGACGTACCAGCTCACGAGCTGTAATGTGATCCAGATTCTTGTAAACCTAGAGCCTCGACCTGTATATAAAGGCGGGTCTATAGGATTGATAGGGCTAAGCTAACATCAAACGAGAGCTAGGTCAGGCAAATACGCACCCTTGTAATCGATTTCCACAACAATATACACACAACATGAAGTAGGCTTTTACCTCAATCTGAGGGGCCGAACCTGGGTAAACTTGTCTCCTGTTTCCTGATCAACCCCTTTGAGTCGCCACATAGTTGCGATGGCTTCACCACTAAGTCCTTTGAGGAGGACATCTGCCGTGACAAAACCACGACAGTTGGCACCCACCATGGGGCCTGCGTACGATGGAGTTGAGTTCTCAAATGGAGCCCTTCCAGGGTTTGGGAGCTACGCGGTCTGCCTCATGATTAAGAGTCGTCACAAAAATTACTACATCAACAATTCAAGCTCGGGTCCTCATGCCGGTTCAATCGAATCAGGATACCGGGTCCCCTTCGGCAAGATCCACGTCTTCATCGGCAAGATCGGAACGCCGGTTCCCAAGCCGGATATCTGCACCGACATCGTCGAGCCGACTCGGCTTGCCCAACCGGCCACGCCTCATATTAGACGGCGTCGCGTCTTCGTCGGTTTCACGCAAGGGGCCAGCCTCCCGGATGAGCCGGAAGCTGGCGGTGATACCCCCGTCAACTCTGATGGTGAGTCATTGATCGGAGATACTGACTCAATCTGCCCTCTCTACGACGGAAGGGTGGGTGGTTCTCCTAAGGCGGTGATCTCTGAATGGCCACAGGAACCCCCCGCCAAGTCGCCATCTATATGGCAGGAGCCACGGAGGCTCAGGACGAGCCGAACGTGACAACCGCCAATGGGGCGAGCGGGTCAGGGAAGACCCCAGCTCAGACCATGTCAGATGTGATGGCTGAGATGTTAAAACTCATGGTAGTAGCCATGACGGCTGATAACCAGGCGAAATTTAACGCTGAATTGGCTAAACTTCATGAAGAGATGGATCACATACAGAGCCAGGTCGATGCAGAGAAGACCTTGATGGCGGATCAACAAGTTCAGATCGACAAAGAGGCGGAGCGTTTGAAATTGGAGGCAAGGCGACTCGAACGCCAACGAGTCGTGTCAGACGCTGTTTATCAGAGAAGGCATCAGAGTCGCATCCCACCCAACGTTAATCCTACTCGCATGTTCAGTAGCCCGCAAACGCCCGACACGGATCATAAGTCGCCATGCGAGAGCAATCCACATGGTGAAATCGTCCAGCAGCCAATGCAGCCCCCGTTGAACCCGCACGCGGCTCAACACTTCGAGACACCTCATGGTCACTTCTCCAACCTGGTGGATAATGTACTAGCTGTGACCCGCCACTTGGAGTCTCTTCCTATTCGTGGGAATACTGCGCTGGAGGTGGAGACACGGAACGCCATAGAGATGTTAAGAACTGCGTGTTGGAATTATGCCCTAGAGGCAATAATAAATATAGTTATTATTATAATTCCTGTATCAAGATAATCGTTTATTATCCATGCTATAATTGTATTGAATGAAGACTCCTTTACATGTGTGGATACATAGACAAAACACCGTCCCTAGCAAGCCTCTAGTTGGCTAGCCAGTTGATCAAAGATAGTCAGTGTCTTCTGATTATGAACAAAGTGTTGTTGCTTGATAACTGGGTTACGTCATTAGGAGAATCACGTGACGGACTAGACCCAAACTAATAGACGTAGCATGTTGATCGTGTCATTTTGTTGCTACTATTTTCTGCGTGTCAAAGTATTTATTCCTATGACTATGAGATCATATAACTCACTGACACCGGAGGAATGCTTTGTGTGTATCAAACGTCGCAACGTAACTGGGTGACTATAAAGATGCTCTACAGGTATCTCCGAAGGTGTTAGTTGAGTTAGTATGGATCAAGACTGGGATTTCTCACTCCGTGTGAACGGAGAGGTATCTTGGGGCTCACTCGGTAATACAACATCACACACAAGCCTTGCAAGCAATGTAACTTAGTGTAAGTTGCGGGATCTTGTATTACGGAACGAGTAAAGAGACTTGCCGGTAAACGAGATTGAAATAGGTATACGGATACTGACGATCGAATCTCGGGCAAGTAACATACCGAAGGACAAAGGGAATGACATACGGGATTATATGAATCCTTGGCACTGAGGTTCAAACGATAAGATCTTCGTAGAATATGTAGGATCCAATATGGGCATCCAGGTCCGGCTATTGGATATTGACCGAGGAGTCTCTCGGGTCATGTCTACATAGTTCTCGAACCCGCAGGGTTTGCACACTTATGGTTCGACGTTGTTTTATGCGTATTTGAGTTATATGGTTGGTTACCGAATGTTGTTCGGAGTCCCGGATGAGATCACGGACGTCACGAGGGTTTCCGGAATAGTCCAGAAACGAAGATTGATATATAGGATGACCTCATTTGATTACCGGAAGGTTTTCGGAGTTACGAGGAATGTACCGGGAATGACGAATGGGTTCCGGGAGTTCACCCGGGGGGGGGGGGGGCAACCGACCCCGGGGAAGCCCATAGGCCTTGAGGGTGGCACACCAGCCCTTAGTGGGCTGGTGGGACAGCCCAAAAGGGCTCTATGCGCCAAGAAGAAAAAATCAAGAGAGAAAAGAAAAAAAAAGGAGGAGGTGGGAAGGAAGGGGGACTCCCTCCCACCAAACCAAGTCCAACTCGGTTTGGGGGGGAAGTCCTCCCCCCTTGGACTCGGCCGACCTCCTTGGGGCTCCTTGAGCCCCAAGCCAAGGTCCCCTCCCTCCCACCTATATATACGGAGGTTTTAGGGCTGATTTGAGACGACTTTTCCACGGCAGCCCGACCACATACCTCCACGGTTTTTCCTCTAGATCGCGTTTCTGCGGAGCTCGGGCGGAGCCCTGCTAAGACAAGGTCATCACCAACCTCCGGAGCGCCGTCACGCTGCCGGAGAACTCTTCTACCTCTCCGTCTCTCTTGCTAGATCAAGAAGGCCGAGATCATCGTCGAGCTATACGTGTGCTGAACGCAGAGGTGCCGTCCGTTCGGTACTAGATCGTGGGACTGATCGCGGGATTGTTCGCGGGGCGGATCGAGGGACGTGCGGACGTTCCACTACATCAACCGCGTTCACTAACGCTTCTGCTGTATGATCTACAAGGGTACGTAGATCACTCATCCCCTCTCGTAGATGGACATCACCGTGATAGGTCTTCGTGCGCATAGGAAATTTTTTGTTTCCCATGCGACGTTCCCCAACAGTGGCATCATGAGCTAGGTTCATGCGTAGATGTCTTCTCAAGTAGAACACAAAAGTTTTTGTGGGCGGTGATGTGCGTTTTGCTGCCCTCCTTAGTCTTTTCTTGATTCCGCGGTATTGTTGGATTGAAGCGGCTTGGACCGACATTACACGTACGCTTACGAGAGACTGGTTTCATCGTTACGAGTAACACCATTGCTCAAAGATGACTGGCAAGTGTCGGTTTCTCCAACTTTAGTTGAATCGGATTTGACCGAGGAGGTCCTTGGATGAGGTTAAATAGAAACTCATATATCTCCGTTGTGGTGTTTGCGTAAGTAAGATGCGATCCTACTAGATACCCATGGTCACCACGTAAAACATGCAACAACAAAATTAGAGGACGTCTAACTTGTTTTTGCAGGGTATGCTTGTGATGTGATATGGCCAATGATGTGATGTGATATATTGGATGTATGAGATGATCATGTTGTAATAGAAATATCGACTTTCACGTCGATGGTACGGCAACCGGCACGAGCCATAGGGTTGTCTTTATACTAACGTTTGTGCTTGCAGATGCGTTTACTATTTTGCTAGGATGTAGCTTTAGTAGTAATAGCATGAGTAGCACGACAACCCCGATGGCAACACGTTGATGGAGATCATGGTGTGGCGCCGGTGAAAAGAAGATCGTGCCGGTGCTTTGGCGATGGAGATCAAGAAGCACGTGATGATGGCCATATCATGTCACTTATGAATTGCATGTGATGTTAATCCTTTTATGCACCTTATCTTGCTTAGAACGACGGTAGCATTATGAGGTGATCTCTCACTAAAATTTCAAGACGAAATTGTGTTCTCCCCGACTATGCACCATTGCTACAGTTCGTCGTTTCGAGACACCACGTGATGATCGGGTGTGATAGACTCAACGTTCACTTACAACGGGTGCAAAACAGTTGCGCACGCGGAACACTCGGGTTAAGCTTGACGAGCCTAGCATGTGCAGACATGGCCTCGGAACACATGAGACCGAAAGGTCGATCATGAATCATATAGATGATATGATTAGCATAGGGATGCTTACCACTGAAACTATACTCAACTCACGTGATGATCGGACTTGAGCTAGTGTAAGTGGATCATGAACCACTCAAATGACTAGAGAGATGTACTTTTTTGAGTGGGAGTTTAGCGAATAATTTGATTAAGTTAAACTCTAATTATCTTGAACATAGTCTAAGTCCACTTTGAATATATTTGTGTTGTAGATCATGGCTCACGCGACAGTCATCCTGAATTTTAATACGTTCCTAGAGAAAGCTAAGTTGAAAGATGATGGAAGCAACTTTGTAGACTGGGCTCGTAATCTTAAGCTGATCTTACAAGCTGGGAAGAAGGATTATGTCCTTAATGCTGCGTTAGGAGATGAACCACCCGCTACGGCTGATCAGGATGTTAAGAACGCTTGGTTAGCACGTAAGGAGGACTACTCAATAGTTCAATGTGCAGTCTTGTATGGCTTAGAACCGGGACTTCAACGTCGCTTTGAGCGTCATGGAGCATTTGAGATGTTCCAGGAGTTGGAGTTTATCTTTCAGAAGAACGCCCGGATCGAGAGGTATGAGACCTCCGATAAATTCTATACTTGCAAGATGGAGGAAAACTTATCTGTCAGTGAACATGTGCTCAAAATGTCTGGGTACTCAAACCGTCTAGCTGAGCTGGGGATTGAACTCCCGCAAGAAGCTATCATTGACATAATCCTTCAATCACTGCCGCCAAGCTATAAAGGCTTTGTGTTGAGCTACAACATGCAAGGGATGAACAAGTCTCCCGGCGAGTTGTTTGCGATGCTGAAAGTCGCAGAGTCTGAACTCCGTAAAGAGCATCAAGTGTTGATGGTGAATAAGACCACTAGTTTCAAGAGAAACGGCAAAAGCAAGAAGGGCAATTCGAAGAAGAGCGGCAAGCCTGTTGCCAATCCGACGAAGAAACCCAAAGCTGGACCTAAGCCGGAAACGGAGTGTTACTATTGGAAGGGTATGGGTCACTGGAAGCGCAATTGCCCCAAGTATCTGGCAGATAAGAAGGCGGGCAAAGAAAAATCAGGTATATTTGATATACATGTTATTGATGTGTACTTAACCGGCTCTCATAGTAGTGCGTGGGTATTTGATACCGGTTCTGTTGCTCATATTTGCAACTCGAAACAGGAACTGCGGAATAGGCGAAGGCTGGCAAAAGATGAAGTGACGATGCGCGTAGGAAATTGTTCCAAGGTTGATGCAATAGCCGTCGGCACAGTGTCACTTCAGTTACCGTCAGGATTAGTGATGAACTTAAATCATTGTTATTTAGTGCCTGCTTTGAGCATGAACATTATATCTGGATCTTGTTTATTGCGAGACGGTTACTCTTTTAAGTCAGAGAATAATGGTTGTTCTATTTCTATGAGTAACATCTATTATGGTCATGCACCGAATGTGAGAGGATTGTTCATATTGAATCTTGATAGCGATACGCATATACATAACATTGAGACCAAAAGAGTTAGAGTTAACAATGATAGCGCCATATTTTTGTGACACTGCCGCTTAGGTCATATTGGTGTAAAGCGCATGAAGAAACTCCATGCTGATGGACTTTTGGAGTCACTTGACTTTGATTCACTTGACACGTGCGAACCATGCCTCATGGGCAGGATGACTAAGACTCCGTTCTCCGGAACAATGGAGCGTGCAAGTGACTTGTTGGAAATCATACATACCGATGTGTGTGGTCCGATGAGCGTGGAGGCACGCGGCGGATATCGTTATTTTCTCACCTTCACTGACGATTTAAGTAGATATGGTTATGTCTACTTGATGAAACACAAGTCTGAAACATTTGAAAAGTTCAAGCAATTTCAGAGTGAAGTGGAAAATCATCGTAACAAGAAGATCAAGTTCCTACGGTCTGATCGTGGGGGTGAATATCTGAGTTTCGAGTTTGGTACTCACTTAAGACAATGTGGAATTGTTTCACAGTTAACACCGCCTGGAACACCACAGCGTAATGGTGTGTCCGAACGTCGTAATCGTGCTCTATTGGAGATGGTGCGATCTATGATGTCTCTTACTGATTTGCCGTTATCATTTTGGGGCTATGCATTAGAAACAGCTGCATTTACTTTAAATAGGGCACCATCAAAATCCGTTGAGACGACACCATACGAACTGTGGTATGGCAAAAGACCAAAGTTGTCGTTTCTTAAAGTTTGGGGATGTGATGCTTATGTCAAAAAGCTTCAGCCTGAAAAGCTGGAACCCAAAGCGGAAAAGTGCGTCTTCATAGGTTACCCTAAAGAGACAGTTGGGTACACCTTCTATCTCAAATCCAAGGGCAAAGTGTTTGTTGCTAAAAACGGAGCTTTTCTCGAGAAGGAGTTTCTCTCGAGAGAATTGAGTGGGAGGAAGATAGAACTTGACGAGGTTGTCGAACCTCTCATCCCTCTGGATGGTGGCGCAGGGCAAGGGGAAACCTCTGTCATTGCAACACCGGTTGAGGAGGAAGCTAATGATGATGATCATGAAACTCCAGTTCAAGTTTCTGTCGAACCACGCAGGTCGACGAGACCACGTGCTGCTCCAGAGTGGTACGGTAATCCCGTCTTATCAATCATGTTGTTAGACAACAATGAACCTGCGAATTATGAAGAAGCAATGGTGGGCCCAGATTCCAACAAATGGCTGGAAGCCATGAAGTCCGAGATAGGATCCATGTATGAGAACAAAGTGTGGACTTTGGAGGTACTGCCTGAGGGCCGCAAGGCCATTCAGAACAAATGGATCTTTAAGAGGAAGACGGACGCTGACGGTAATGTGACCGTTTATAAAGCTCGACTTGTGGCAAAGGGTTTTTCACAAGTTCAGGGAGTTGACTACGATCAGACTTTCTCACCCGTAGCGATGCTTAAGTCCGTCAGAATCATGTTAGCAATAGCTGCATTTTTCGATTATGAAATCTGGCAGATGGATGTCAAAACGGCGTTCCTTAACGGTTTCCTTAAGGACGAGTTGTATATGATACAACCCGAAGGTTTTGTCGATCCTAAGAATGCTAATAAGGTATGCAAGCTCCAGCGATCCATTTATGGACTGGTGCAAGCATCTCGGAGTTGGAACAAACGCTTTGATGAGGTGATCAAAGTATTTGGGTTTATACAAGTGGTTGGAGAATCTTGTATTTACAAGAAAGTGAGTGGGAGCTCTGTGGCGTTTCTAATATTATATGTGGATGACATATTACTGATTGGAAACAACGTAGAGTTTTTTAGAGAGCATAAACGATTACTTGAATAAAATTTTCTCTATGAAGGACCTAGGAGAAGCTGCTTACATTCTAGGAATTAAGATCTATAGGGATAGATCAAAACGCCTGATAGGACTTTCACAAAGCACATACCTTGATAAAGTTTTGAAGAGGTTCAAAATGGAACAGTCCAAGAAAGGGTTCTTGCCAGTTCTGCAAGGTACGAGATTGAGTAAGACTCAGTGCCCAGCAACTGATGAAGATAGAGAGCATATGCGCTCCATCCCCTATGCTTCAGCCATAGGTTCTATCATGTATGCGATGCTGTGCACTAGACCGGATGTTAGCCTGGCCATAAGTATGGCAGGTAGGTTCCAGAGTAATCCAGGAGTGGATCACTAGACAGCGGTCAAGAATATCCTGAAGTACCTGAAAAGGACTAAGGAGATGTTTCTCGTGTATGGAGGTGACGAAGAGCTCGTCGTAAAAGGTTACGTCGATGCAAGCTTTGACACAGATCCGGACGACTCTAAGTCGCAAACCGGATACGTATTTATTCTTAATGGGGGTGCAGTAAGCTGGTGCAGTTCCAAGCAAAGCGTCGTAGAAGATTCTACATGTGAAGCGGAGTACATGGCTGCCTCGGAGGCGGCTAAGGAGGGTGTCTGGATGAAGCAGTTCATGACGGATCTTGGAGTGGTGCCAAGCGCACCGAATCCAATAACCTTGTTCTGTGACAACACTGGTGCCATTGCCTTAGCAAAGGAACCACGGTTTCACAAGAAGACCAGACACATCAAACGACGCTTCAACCTCATCCGCGACTACGTCGAGGGAGAGGACGTGAATATATGCAAAGTGCACACGGATCTGAATGTAGCGGACCCGCTGACTAAACCTCTTCCACGGCCAAAGCATGATCAACACCAGAACTGTATGGGTGTTAGATTTATTCCAATGTAATTCACATGGTGATGTGAGGGCTAGATTATTGACTCTAGTGCAAGTGGGAGACTGTTGGAATTATGCCCTAGAGGCAATAATAAATATAGTTATTATTATAATTCCTGTATCAAGATAATCGTTTATTATCCATGCTATAATTGTATTGAATGAAGACTCCTTTACATGTGTGGATACATAGACAAAACACCGTCCCTAGCAAGCCTCTAGTTGGCTAGCCAGTTGATCAAAGATAGTCAGTGTCTTCTGATTATGAACAAAGTGTTGTTGCTTGATAACTGGGTTACGTCATTAGGAGAATCACGTGACGGACTAGACCCAAACTAATAGACGTAGCATGTTGATCGTGTCATTTTGTTGCTACTGTTTTCTGCGTGTCAAAGTATTTATTCCTATGACCATGAGATCATATAACTCACTGACACCGGAGGAATGCTTTGTGTGTATCAAACGTTGCAACGTAACTGGGTGACTATAAAGATGCTCTACAGGTATCTCCGAAGGTGTTAGTTGAGTTAGTATGGATCAAGACTGGGATTTCTCACTCCGTGTGAACGGAGAGGTATCTCGGGGCCCACTCGGTAATACAACATCACACACAAGCCTTGCAAGCAATGTAACTTAGTGTAAGTTGCGGGATCTTGTATTACGGAACGAGTAAAGAGACTTGCCGGTAAACGAGATTGAAATAGGTATACGGATACTGACGATCGAATCTCGGGCAAGTAACATACCGAAGGACAAAGGGAATGACATACGGGATTATATGAATCCTTGGCACTGAGGTTCAAACGATAAGATCTTCGTAGAATATGTAGGATCCAATATGGGCATCCAGGTCCCGCTATTGGATATTGACCGAGGAGTCTCTCGGGTCATGTCTACATAGTTCTCGAACCCGCAGGGTCTGCACACTTAAGGTTCGACGTTGTTTTATGCGTATTTGAGTTATATGGTTGGTTACCGAATGTTGTTCGGAGTCCCGTATGAGATCACGGACGTCACGAGGGTTTCCGGAATAGTCCGGAAATGAATATTGATATATAGGATGACCTCATTTCATTACCGGAAGGTTTTCGGAGTTACCGGGAATGTACCGGGAATGACGAATGGGTTCCGGGAGTTCACCGGGGGGGGGGGGGGCAACCCACCCCGGGGAAGCCCATAGGCCTTGAGGGTGGCACACCAGCCCTTAGTGGGCTGGTGGGACAGCCCAAAAGGGCTCTATGCGCCAAGAAGAAAAAATCAAGAGAGAAAAGAAAATAAAAGGAGGAGGTGGGAAGGAAGGGGGACTCCCTCCCACCAAACCAAGTCCAACTCGGTTTGGGGGGGGGGAGTCCTCCCCCCTTGGACTCGGCCGACCTCCTTGGGGCTCCTTGAGCCCCAAGGCAAGGTCCCCTCCCTCCCCCTATATATACAGAGGTTTTAGGGCTGATTTGAGACGACTTTTCCACGGCAGCCCGACCACATACCTCCACGGTTTTTCCTCTAGATCGCGTTTCTGCGGAGCTCGGGCGGAGCCCTGCTGAGACAAGGTCATCACCAACCTCCGGAGCGCCGTCACGCTGCCGGAGAACTCTTCTACCTCTCCGTCTCTCTTGCTGGATCAAGAAGGCCGAGATCATCGTCGAGCTGTACGTGTGCTGAACGCGGAGGTGCCGTCCGTTCGGTACTAGATCGTGGGACTGATCGCGGGATTGTTCGCGGGGCGGATCGAGGGACGTGAGGACGTTCCACTACATCAACCGCGTTCACTAACGCTTCTGCTGTACGATTTACAAGGGTACGTAGATCACTCATCCCCTCTCGTAGATGGACATCACTGTGATAGGTCTTCGTGCGCGTAGGAAATTTTTTGTTTCCCATGCGACGTTCCCCAACACTGCGGTGGTCCAGCAGGCACAGTTCTCATACAGTCGTGATCGTCTGCACTCCACGCCGCAGGCAAGCCACACGAAGAATCACCCAGATTGTTGGAAATATGCCCTAGAGGCAATAATAAAATGGTTATTATCATATTTCCTTGTTCATGATAATCGTCTATTGTTCATGCTATAATTGTATTAACAGGAAACAATAATACATGTGTGAATGAATAGATCACAATGTGTCCCTAGCAAGCCTCTAGTTGGCTAGCTTGTTAGTTAATAGATGATCATGGTTTCCTGGTCATGGGCATTAGATGTCATTGATAATGGGATCACATCATTGGGAGAATGATGTGACAGACAAGACCCAATCCTAAGCATAACACTAGATCGTATTGTTCGTATGCTAAAGCTTTTCTAATGTCAAGTGTCTTTTCCTTCGACCGAGAGATTGTGCAACTCCCGGTTACCGTAGGAGTGCTTTGGGTGTATCAAACATCACAACGTAACTGGGTGACTATAAAGGTGCACTACGGGTACCTCTAAAAGTGTCTGTTGGGTTGGTACGAATCGAGATTGGGATTTGTCAATGTGTGACGGAGAGGTATCTCTGGGCCCACTCGGTAGAACATCATCATGAGCTCAATGTGACTAAGGAGTTAGTCACATGATGACGTGCTACGGAACGAGTAAAGAGACTTACCAGTAACGAGATTGAACAAGGTATAGGTATACCGACGATCGAATCTCGGGCAAGTTCTATACCGACAGACAAAGGGAATTGTATACGGGATTGATTGAATCCTTGACATCGTGGTTCATCCGATGAGATTATCTTGGAGCAAGTGGGAGCCACCATGGGTATCCAGACCCCGCTGATGATTATTGGCCGGAGAGGTGTCTCGGTCATGTCTGCCTGTCTCCCGAACCCGTAGGGTCTACACACTTAAGGTTCGATGACGCTAGGGTTATAGGGAATTCTTATACGAGGTTATCGAAAGTTGTTCGGAGTCCCGGATGATATCCCGGACGTCACGAGGATCTCCGAATGGTCCGGAGGTAAAGATTGATATATAGGACAGATGGTTTCGGACACCTGAAGTGTTTCGGGCGTCACCGGTAACGTACGAGGGACCACTGGAGGTGGCCCCGGGGGTCCACCGGAAGGGGGCAACGACCCCGGGAGGCTAGATGGGCCAAGTGCGGGAGGGAACCAGCCCCTAGGTGGGCTGGTGCGCCCCCCACTCAGCCCATGGCGCAAGAAGAAGGGAGAAGGGGGGGGGACCCTAGCGCAAGTGGGCCTAAGGCCCACCAGAAGGGTGCGCCACCCCGTCCTCCCCCCTTGGCCGCTGCACCTCCCCCCATCTAGGGCTGCCGCCCCTCCCAGGAGAGGGAAACCCTCAAGGGGGCGCAGCCCCTCCCCCCTATATATAGTGGGCACTTTTGGGCTTTTGGAGACACAGTTTTCCCTCTCCCTCGGTGCAGCCCTGCTCTTCTTTCTCCTCCTCTCTGCCGGTGCTTGGCGAAGCCCTGCCGGGAGACCTCGTCTCTCCATCGACACCACGCCGTCGTGCTGCCGGAGATATTTCTCAACATATCCCTCCTCCTTGCTGGATCAAGGTGCGGGAGACGTCACCGGGCTGCACGTGTGTTGAACGAGGAGGTGCCGTGGTTCGGCACTAGATCGGAATCACACCGCGATCTGAATCGCCGCGAGTATGACTCCATCAACCGCGTTCTAGCAACGCTTCCGCTTAGCGATCTTCAAAGGTATGAAGATGCACTCACCCCTCTCTCGTTTCTGGTCTCTCCATAGGAAGATATGAATATGCGTAGGAATTTTTTTGAATTTATGGTACGTTACCCTACAGTGGCATCCGAGCCAGGTTTTCTATGCGTAGATTATATGCACGAGTAGAGCACAAAAGGTTGTGGGTGATGATTTGTCAATTGCTTGCCGCTACTAGTCTTATTCTTTTCCGGCGGTATTCTGGGATGAAGCGGCACGGACCGACTTTACACGTACGCTTACGTGAGACTAGTTCCACCGACAGACATGCACACCATGCATAAAGGTGGCTAGCGGGTGTTTGTCTCTCCTACTCTAGTCGGATTGGATTTGATGAAAAGGGTCCTTATGAAGGGTAAATTGCTTTGGCATATCATCATTGTGGCTGTCACGTAGGTAAGAAGGCGTTCTTGCTAAAAACCCAAATCAGCCACGTAAAACTTGCAACAACAATTAGAGGACGTCTAACTTGTTTTTGCAGGGTTTGGCATGTGATGTGATATGGCCAAAGTTGTGATGTTGCATGTATGATGTATGAGATGATCATCTTATTGTAATAGGTTTAACGACTTGCATATCGATGAGTATGACAACCGGCAGGAGCCATAGGAGTTGTCTTAATTTATTGTATGAGATGCAACGCCATGTGCTTACTACTTTTACTTCATTACTAACAGTTAGCTATAATAGTACTGATAGTAGTGGTTGGCGTGACGACTTCACGGAGACATGATGATGGAGATCATGATGATGGAGATCATGGTGTCACGCCGGTGACGATGATGATCATGCGATGCCTGAAGATGGAGATCGAAAGAGCAAAGATGATAATGGCCATATCATGTCACTATATGATTGCATTGTGATGTTTATCATGTTTTTCATCTTATTGCTTAGAATGACGGTAGCATAATAAGATGATCCCTCTTAAAGTTTCAAGAACGTATTCCCCTAAGTGTGCACCGTTGCG
Organism: Hordeum vulgare subsp. vulgare; assembly: GCF_904849725.1. Lineage (NCBI taxonomy): Eukaryota > Viridiplantae > Streptophyta > Magnoliopsida > Poales > Poaceae > Hordeum > Hordeum vulgare. Next base: position 570,463,611 of record NC_058524.1, read on the forward strand.
AAGGATCGTTGTCTCGAAGCACCACGTGATGATCGGGTGTGATAGATTCTAACGTTCGCATACAACGGGTGTAAGCCAGATTTACACACGCGAAACACCTTGGTTGACTCGACGAGCTTAGCATGTACAGACATGACCTCGAATACAAGAGACCGAAAGGTCGAACATGAGTCGTAATGTTGAATACGATCAGCATGAAGTTGCTCACCATGGTGACTAGTCCGTCTCACGTGATGATCGGACACGGGTTAGTCAACATGGATCATGTATCACTTAGATGACTAGAGGGATGTCGATTTAAGTGGGAGTTCATACTTAATTTGATTAAATGAACTTAATTGTCATGAACTTAGTCTAAAAGTTGTCTTTATAAATATTGTAGAGGGCCAAGTCAACCTCAATTTCAACGCATTCCTAGAGAAAAACAAGCTGAAAGATGATGATAGCAACTACGCGGACTGGGTTCGCAACTTGAAGCTCATCCTTGAAGCAGCTAAAAAGGCTTATGTCCTTGATGCGCCGCTAGGTGACCCTCCCGCTCCCGCAGCAGCCCAAGACATTCTGAACGTCTGGCAAACACAGAGTGATGACTACTCTCTGGTTAGGTGTGGCATGCTATACAATTTAGAAACGGGGCTCCAAAGGCGTTTTGAGCAACATGGTGCATATGAGATGTTCCAAGAGATGAAGCTAGTTTTTCAAGCTCATGCCCGTGTCGAGAGATATGAAGTCTACGACAAGTTCTTTAGCTGTAAGATGGAGGAGAACAGTTCTGTTGGTGAGCACATACTCAAAATGTCCGGGTTACACGGTCGTCTGACTTCACTTGGAGTCGAACTTCCGGATGATGCTATAATTGACAGAATCCTCCAGTCTCTCCCACCAAGCAACAAAGGTTTTGTGCTGAACTACAACATGCAAGGGATGGAGAAGACCATTCCCGAGTTGTACTCGATGCTCAAGTCTGCAGAAGTAGAAATCAAGAAAGAGCATCAAGTGTTGATGGTCAACAAGACCACTAGTTTCAAGAAGGGCAAGGGTAAGATGAACTTCAAGAAAGACGACAAAGCCGTTGCTGCGCCCGGTAAGCCAGATGCCGGGAAGAAGAAAAATAATGGACCCAAGCCTGAGATTGAGTGCTTCTATTGCAAGGGAAAGGGTCACTCGAAGCGGAACTGCCCCAAATACTTAGCGGACAAGAAGGCCGACAACGTTAAAGGTTTATGTGATATACATGTTATTGATGTGTACCTTACCAGTGCTCGTAGTAGCTCCTGGGTATTTGATACCGGTTCTATTGCTCACATTTGCAACTGAAAGCACGAACTGCGGAATAAGCGGAGACTGGCCAATGACGAGGTGACGATGCGCGTTGGGAATGGCTCCAAGGTCGATGTGATCGCCGTCGGCACGCTACCTCTACATCTACCGTCAAGATTAGTTTTAAACCTTAATAATTGTTATTTAGTACCAGCTTTGAGCATGAATATTGTATCAGGGTCTTGCTTAATGCGAGACGGCTACTCATTTAAGTCAGAGAATAATGGTTGTTCTATTTATATGAGTGATATGCTTTATGGTTATGCTCCGCTGGTGAATGGTTTATTCTTGATGAATCTCGATCGTGATGTTACGCATATTCATAGTGTGAGTACCAAAAGATGTAAAGTTGATAATGATAGTCCCACATACTTGTGGCACTGCCACCTTGGTCATATCGGCGTTAAGCGCATGAAGAAGCTCCATACTGATGGACTATTAGAGTCTCTTGACTTTGAATCATTTGACACATGCGAACCGTGCCTCATGGGCAAGATGACTAAGACTCCATTCTCAGGAATAATGGAGAGAGCAACCGACTTATTGGAAATAATACATACTGATGTATGTGGTCCAATGAACGTTGAAGCTCGCAGTGGCTATCGTTATGTTCTCACTCTCACCGATGATTTGAGTAGGTATGGGTATATCTACTTGATGAAGCACAAAACTGAGACGTTTGAAAAGTTCAAGGAATTTCAGAGTGAGGTCGAGAATCAACGTGACCGAAAAATTAAGTGTCTACGATCTGATCGTGGAGGAGAATATTCGAGTCACGAGTTTGGCACACACCTAAGGAAGTGTGGAATCGTTTCACAACTGACGCCGCCAGGCACACCGCAACGCAACGGAGTGTCTGAACATCGTAATCGCACTTTATTAGATATGGTATGATCTATGATGTCTCTTACCGACTTACCGCTATCATTTTGGGGATACGCATTAGAAACTGCATCATTCACTTTAAATAGGGCACCGTCTAAATCCGTTGAGACGACACCGTATGAACTATGGTTTGGCAAGAAACCTAAGTTGTCGTTTCTTAAAGTTCGGGGCTGCGATGCTTATGTGAAGAAACTTCAACCAGAAAAGCTCGAACCCAAAGCGGAGAAATGCGTATTCATAGGATACCCTAAGGAAACTATTGGGTATACCTTCTATCTTAGATCCGAAGGTAAAACCTTTGTTGCCAAGAACGGATCCTTTCTAGAGAAAGAGTTTCTCTCGAAAGAAGTAAGTGGGAGGAAGGTAGAACTTGATGGGGGTAATTACACCCCCTCTCGAACAGGATAGTAGCGCAGCGCGGGAAGATGTTCCTGTGGCGCCTACACCAACTGAAGAGGAAGTTAATGATAATGATCATGAAGCTTCAGATCAAGTTACTACTGAGCCGCGAAGGTCCACAAGGGTACGCTCCGCACCAGAGTGGTACGACAACCCTGTAATGGAAATCATGTTGTTAGACAGCGGTGAACCTTTGAACTATGAAGAAGCGATGGCGGGCCTGGATTCCAACAAATGGCTTGAAGCTATGAAATCCGAGATAGGATCCATGTATGAGAACAAAGTATGGACTTTGGTGAACTTGCCCGATGACCGGCGAGCCATAGAAAATAAATGGATCTTCAAGAAGAAGAAAGATGCGAACGGTAATGTAACCGTTTACAAAGCTCGACTTGTCGCAAAGGGTTTTTGACAAATTCAAGGGATTGACTACGAAGAGACTTTCTCTCCCGTAGCAAAGCTGAAATCAGTCCGAATCATGTTAGCGATTGCCGCCTTTTATGATTATGAAATTTGGCAAATGGACGTCAAAACAGCGTTCCTTAACGGGAACCTTAAGGAAGAGTTGTATATGATGCAACCAGAAAGTTTTGTCGACCCTAAGGGTGGTAACAAAGTGTGCAAGCTCCAGTGCTCCATCTATGGGCTGGTGCAAGCATCTCGGAGTTGGAACATTCGCTTTAATGAGGTGATAAAGCGTATGGGTTCATACAGGTTTACGGAGAAGCCTGTCTGTACAAGAAAGTGAGTGGGAGCTCTGTAGCTTTCCTCATACTGTATGTGGATGACATATTATTGATGGGGAATAATATAGATATATTGGAGAGCATAAAGGCCTATTTGAACAAGAGTTTTTCAATGAAGGACCTTGGAGAAGCTGTATACATATTAGGCATCAAGATCTATAGAGATAGATCGAGACGCCTCATAGGTCTTTCGCAAAGTACATACCTTGACAAGATATTGAAGAAGTTCAATATGGAAAACTCAAAGAAAGGATTCCTGCCAGTTTTGCAAGGTATGAGATTGAGTAAGACTATGTCGCCGACCATGACATCAGATAGAGAGAAGATGAGCTCTGTCCCCTACGCTTTAGCCGTAGGCTCTCTTATGTATGCCATGCTGTGTACCAGACCTGATATAAACCTTGCCATAAGTTTGGTAGGGAGGTACCAAAGTGATCCCGGTATGGAACACTGGACAACGGTCAAGAATATCCTTAATTACCTGAAAAGGACTAAGGAAATGTTTCTCATTTATGGAGGTGGCGAAGAGCTCGTCGTAAAGGGTTACGTCGACGCTAGCTTCGACACATATCCGGATGACTCTAAGTCACAGACCGGATACGTATATGTTTTGAATGGAGGGGCAGTGAGCTGGTGCAGCAGCAAGCAAGAAGTCATGGCAGCATCTACATGTGAAGCAGAGTACATAGCTGCTTTAGAAGCAGTTCATGAAGGAATTTGGATGAAGGAGCTCATCACCGACCTTGGAGTGGTTCCAAGCTCGTCGGGTCCAATGACACTCTTCTGTGATAACACTTGGGCCATTGCCATAGCCAAGGAGCCAGGTTTCACCGGAAGACGAAGCACATCAAACGCCGCTACAACTCCATCCAGGACCATATCCAGAGTGGGGTAATAGAGATTTGTAAAGTACACACGGATCTGAATGTCGCAGGCCCGTTGACTAAACCTCTTCCACGTGCAAAACATGATCAACACCATAATGCTATGGGTGTTCGATACATCACAATGTAACTAGATTATTGACTCTAGTGCAAGTGGGAGACTATTGGAAATATGCCCTAGAGGCAATAATAAAATGGTTATTATCATATTTCCTTGTTCATGATAATCGTCTATTGTTCATGCTATAATTGTATTAACAGGAAACAATAATACATGTGTGAATAGATAGATCACAATGTGTCCCTATCAAAACTCTAGTTGGCTAGCTCATTAGTAAATAGATGATCATGGTTTCCTGGTCATGGGCATTAGATGCCATTGATAACGGGATCACATCATTGGGAGAATGATGTGATGGACAAGACCCAATCCTAAGCATAGCACTAGATCGTATTGTTCGTATGCTAAAGCTTTTCTAATGTCAAGTGTCTTTTCCTTCGATCGTGAGATTGTGCAACTCCCGGATACCGTAGGAGTGCTTTGGGTGTATCAAACGTCACAACGTAACTGGGTGACTATAAAGGTGCACTACGGGTACCTCTGAAAGTGTGTGTTGGGTTGGTACGAATCGAGATCGGGATTTGTCACTCCGTGACGGAGAGGTATCTCTGGGCCCACTCGGTAGAATATCATCATGATCTCAATGTGACTAAAGAGTTAGTCACATGATGACGTGCTACGAACGAGTAAAGAGACTTACCGGTAACGAGATTGAACAAGGTATAGGTATACCGACGATCGAATCTCGGGCAAGTTCTATACCGACAGACAAAGGGAATTGTATACGGGATTGATTGAATCCTTGACATCGTGGTTCATCCGATGAGATCATCGTGGATCAAGTGGGAGCCACCATGGGTATCCAGACCCCGCGGATGGTTATTGGCCGGAGAGGTGTCTCGGTCATGTCTGCCTGTCTCCCGAACCCGTAGGGTCTACACACTTAAGGTTCGATGACGCTAGGGTTATAGGGAATTGTTATACGAGATTATCGAAAGTTGTTCAGAGTCCCGGATGAGATCCCGGATCTCACGAGGAGCTCCGGAATGGTCCGGAGGTAAATATTGATATTTAGGATGGATGGTTTCGGACACCGGAAGTGTTTCGGGCGTCACCGGTAACGTATGAGGGACCACCGGAGGTGGCCCCGCGGGTCCACCGGAAGGGGGCAACGACCCCGGGAGGCTGGATGGTCCAAGTGCGGGAGGGAACCAGCCCCTAGGTGGGGCTGGTGCGCCCCCACTTAGCCCATGGCGCAAGAAGAAGGGAGAAGGGGGGAACCCTAGCACAGGTGGGCCTAAGGCACACCAGAAGGGTGCGCCACCCCTCCTCCCCCCTTGGCTGCCGTACCTCCCCCCATCTAGGGCTGCCGCCCCTCCTAGGAGAGGGAAACCCTCAAGGGGGCGCAGCCCCTCCCTCCCCCTATATATAGTGGGCACTTTTGGGCTTTTGGAGACACAGTTTTCCCTCTCCCTCGGCGCAACCCTGCTCTTCTTTCTCCTCCTCTCTACCGGTGCTTGGCGAAGCCCTGCTGGGAGACCTCGTCTCTCCATCGACACCACGCCGTCGTGTTGCCGGAGATCTTCCCCAAGCTCTCCCTCCTCCTTGCTGGATCAAGGTGCAGGAGACGTCACCGGGCTGCACGTGTGTTGAACGCGGGGGTGCCGTGGTTCGGCACTAGATCGGAATCACACCGCGATGTGAATCACCGCGAGTACGACTCCATCAACCGCGTTCTAGCAATGCTTCCACTTAGCGATCTTCAAAGGTATGAAGATGCACTCACCCCTCTCTCGTTGGTGGTCTCTCCATAGGAAGATATGAATATGCGTAGGAATTTTTTTGAATTTATGCTACGTTACCCAACCCAGATGACCCTTCGGCGGTTTCCAGCGATGTTCGTCGACACCAACCTCAGATCAGTCCACTAGAGCTGCCAGCATCCAGTGCTCAAGCGCTTGTCAATGCTGCACGAGCCTCCCGGGAGGCCGAGGCGGAGGCAGTAGCGGCCTTGGCTGGTCAGGGAGTTCCTCCTTATGCCCAGCCAGCTTCTGGTACGGTGGGCAAGGAGGAAGGAATGTAGGGGTCCCTGATACGTCCATTTTGCATCATGTTTTCATGTTGATATTTATCGCTTCTTTGGCTGTTATTTCACTTCACGGTACAATTATTATGCCTTTTCTCTCTTATTTTGCAAGGTTTACATGAAGAGGGAGAATACCGGCAACTGGAATTCTGGCCTGAAAGTGGAGCGAAGTTGAGATACCTATTCTGCGCAACTCCAAACGCCGTGAAAATCCACGGGGATTTTTTTCCCTATTTATAAAAAATATTGGGCCGAATAAGTGCCAGAGGGGCACCAGGGGGTGCCCACAAGCCTGCACGGCGTGACCATCCCGCATGCCGCGCCATGGGGGCTTGTGGGCAGCCCACTGGCCCCCCTCTTTTGCTATATGGAGGGTTTTGTCCAGGGAAAAAATCAAGCAGGATCTTTTTCGTGGTTTCGCCACCGCCACAAGGCGGAACTTGAGCAAAACCAATCTAGAGCTTCGGCACGACAATCCTGCCGGGGAAACTTCCCTCCCGGAGGGGGAAATCATCGCCATCGTCATCACCAACACTCCTCTCATCGGAGGGGACTCATCACCATGAACATATTCATCAGCACCATCTCATCTCCAAACCCTAGTTCATCACTTGTAACCAATCTCCGTCTCGCGACTCCGATTGGTACTTGTAATGTTGCTAGTAGTGTTGATTACTCTTTGTAGTTGATGCTAGTTGGATTATTTGGTGGAAGAGTTTATGTTCAGATCCTTGATGCTACTCATTACCTCTCTGATCATGAGTATGATTATGCTTTGTGAGTAGTTACTTTTGTTCCTGATGACATGGGATAAGTCATGCTAATAATAGTCATGTGAATTTGGTATTCGTTCGGTATTTTGGTATGTTGTATGTTGTTTTTCCTCTAGTAGTGTTATGTGAACATCGACTACATAACACTTTACCATTATTTGGGCCTAGAAGAAGGCATTGGGAAGTAGTAAGTAGATGATGGGTTGCTAGAGTGACAGAAGCTTAAACCCTAGTTTATGCGTTGCTTCGTAAGGGGCTGATTTGGATCCACTAGTCTAATGCTATGGTTAGACTTTGTCTTAATTCTTCTTTCATAGTTGCAGATGCTTGCGAGAGGGGTTAATCATAAGTGGGATGATTGTCCAAGTAAGGGCAGTACCCAAGCGCCAGTCCACCCACATATCAAACTATCAAAGTAACGAACGCGAATCATATGAACATGATGAAACTAGCATGACAGAAATTCCCGTGTGTCCTCAGGAGCGTTTTTCCTCCTATAAGACTTTGTCCAGGCTTGTCCCTTGCTACAAAAGGGATTGGGCCACTTTGCTGCACCGTTGCTACTTTTGTTACTTGTTGCTTGCTACGAATCATCTCACTACATAATCACTTGTTACCGATAATTTTAGTGCTTGCAGATATTTCCTTGCTGAAAACTACTTGTCAGATCCTTCTGCTCCTCGTTGGGTTCGACACTCTTACTTATCGAAAGGACTATGATTGATCCGCTATACTTGTGGGTCATCAAGACTCTTTTCTGGCGCCGTTGCAGGGGAGTGAAGCGCCTTTGGTAAGTGGAACTTGGTAAGGAAACATTCATATAGTGTGCTGAATTTTTTTGTCACTTGTCAGTATGGATACTAATCCTTTGAGGGGCTTGTTCGGGGTATCTTCACCTCGAACGGAAGCACAAATAGTTGCTCCTCAACCTGCTGCACCTACTGAAAATATTTTCTTTGAATTTCCTTCGGGTATGCTTGAGAAACTGCTGGCTAATCCTTTTACAGTAGATGGAACATCACATCCAGACTTGCATCTAATCTATGTAGATGAAGTTTGTGGTTTATTTAAGCTTGGAGGTGTGCCCGAGGATGAGGTCAAGAAGGTCTTTCCTTTATCTTTGAAGGATAACACGTTGACATGGTATAGGCTATGTGATGATACTGGATCATGGGACTACAATCGGTTGAAATTGGAATTTCATCAAAAGTTTTATCCTATGCATTTAGTACATTGTGATCGAAATTATATTTACAATCTTTGGCCTTGTGACAGAGAAAGCACCGCTCAATCTTGGGGGAGGCTTAAATCAATGTTATATTCATGCCCCAATCATGAGCTCTCGAGAGAAATTATCATTCAGAACTTCTATGCTCGGCTTTCTCATGATGATCGCACCATGCTTGACACTTCTTGTACCGGTTCTCTTATGAAGATAGATATTGACTTCAAATGGAATTTATTGGAGAGAATTAAACGCAACTCTGAAGATTGGGAGCTTGAAGAAGGTAAGGAGTCACATATGAATTTCACGTTTGATTGCGTTAAATCCTTTGTTGAGACAAATACTTTTTGTGACTTTAGCGCTAAGTATGGACTTGACTCTGAGATAGTAGCTTCATTGTGTGAATCCTTTGCTGCTCATATTGATCTCCCCAAAGAGAAGTGGTTTAAATATCATCCTCCTTTAGAAGTCAATGTAGTTAAACCCACTCCAGTTGAAGAGAAAGTCATTGCCTATAATGATCCTGTTGTTCCCAGTGCTTACATTGAGAAACCACCTTTCCCTGTTAGGATAAATGATCATTCTAAAGCTTCATCTGTGATACGTAGAGGCTATATTAGAACACCTACACCCCCTGAGAAAATTAGAGTTGAACCTAGCATTGCTATTATCAAAGATCTTCTGTCCGAAGATGTTGAGGGACATAATATTCACTTCTGTGAAGATGCTGCTAGAATTGCTAAACCTCACTCTAGAGACAAGCATAGGCCTGTTGTTGGCATGCCTGTTGTTTCTGTTAAGATAGGAGATCATTGTTATCATGGCTTATGTGACGTGGGTGCTAGTGTTAGTGCAATACCTCAATCCTTATACAATGAAATCAAAGATGAGATTGCACCTATTGAGATAGAGCCCATTGATTTCACTATTCAGCTTGCCAATAGAGATACTATCTGCCGTGTGGGAATTGTTAGGGATGTTGAAGTCTTGTGTGGTAAAACGAAGTATCCTGCTGATTTCCTAGTTCTTTCTACCGCACAAGATAGCTTTTTTTCCCATCATATTTGGTAGACCTTTTCTCAATACTGTCAATGCTCATATTGATTGTGAGAAGTAAACTGTCACCGTTGGCTTTGAAGGTGTGTTACATGAGTTCAGTTTCTCTAAGTTTGGTAGACAACCTCATGAAAAGGAGTTGCCTAGTAGGGATGAAACTATTGCCTTAGCTTCTATTGCCGTACCTCCTACTGATCCCTTAGAGTAATACTTGCTTGAGCATGAAAATGATATGCATATGGATGAAAGGGATGAGATAGATAGAGTTGTATTAGAACAATATCCTATCCTTAAGAATAACTTGCCTGTTGAACTGCTTGGGGATCCACCCCCACCAAAGGGTGATCCTGTGTTCGAGCTTAAACAATTGCCTGATACTCTTAAGTATGCCTATCTTGATGAAAAAGAGATATATCCTGTTATTATTAGTGCTAGCCTCTCAGAGCATGAAGAAAAAAAGTTACTACAAACTCTGAGGAAGCACCGTGCTGCTATTGGATATACTCTTGATGATCTTAAGGGCATTAGTCCTACCCTATGCCAGCACAAGATTAAAACTGATCCTGATTTCAAACCAGTTACTGATCATCAAAAGAGATTGAATCCTAAGATGAAAGAAGTAGTGAGAAAAGAAATACTGGAAGCAGGTATCATTTATCCTGTTGCTCATAGCGATTGGGTGAGTCCGGTGCATTGCGTTCCTAAGAAGGGAGGCATTACCGTTGTCCCAAATGATAAGGATGAATTGATCCCATAGAGGATGATCACTGGCTATAGAATGGTGATCGATTTTAGGAAATTGAATAAAGCCACTAGGAAAGATCATTACCCTTTGCCTTTTATCAACCAAATGCTAGAAAGGCTATCCAAACACACACACTTCTGCTTTCTAGACGGTTATTCTGGTTTCTCCCACATACCAGTTGCACAATCTGATCAGGAGAAGACCACTTTCACCTGCCCTTTCGGTACCTTTGCTTATAGACGTATGCCTTTTGGCTTATGTAATGCACCTGCCACCTTTCAAAGATGTATGATGGCTATATTCTCTGACTTCTGTGAAAAGATTGTCGAGGTTTTCATGGATGACTTCTCCATTTACGGGTCTTCCTTTGATGATTGCCTCAGCAACCTTGATCGAGTCTTATAGAGATGTAAAGACACCAATCTTGTCTGGAATTGGGAGAAGTGCTACTTTATGGTTAATGAAGGCATCATCCTAGGACATAAAATTTCTGAAAGAGGTATCGAAGTCGATAAGGCTTAGGTTGATGCAATCGAGAAAATGCTATACCCCACATATATCAAAGGGATAAGAAGTTTCCTTGGTCATGCTGGTTTCTATAGAAGGTTCATTAACGACTTCTCTAAGATTTCTAGGCCTCTTACCAACCTCTTGCAAAAGGATATTCCTTTTGTCTTTGACGAGGATTGTGAGGAAGCCTTTGAAATACTTAAGAGGGCTTTGATAACTGCACCTATTGTTCAACCACCTGATTGGAACTTGCCTTTTGAGATCATGTGTGACGCTAGTGATTATGCTGTTGGTGCTGTTCTAGGGCAAAGAGTTGACAATAAGTTGAATGTTATTCACTACGCTAGTAAAACTCTAGACAGTGCCCAGAGAAGCTATGCTACTACACAGAAGGAGTTTTTAGGAGTCGTGTTTGCATGTGAAAAGTTCAGGTCTTACATAGTTGATTCCAAAGTCACTATTCACACTGATCATGCTGCTATTAAGTACCTCATGGAGAAGAAGGACGCTAAACCTAGACTTATCAGATGGGTTCTCTTGCTACAAGAACTTGATTTGCACGTTGTCGACAGAAAGGGTGCTGATAACCCAGTAGGAGATAACTTGTCTAGGTTGGAGAACGTTCTTGATGACCCACAACCTATTGATGATAGCTTTCCTGATGAGCAATTGAATGTCATCAATGCTTCACGTAGTGCACCGTGGTATGCTGATTATGTAAACTATATCGTTGCCAAATATATACCACCTAGTTTCACGTACCAGCAAAAGAAGAAATTCTTCTTTGACTTGAGACATTTCTTTTGGGATGATCCTCACCTTTATAAGGAACGAGTAGATGGTGTTATTAGACGTTGTGTACCTGAACATGAACAGGGACAGATCCTATAGAAGTGTCACTCCGAGGCCTACGGAGGACACCATGCGGGAGATAGAACTGCACACAAGGTATTGCAATCAGGTTTCTATTGGCCCACTCTCTTCAAGGATGCCCATAAGTTTGTCTTGTCTTGTGATGAATGTCAAAGAATAGGTAATATTAGCAAATGTCAGGAAATGCCTATGAACTATTCACTTGTCATTGAACCATTTGATGTCTGGGGCTTTGATTATATGGGACCTTTTCCAAAATCCAACGGGTATACCCATATCCTAGTTGCTGTTGATTACGTCACTAAGTGGGTAGAAGCTATCCCCACTAGTAGTGCTGATCACAACACCTCTATCAAGTTGATGAAAGAAGTTATCTTCCCTAGATTTGGAGTCCCTAGATATCTAATGACCGATGGTGGTTCACACTTTACTCATGGTGCTTTCCGTAAAATGCTTGCTAAGTACGATGTGAACCATAGAATTGCATCTCCCTATCACCCTCAGTCGAGTGGTCAAGTAGAGCTAAGTAATAGAGAGATTAAATTGATTCTGCAAAAGACTGTCAACAGGTCTAGAAAGAATTGGTCTAAGAAGCTCGATGATGCACTGTGGGCTTATAGGACTGCCTATAAGAATCCCATGGGCATGTCTCCGTACAAAATGGTGTATGGGAAAGCATGTCATTTACCTCTTGAGCTAGATCATAAAGCTTATTGGGCAATCAAAGAGCTCACTTTGATTTCAAACTTGCTGGTGAGAAGAGGTTATTTGATATTAGCTCGCTTGATGAGTGGAGAACTCAGGCATATGAGAATGCCAAGCTATTCAAAGAGAAGGTTAAGAGGTGGCATGATAAGAGGATACAAAAGCGTGAGTTCAATGTAGGTGATTATGTCTTGCTATATAACTCTCGTTTAAGATTCTTTGCAGGCAAGCTTCTCTCTAAATGGGAAGGTCCCTATGTTGTTGAGGAAGTATATCATTCCGGTGCTATCAAGATCAACAACACGGAAGGTAATTGTCCTAGAGTGATAAATGGGCAGAGAATCAAGCATTATATCTCAGGTACTCCCATAAATGTTGAAAGCAATATCATCAACACCATAACTCCGGAAGAATACCTAAGGGACATTTATCAGCCTGTCTCAGACTCCGAAAACAAAGAGGTATGTGATTTGGTAAGAAAACAGAGTCCAAAACTTTTCCAGTAGGAAATTTTCTCCGTTTTCGAATATTTGAAAAAAATACAAAAATTGGAAGTAGTCCGGAAAGTGCGCGAGTAGGCGACAAGCCTGCACGGCGCGGGCCCACCCCCTGGCCGCGCTGTGAAGGCTTGTGGACACCTCGTTCGCCTCCCGGACTCCGTTTTCATGCGGGGTACTCCTTCTGGTCTGAAAAAATCATTATATATACTCCCATTTGGTCTGACCCCTGCATCACGCAGATTTCCTCTGTTTTTCGTTTCGAGCCTGTTTCTGTTGGAGATCTAGATCGCCATGACTTCCCCAAAAGCTCCGAAGGACAAGATCTTCGAGAAGGTCATCAATCCCTACCTCACAAAAGTGCTGCAACACCCTCAATCTATCGAGATGCGTGAGGGGATGTTGCACATCCGTGATGTTGAGGGGCCTAAGAAGACCGGAAGCGTGGAGACGAGGCTCGAAGCAATGGAGCAACAAGTATTCAAGTGCCAAGGGATGGTGGAGCATGGACTCAACGCCAACCAAATGATGATCACGGAGTTCACCAACAAGCACAATATTGATGCCAATGATATTGGGAAGCACCTCTCCAGGCTCTATGAGGGGGTTGATCAACTCCAGGGCCAGATCTATGACCTGCAGAACCAAAACTGTGAGTATGAGTATAGATTTAAATCAATAAAGTTGGCTGCAAATTTGAGGATTCCGGGGACTCGTTTATATTTACATGGTCGAGCACCTATGCCTTGGAAGACGGAGGATCAAACTCATGTTGCAACAACTCCACCATCACTACCAAAGGAAGACAACTGAGCATTGGCATGGGCAATCCCCTTGGCTTTAGCCAAGCTTGGGGGAGTTGACCCGGTATCGTATCACCATCACATCTTTTGTCTTTACCTTTGTTTTAGTTTTCCTTTTCAGTTTTATTTTTCTCTAGAAGTTTAAAAGTCTTAGTGTTTTAGTTTTGAGTTTTGCTTTATGTCACCCCCGATGTATTCTTTCTTGTGAGCCATATAATAAAGAGTGTCTTAGTTGAAGGGCCTTGCCTCTAGCCATGATCAAAAGAGTGAGAATAGAACAAAAGAATGAAAGATCATGTAATGATCTTATGGGAAGTGATGGCTTCACATATAAAAAGAATGAGGATTGAAACTTGTTGAGGGTAGGCAAACGTAGACCTTGGTCATTGTTGCAATTAATAGGAAGTGATAAAGAAGGAGAGGTTCACATATAAATATATCATCTCTGACACCATCTATGATTGTGAACACTCACCAAACTATTGCATGCCTATAAGTAGATGTTGGACAAGGAAGACAACGTAATGAATTGTGTTTGCTTGGCTCCGAACGATGTTATGTGATTAGATATCCCTTAGCATGTGACGATTGCTTCCACCTCATATTAGCCAAAACTCCCGCACTAAGTAGAGATACTACTTGGGCATCCTTAAACCTTCAAACCAGTTTTGCCATGAGTGTCCACCATACCTACCTATGGATTGAATAAGATCCCTCAAGTAAGTTGTCATCGGTGCAAGCAATAAAAATTGCTCTCTAATATGTATGATCTATTAGTGTGTGGAAAATAAGCTTTGTACGAACCTGTGATGACGAAGACATAAAAGCGACAGACTGCATAATAAAGTTCTTTATCAGAGGAGGAAATATAAAGTGATGTTCCTCTGCACTAAGAGGACACACATCCAAACCTCAAAAGCGCATGACAACCTCTGCTTCCCTCTGTGCAGGGCCTATCTTGTACCTTTACTTTTTGTCCCTGAAAGAGTCATGGTGATCTTCACCAATTCCTTATTTCGCCTTTATCTTGGTTACCGTTACATGCTTGGGAAAGATCTATATTCATATGTCAACTTGGAGGTAGGCATTCATTAATTATTATTGTTGACATTACCCTTGAGGTAAGCACTTGGGAGGCACTACTATAAGCCCCTATCTTTCTGTGTGTTCAGCTGAAACTTTGATCTCATGAGTACCACGTGAGTTGTAGCAATTGTAGAGAACGAAAGAATGATTGAGTATGTGGATTTGCTTTACAAGCTCTTATTTGACTCTTTCTGATGTTGTGATAAATTGCAATTGCTTCAATGACTAAAGGCTATCGGTTGTTACTTCTCGGTAAGGTTCTCGATCCATGCTTTGCTTTGTGAAGGAATTATCACTTTAGCATGAGAGATTATATGTTGGTATTGCTGTTCTGATCTTGATCATGATGCATGCATGTTCGTATCTTGTTTTGTCGACACCTCTCTCCCTAAACATGTGGACATATTTATTGAGCTCGGCTTTCGCTTAAGGACAAGCGAGGTCTAAGCTTGGGGGAGTTGATACGTCCATTTGGCATCATGTTTTCATGTTGATATTTATCGCTTCTTTGGCTGTCATTTCATTTCACGGTACAATTCTTATGCCTTTTCTCTCTTATTTTGCAAGGTTTACATGAAGAGGGAGAATACCGGCAACTGGAATTGTGGCCTGAAAGTGGAGCGAAGTTGAGATACCTATTCTGCGCAACTCCAAACGCCGTGAAAATCAACGGGGATTTTTTTCCCAATTTATAAAAAATACTGGGCCAAAGAAGTGCCAGAGGGGCACCAGGGGGTGCCCACAAGCCTGCACGGCGCGGCCACCCCCCGGGCCGCGCCATTGGGGCTTGTGGGCAGCCCACTGGCCCACTGGTCCCCCTCTTTTGCTATATGGAGGGTTTCATCCAGGAAAAAATCAAGGAGGAGCTTTTTCGTGGTTTTGCCGCCGCCACGAGGCAGAACTTGAGCAGAACCAATCTAGAGCTCTGGCAGGATGATCCTGCCGGGGAAACTTCCCTCCTGGAGGGGTAAATCGTCGCCATCGTCATCACCAACACTCCTCTCATCGGAGGGGACTCGTCACCATGAACATCTTCATCAGCACCATCTCATCTCCAAACCCTAGTTCATCACTTGTAACCAATCTCCGTCTCGCGACTCCGATTGGTACTTGTAAGGTTGCTAGTAGTGTTGATTACTCTTTGTAGTTGATGCTAGTTGGATTATTTGGTGGAAGAGTTTATGTTCAGATCCTTGATGCTACTCATTACCTCTCTGATCATGAGTATGATTATGCTTTGTGAGTAGTTACTTTTGTTCTTGAGGACATGGGATAAGTCATGCTAATAATAGTCATGTGAATTTGGTATTCGTTCGGTATTTTGATATGTTGTATGTTGTTTTTCCTCTAGTGGTGTTATGTGAATGTTGACTACATAACACTTTACCATTATTTTGGCCTAGAGGAAGGCATTGGGAAGTAGTAAGTAGATGATGGGTTGCTAGAGTGACAGAAGCTTAAACCCTAGTTTATGCGTTGCTTCGTAAGGGGCTGATTTGGATCCACTAGTTTAATGCTATGGTTAGATTTTGTCTTAACTATTCTTTTGTAGTTGCGGATGCTTGCAAGAGGGGTTAATCATAAGTGGGATGCTTGTCCAAGTAAGGGCAGTACCCAAGCGCCGGTCCACCCACATATCAAACTATCAAAGTAACGAACGCGAATCATATGAACATGATGAAACTAGCATGACAAAAATTCCCGTGTGTCCTCGGGAGCATTTTTCCTCCTATAAGACTTTGTCCAGGCTTGTCCCTTGCTACAAAAGGGATTGGGCCACTTTGCTGGACCGTTGCTACTTTTGTTACTTGTTGCTTGCTACGAATCATCTCACTACACAATCACTTGTTACCGATAATTTCAGTGCTTGAAGATATTTCCTTGCTGAAAACCACTTGTCAGATCCTTCTGCTCCTCGTTGGGTTCGACACTCTTATTTATCGAAAGGACTACGATTGACCCCTTATACTTGTGGGTCATCAGTCCCCTTCCTATCTTTCGCTCTGCGCAATGAGCGCATGCCCAAAGACTTCATAGGCCCTTGTAAGGTGCCCAACTATACTTCTGATCTTGAGCCGGGGGCATGGGTTGAGAGTTATGAACTGGCTATGGATATGCTTGATGCCAGTGATGCAGTCTGTGCCAAGTACTTCACCATGATGTTGGAAGGCCGGCTCGTACGTGGTTGAAAAATTTACCACCCAACTCCATCAACACTTGGGCAGAACTCAAGGAGCATTTCGTCAAGAACTTTCAAGGAACCTAAAAGCGCCCAATGACCATCGTAGATCTCCAACACTGTGTTAAGTGGGCTGATGAATCTGCTCATGATTGGACCAGGCGGGTCATAGAAATCATCCACTCCTCGTATGACATTGGGGCGGCTCAGGCCGTGTTGATCTTGGAGAAGAATTGTCATTTTCAGCCCTTGGTGTTTAAGCTTCGCCGCCTCAAGCGGAAGGTGCAAGATATGGGTGAGTTGATTGAGACTCTCACCAGGTATGCTGAGTCGGACGACAGGAAGGACGCCGACTCTGATGACGAGATGGTCAGTGAAGCTAAAAGGGGAGATGGAGTTAAGGGTCACTTCCAAAATTGTGGGCGCAATAACAACCAGGGAGGCCAGGGAAAAAGAAGGCAGCAGGATGGCGTGTCAGACTTTGTTGCCAACACCAATGCCGGACCCCAGAATCAACGACGGAACATGAATCGGGGCAGTTTTCATGATCGAGGATTTAGCAGAAGGAAGCCGTGCAACTATGAGGAGCTGCTCAAGGGACCTTGCCCTAAACATAGTACCCCAGCTGCCTCATCTACTTACTCTTGGGAAAATTGTTTTGTGATGCAGGTGTTTCGCCTTCAGGCGTCTTGGGATCACCAAGGAGGCAATGAGGGAGCCCAAGAGGGTCAGTTCGGCCCGGGCGGGTCACAAGGTTCTTCGTTCAATGACTTTCCTAACCCAAGGCCTCAAGGGCGAGGCGGCTTGATACGTCTCCAATGTATCTACTTTTCCAAACTCTTCTGCCCTTGTTTTGGACTATATTTTGCATGATTTGAATGGAACTAACCTGGATTGATGCTGTTTTCACCAGAATTGCCTTGGTGTTATTTTTGTGCAGAAATCAAAGTTCTCCAAACGTCCTGAAAATTTACGGGGAGCAGTTTTGGAAAATATCAAAAATACCTGCGCCAGGATCCACCTGAGGGGGTGGGCCAGTGGGCCACAAGCCCCTGCTCCGCCACCACCCCCTGGTGGTGGGGCAGTCTTGTGGGGCCCACAGGCACCTGCCGCCCCTATTCCAACTCTATAAGTTGTCTTTTGTCCCAGGAAAAACAGAGAAGTTTTCGTCGCGTTTTCGATACGGAGGCGCCGCCACCACCTGTTCTTCATCTGGAGGGCAGATCTGGAGTCCGTCTTGGGCTCCGGAGAGGGGAAATCATCGCCATCGTCATCGTCAACCTTCTTCCCGCTCCAATTCCATGAAGCTCTTTGTCGTTCGTGAGTAATCTATTTGTAGGCTCGCTGGACGGTGGTGAGTAGGATGAGATCTATCATGTAATCGAGTTAGTTTTGATGGGGATTGATCCCTAGTATCCACTATGTTCTGAGATTTGATGTTGCTACTACTTTGCCATGCTTTATGCTTGTCACTAGGGCCCGAGTGCCATGATTTCAGATATGAAATTATTATGTTGTCACCAATATATGTGTGTTTTAGATCCGATCTTGCAAGTTGTAGTTACCTACTATGTGTTATGATCCGGCAACCCCGGAGTGACAATAACCGGAACCACTCCCGGTGATGACCACAGTTTGAGGAGTTCATGTGTTCACCAAGTGCTAATGCGTTGGTTCGGTTCTTTATTAAAAGGAGAACCTTAATATCCCGTAGTTTCCTTTTGGACCCCGCTGCCACGGGAGGGATGGACAATAGATGTCATGCAAGTTCTTTTCCCTAAGCACGCATGACGACACACGGAATGCATGCCTACATCACATTGAAGAATGGGAGATAGCCACATATCTCTCCGTGTTATAGCTGTTGCATGATGAATATGATCCAAACAAATCACCGACCTAATGCCTATGAGTTTGTCCTACTGTTGCTACTACCGTTACTTGTCTTGCTCTGCTGCTACTACTGTTGCTACTATCGTTACTTGTCTTGCTCTGCTGCTACTACTGTTGCTACTGCTGTTACTTGCTTTGCTCTGCTGATACTGTTGGTACTATTGTCGCTTGCTACTGTTGCTACTGCTGTCACTACTGCTGTTCCTTGCCACTGCTATTGCTCGTTACACTGCCGATACCCGCTACTTCGCTCTTACTACTTCGCTGTTACTATTGTGCTTGCAGATACTAATCTTTCAGGTGTGGTTGAATCTGACAAATTCAGCTACTAATACTTGAGAGTATAATCTCACCTCCTGACTGGCGTACCTACAAATTGGGTCGAATACTCTACCCTCGAAAACTGTTGCGAACCCACGCGCTGGTGGGCCATCAACAACATTCTTCGGGTTTCATTGCCGGGGAGTGCTATCAGCATTCTTCTGGTGCTGTTGCAGGAGAAGGTTAGTTGTTATAAGCATTCGTCTAGCTAACACTAGAGATTGCAGGATCATCACTTTTCTGGAGCCATTGCCAGAGAAGCACAGCTGACGTCAGCATTTTTCTGGCGCCGTTGCCGGGGAGGTATTGCTATATTCTCTGAGTTACTTGGGATTTATATCTGCTGATCAGTATGAAGAATGTGAAGGATCCGAAGACCAAAGTCTTGCCCTCAACTACGAGGGGAGGTAAGGAATTGCCATCTAGCTCTGCACTTGATTCACCTTCAGTTATGAGTAAGTTTGCGACATCACCTCCTGCTAGAAATCTTGATATGTCGCCTGTGCTTGATGATGCTTGTGATACTACTGCTAGAGATGCTATGCTTGATACTATGCCTGATGATACTATGCTTGATACTATGCCTAATGATGCTATGCTTGATACTATGCTTGATACTACTAGAGATGCTATGCTTGATACTGCTAGAGATGCTATGCTTGATACTCCTTTGCTTGATGATGCTAGAGACGCTACTATGCCTCATGATGCTATGCTTGATACGGCTAGAGATGCTCCTTTGCCTATTCCACTAGGAGTGTTCCTTGGTGCTCATATTGCTAGAGTTACTGCCAATGCTCGTGATGCTTCTGATACTGCCGATACTATTGAGATAGAACCTGATTTTGCTCCTGCTAGATCTAGCTCTCCTAGATATGAATTGCCTGTTATACCTGAGGGTTACGTTATGGAGGGAGATATAGCTAAGGATTTTTTCTTGCGTGTAAAGATGCCTATGACGCTGAGAAATTAGTTCTCAAGTGGAAAGAAAAATCTCGGGAAGTTAGGATGAAAAATGATCCGAAGTTTGCCACTTTGCCTATCTTTGTCACCGATAAGGATTATGAATTCTCTGTCGACCCTGAGATAATCTCTCTAGTCGAATCTGGTCCTTTTCACGGTTATGAGTCCGAGACGGTCATAGCCCATCTTGCCAAAGTATCCGAAATAGCCAACCTTTTCGCTAATGAGGAGAAGATCCGCCACTACTATATCCTTAAGTTGTTTCCTTTTTCTCTAAAGGATGATGCTAAAGCCTGGTTCACCTCTCTTGCTCCTGGATGTGTGCGTAATCCCTAGGAGATGGTCTATTACTTCTGTGAGAAATATTTCCCTGCCCATAAGAAGCAAGCTGCCTTGCAGGAAATATACAACTTTGCCCAACTCCAAGAAGAGAGTCTTCCACAAGCTTGGGGGAGGCTCGTCCAGCTACAGAATGCTTTGCCTGATCACCCTCTTAAGAAGAACGAGATACTCGATATCCTCTATAACGGACTTACCGATGCCTCTAGAGACCACCTAGATAGTTGTGCTGGTTGTGTTTTTAGGGAAGGAACTGTAGAACAAGATGAGACCCTACTGAATAACCTCTTGATCAATGATAATGCTTGGACAATTCCCGAACCACCTCCTAAGCAAACTCCTAAGAAAAGAGGTATTCTATTCCTCAGTCCCGAAGATATGCAATAAGCCAAGAAATCTATGCAATAGAAAGGTATTAGAGCTGAAGATGTCAAAAATCTACCACCTATCGAAGAGATCCATGGTCTCGACAACCCGATACAGGTAGTAGAAGTGAATTCTCTGCGTAGGTTTGATGAGAGTGATATTCCTTTTGATAAACCTGCTAGCCTATGCTTTGATGAATTTGACCACTTTGTTGCCAAACAACAGAGTTTCAATGATTATGCTAGCAGACATTTGGAACAAAGTGCTCGTATGCTTAGCCATTTAAGTGCTTGTGTAGACAGAAATGTCAATGCTCTAAAGCTTGTGAGTAATCATGCCTCTATGATTACTACTCAGGTAGAACAAGTACTTAAAGCTCAGAATGACCTGCTCAATGAATTAAATGACAACTCTATCAGAGTCATTACTAGAGGAGGCAAAATGACTCCGGAACCTTTGTATCCTGAAGGTCATCCTAAGAGAATTGATCAAGATTCTCAAGGAATCAATGCTGATACACCTAGTCATCCTAAGGAGAAGAAGAAGGATGATAGAAACCTGCACGCCATTTTACCAAATACTATCACACCTGAAGAACCTAATGATATTTCTGCGTCTGATGCCGAAACACAATCAGGTGATGAACATGAACCTAGTGACAATGTGGACAGTGATGTTCATAATAATGCTCAACCTAGCCATGATGAGGATGTGGAGATTGAACCTACGGTTAATCCTGATAATCCACAACCTAAGACGTACGACAAGAATGACTTTACTGCTAGGAAGCATGGTAAAGAAAGAGAGCCATGGGTTCAGAGACCTATGCCTTTTCCTCCTAAGCCATCCAAGAAAAAGGATCATGAGGATTTTGAGCGCTTCGTTGAGATGATAAGACCCGTCTTTCTGCAGATGCGGTTAACTGATATGCTCAAGATGTCTCCGTATGGCAAGTACATGAAAGATATCGTGACTAATAAACGGAAGATACCAAATCTTGAGGTCTCCACCATGCTTGCCAATTACACCTTCAAAGGTGGAACTCCTAAGAAACTTGGTGATCCCGGAGTGCCCACTATACCTTGCTCCATTAAAGGAAACTACATAAGAACTTCCTTATGTGACCTTGGAGCCGGTTTTAGTGTTATGCCGCTCTCTCTTTATCGTAGACTTGAGTTGGATAAGTTGACACCACTGAAATTTCTCTGCAAATGGCCGACAAATCAACTGCTTTCCCTATCAGCGTTTGCGAGGATGTGCGTGTTGTGGTTGCTAATACCACTATCTTAACAGACTTTGTTATCTTGGATATTCCCGAGGACGATGCCATGGCTATCATCTTCGGAAGACCCTTTTTAAACACCGCAGGGGCTGTTATAGATTGCAACAAAGGCAATGTCACTTTCCATGTCAACGGTAATGAGCACACAGTGCACTTTTCGAAGAAACGATATCTAGTACATTGCATCAATGCTATCGAAAAGACTTCGTCGATTCTTATTGGGAGCTTTGAATGCCCTATTCCTCGTGTCAAGATGAAGTATGATTTGCTTGTTGGGGAGATACATATCCCCACTGAGGTGACTTAGTGGCTATTCGAAAATTCTCCGTTCTCTCTTGCGATTCGAGAAAGTTTTGTCATAAGGACTTGATCAACCCCATTGATGGATTTCTTTCGATGACCATGAAACGGATGAATCAGAGAGTCACATACCTCTGTTTTGCGTCTTCATTTTCTGTTGCTTAGAAGAAAAATGATGGAATTAGTTTAGCTTTTCCTATTTTCAGCTTTAGCGTCCCGGAGAAAAATACCTAGAAAATGGATGGTCGTGAAAATTTAGTATGATTTTTTCTGGAATTTTTGAAAATTTCTAAGCCTGAGAGCTGGTCAGGGTGCCTGACCAGTGGGCCACAAGCCCCCCCCACCGCCACCTACCCCCTGGTGGCGGGGTGCAAGCTTGTGGGGCCCACAGGCATCCCCTCCACTCATTCCAGCTCTCAGCCTCTTCTTCCACCTCCAGAAAAAATTGTTTCGCAGCTCAAACCCGTGTTCTTGCTCATTTGGCTATGATTTTCGATCTCCTTGCTCAAAGCACCATTCTCCGAACTGTTTTGGGGAAATTACTCCATGGTAAGTGACTCCTCCATTGGTCCAATTAGTTATTGCTCTAGTGCTTTATCCTTCGCGAATTCTTGCTACCTTGGTGAACCTGTTCTTCAGCTATAAAAGTTGATTTTAGCCGGTCCCAAGTAGTTTTAGCGTGTGATACGGTCTCTAGGCACTAGTAGGAGTAGTTGCTACAAGTTGGGTTAATCCTTATTCACTTTTCTCTCGAAGTCTCTAAAAATTTCAGAATTTTTCAGAGCTAGAAAAAGGAAAAGATGAGGAGGTTATTGAGAGGCTCTTCAAGCCGTAACCCCAAGGAGGATGAGAAGAACCACCCCAAGTACGTAGTCCCTCGAGTCACAGAAGTTCGAGCGTGCGAGTGGCCAAGTGATGATTTTTTGCGCGCCGCCGGACTTTATGAAGACTTTTATTACTTGGTGGAGAACGCAGGTCTTACTGCGTTCGTTGAAGATAAGTGCCCACAATGTCTCCTCCTCACCAATATTTTCGTTCAAAGCTTCAACTTTTATCCGAGGAAGAATCCTCCCACGGTTGAGTTCATGATATACGATGTCCCCCAGTGCATGACGCTGCAGGATTTTTGCAATGTATGCAAATTACCTTATGTTGGGGATATCCGTGACCCTCGTCCACGGGACTTGGAGGATTTCATTAGTTCTATTGCTGTTGGAGAGGAGAGAGGAGTGTCTTGCGCTAGAATTGCTAGCATATATTTTCCTGTGCTTCGGTACTTCTCACTATTTGTGAGAAAATGTTTGATTGGCCATGGGGAGGCTGGATCACTTAGTTCTTCCGACCTTGCGGTTCTGCGCGAAGGCCTTTATAACGATAAGACTTATAGCTTGGGCGCTATAGTCGCTCAACGGTTGAACCTGAACCGTTCCAAGGGTGTTGTCTATGGAGGTATCTATGTTACCCGTCTTGCCAGACACTTCGAGATACCCATTAGACTGGGAGAGGAAGGAGAGATGCTTCCCCCTGAGAGATATCTGGATTATGACAGCATGGTTCGCCATGATTTTCGGGATAGAGATGCTAGTAGATGGATGATTTATAACCTGGTATTTAGTCAGGGTACTCGAGAGACTATTACTTTGCCTGCTCCTTCTTTGTTTGATCTTCATGCAGGTAGGTACACTATTATGCCCACGGACATCTACGCATATTGGGGCTTGGCCCAACCAGAGGCGCCCGCGCCCGAGCCGCCAGTCGAGTACCAGACACGAGTTTATCAGTGGGAGCCAGAGGAGCTCACACAACAGTGGCATCCACAGTCTGCTCCGGAGTATCCTGGAGCTGGTTATTTCCCACCTTGGGAGTAGACCAAGCTAGGCCAAAAGCCTAAGCTTGGGGGAGTACGTGTTCTCACCGACTTTACATTCATGCTTATGCTTTCATTTTGTTAGCCGGTGTTTACACTTTGCCACTGTATTATCCATTCTAGTTTATTTTCGTTTTCTTGTTTTCTTGTTTTGTGTCCTTTTGAGAAAACCCAAAAAGATTTTTCTTTCTTCTTTTGCTTGTTGGGAGCTTTCCCATGGAAATAGTTTTCTTTTTCTTTGTGTCAAGGTAGAAGATATTGGTTACAATGCTTAGTGGTTCTTACATGCTTACCTGTTTAGCTTTCAAAGAGCCATATTATTTTGTCTTCTCCTTTGTGTTTGCCAGCAGATTCAGCTTAGTCCAATGCGCTTATTATTGTTTTCGTCGTTTGATCGTGCAAACGAAAGGCAACAATGATGATATATGATGAAGTGACTGAGACTGAAAAGCTGGTATGAACTCTATCTATTTTGTTTTTGTAAATATGACTAGCTTGTCGACGCAGATTTAGCTTTGTTGTGAGAGAACCATATTTGCAATGACAACTTAGAGATCATAGTTTCTGATGCCATGCTTATTTAGCTGAGAGCTTATAATGGTTTGTCTTGATTGCCAACATAGATTTTGAGATGACTATGATGTAGTATGATAGGATGGTATTCTCCTTTGAATGTTTCAAGTGGCTTGACTTGGCGCATGTTCATGCATGTAGCTGAAACAAAATCAACATAGCCTCTATGATGTTCGTGTTCATGGTGATTTATATCCTGTTCATGCTTGCATTCAATGTTAGTCAAACTCATTGCATTTTGATGACCGTTGTCGCTCTCTAGTTGGTCGCTTCCCGGTCTTTTGCTAGCCTTCACTTGTACTAAGCGGGAATACTGCTTGTGCATCCACCTCCATAAACCCAAAAGTTTGTCCATGAGAGCCCACCATACCTACCTATTTGTGGTATCTGCGTGCCGTTCCAAGTAAATTTGCATGTGCCAATCTCTAAACCTTCAAGAAATAAATCTGTTTTGCATGCCCGAACCGCTCATGTGGTGACAGAGGGCTATTGGTATCTTCCATGCTAGGAGTGTTATCCTCGACATGTGTTTATTCACAGTCATTCACGAGAAAGGGGCCGGTATTTGGGATGCCCAGTTCCATGCTTAAATCGAAACCATAATTGTAAAACAAGACTCCCCCCGGATTGATGTTAGTATGGATGGTACTCGAGGATTCGGCTAGCCGTGGAGTGTGATTGATTGGTGGTGGGGGAGTTAAAACTTTACTTTTCTGTTTGGGAACCGCCTATAGCATGAGTATCATGGAAGATATTGAGAACTCTTGGTCATTGCGTTGACAATGAAAGCATGCCACCCAAAATTATTATCTCTGTTTTCAAAGCTTGAGCTCTGGCACCTCTGCAAATCAATGCTTCCCTCTGCGAAGGGCCTGTCTATTTATTTTCCTGTTGAGTCATCCTCCTCTTTTATAAGCACAAATTAGAGAGCACCTCTGTCATTTTTATGCTTTGCTTTTGATTGATATTGAGTATGACTATGACTGGATCTTCGTTGCTATGGATTACAATGTTTAATCAGCCCTTGATCTTTGAAAGTGCTCTGCATTTATGTTTTGCAGTCTCAGACAGAGCTAGCAAGATACCACCTATTCATATTGCTTCATGCTTGTTTTGATTGAAGTGTTGGTATTTGAAACTCATTATTATTTGCTCGTTAGCTGATTATGCAATTGATATTAGTTTACCATGAGACCTTCGTGTCATTTGCTTATGTGGTTAAGTTGTGATCTTGCTGAAATTCTGGTTATGAGTTAGACATAGTTACAATAACAAGATCAAACAGAGTTTGTCAACGTTTTTCTTTCTCTCTTAGTTTGTCAACTGAGTTGCTTGAGGACAGGCAAGGTTTTAAGCTTGGGGGAGTTGATACGTCTCCAACGTATCTACTTTTCCAAACTCTTTTGCCCTTGTTTTGGACTATATTTTGCATGATTTGAATGGAACTAACCTAGACTGACGCTGTTTTCAGCAGAATTGCCTTAGTGTTATTTTTGTGCAAAAATCAAAGTTCTCCGAACGTCCTGAAAATTTAAGGGGAGCAATTTTGGAAAATATCAAAAATACCTGCGCCAGGATCCACCTGAGGGCGTAGGCTAGTGGGCCACAAGCCCCTGCTCCGCCACCACCCCCTGGTGGCGGTGGGCAGGCTTGTGGGGCCCACAGGCACCTGCCGCCCCCAATTCCAGCTCTATAAGTTGTCTTTCGTCCCAGAAAAAATAAAAAGAGAAGTTTTCGTTGTGTTTTCGATACGGAGGCGCCGCCACCACCTGTTCTTCATCTGGAGGGCAGATCTGGAGTCCGTCTTGGGCTCCGGAGAGGGGAAATCGTCGCCATCGTCATCATCAACCTTCTTCCCTCTCCAATTCCATGAAGCTCTTCGTCGTTCGTGAGTAATCTATTCGTAGGCTCGCTGGACGGTGATGAGTAGGATGAGATCTATCATGTAATCAAGTTAGTTTTGATGGGGATTGATCCCTAGTATCCACTATGTTCTGAGATTTGATGTTGCTACTACTTTGCCATGCTTAATGCTTGTCACTAGGGCCCGAGTGCCATGATTTCAGATCTGAAATTATTATGTTGTCACCAATATATGTGTGTTTTAGATCCGATCTTGCAAGTTGTAGTTACCTACTATGTGTTATGATCCGACAACCCCGGAGTGACAATAACCGGAACCACTCCCGGTGATGACCATAGTTTGAGGAGTTCATGTGTTCACCAAGTGCTAATGCGTTGGTCCGGTTCTTTATTAAAAGAAGAACCTTAATATCCCATAGTTTCCCTTTGGACCCCGCTGCCACGGGAGGAATGGATAATAGATGTCATGCAAGTTCTTTTCCCTAAGCACGTATGACGACACACGGAATGCATGCCTACATCACATTGACGAACGGGAGCTAGCCACATATCTCTCTGTGTTATAGCTGTTGCATGATGAATATCATCCAAACAAATCACCGACCCAATGCCTACGAGTTTGTCCTACTGTTGCTACTGCCGTTACTTGTCTTGCTCTGCTTCTACTACTGTTGCTACTGTCGTTACTTGTCTTGCTCTGCTACTACTACTGTTGCATCTGTTGTTACTTGCTTTGCTCTGCTGCTACTGTTGGTACTACTGTCGCTTGCTACTGTTGCTACTTGCTACTGTTGTCACTACTGCTGTTCCTTGCCACTGCTATTGCTCGTTACACTGCCGATACCCGCTACTTCGCTCTTACTACTTCGCTGTTACTATTGTGCTTGCAGATACTAATCTTTCAGGTGTGGTTGAATCTGAAAAATTCAGCTGCTAATACTTGAGAGTATACTCTCACCTCCTGACTAGCGTACCTACAAATTGGGTCGAATACTCTACCCTCGAAAACTGCTGCGAACCCACGCGCTGGTGGGCCATCAACAACATTCTTCGAGTTTCATTGCCGGGGAGTGCTATCAGCATTCTTCTGGTGCCGTTGGAGGAGAAGGTTAGTTGTTATAAGCATTCGTCTAGCTAACACTAGAGATTGAAGGATCAGCACTTTTCTAGAGCCATTGCCAGAGAAGCACATCTGACGTCACGGCTCACACCATAATGGTGGACAGTCATCGGGCCAAGGTGGTCAGCAGTACAATGACCAGGGCGAGTTCCAGCAGCCAAATAACCAGGGCGGGTTTCAGAGTAACGCTAAGCGGTTGAATGGGGGGGGGCAATACCATGTTTTCCCCAAGGGCACCTGTAAGGGAGATAAGAAGGTAAAGCAGAGGGCCATCAGTATGGCTGAGCCGACAGTTCCCAGATACTTAAATTGGTCTGAACAGCCTGTCATGTGGAGGAGGGCTGATCACCCGCCTCCAATTCATAACCCTCGTGACTGGGCATTAGTGGTGGCGCCTCAGGTTGGTGGATACACGCTCTCTAAGGTCCTCATTGATGGGGGTAGCAGTATCAACATCTTATACTATGACACCTTCCGGCGGATGAACTTTGATGAGAAAGACTTAATGCCCTCAACGACGGTTTTCCACGACATTGTTCCGGGCAAGTCGACGTACCCTGTTGGGAATATTAAGTTGAATGCGGCGTTGTGTGATGAGTCCAATTACAAGAGCGAATCATTGATGTTTGAGGTAGTCAAAATCAAAAGCCCTTATCATGCTTTGTTCGGGCGTCCGGCTCATGGCCCGTCGTTGTTATGTGTACCTCAAGCTTAAAATGCCAGGTCTCAAGGGCACCATCAGAGTCGATGGGAACTGAAAGATAGACCAAGAGTGCGAAGAAGGAGACACTGCATATGCTGAGTCGGCGTGTGCTGCCGAAGAGTTGAAGTTCCATAAGGCCAATGTGGATCCAGCTCACATGAGCCCGTTGAAGAAACCGACGGTTGATTCTGAGCCACCCCTTAAGTTCAACCCGGGAGATGATACCAAGCAGGTTGATTTCGGCCCTAGCAACTCTTCCAAGCAGTTCACTATTGGGACCGGCTTTGATCCCAAATAGGAAAGCGCGCTCATCGAATTCATCCGTGAGAATCGGGACATCTTTGCATGGAAACCTTGTGACATGCTAGGTGTACCGAGAGAATTCGCTGAGCACCATCTCAATGTAGATCGCAAGATGAAGCTGTTGGGGAACGTAGTAATTTCAAAAAAATTCCTACGTAATGCAAGGATCTATCTATGGAGAAACCAACAACGGGCAAAGGGGTAGAGCATCTTCATACCTTTGAAGATCGCTAAGCGAAAGCGTTGCTAGAACACCGTTGATGGAGTCATACTCGTAGCGATTCAGATCGCGGTGGATTCCGATCTATGCACCGAACGTTGATGCCTCTGCGTTCAACACACGTGCAGCCCATTGACGTATCCAATGCCTTGATCCAGCAAGGAGGGAGGAGAGATTGAGGGAGAGCTCCGGCAGCATGACGACGTGGTGATGGTGGAGCTCTGTGTTAATCCCACAGGGCTTCACCAAGCACTACGGAGGACGACGAGGAGGAGGTGTAAGGTTGCGCCGAGAGAGAGGTAATTGTTGTCTCAAATCTGCCCAAAAGTCCTCAATATATATCGGAGGAGAGGGAGGAGGTGCCCACTCTCTATGGTTTCCCACCCTAAAGGGCGCGGCAGCCCTAGAGGCCAAGGAGGGCGGTGGCCAAGGGTGGAGGGCCCTAGGGTGGGCCTTTGAGGCCCAAGGTGGCCTCCCACGCCTAGGGTTTCCCCTCTCTCCACCCCTTGTGCGGCTTGCGCTGGTTGTGGAGGCGCACCAGCCACATATGGGCTGGTTTCCATCCACTCTTAGCCCATGTAGCAACTTGGGGATGGTGGCCCTTGCCGGTCGACCCCCGGAACACTTCCGGTGGTCCCGGTACATTATCGGTGTCGCCCGAAACACTTCCCGTGACCAAATTCTCACTTCCTATATATCAATCTTTACATCCGGACCATTCCGAAACTCCTCGTTACGTCCGGGATCTCATCCGGGACTCCGAACAACCTTCGGTAGCCACGCACACTATTTCCCTATAACCCTAGCGTCATCGAACCTTAAGTGTGTAGACCCTACGGGTTCGGGAAGCATGCAGACATGACCGAGACACCTTGCCGGTCAATAATCAACAACGGGGTCTAGATATCCATGTTGGTTCCCACATGTTCCATAATGATCTCATCGGATGAACCACGGTGTCGGGGATTCAATCAACCCCGTATGCAATTCCCTTTGTCTATCGATATGATACTTGCCCGAGATTTGATCGTCGGTATCCCTATACCCTGTTCAATATAATTACCGGCAAGTCTCTTTACTCATTTCATAACACATCATCCGTGGCTAACTCCTTAGTCACACTGAGCTTAATATGATGATGGATTACCGAGTGGGCCTAGAGATACCTCTCCGTCACACGAAGTGACAAATCCCACTCTCAATTCGTACAACCCAACAGATACTTTCGGAGATACCTGTAGTGCACCTTTATAATCACCCAGTTACGTTGTGACTTTTTATACACCCAAAGGACTCCTACGATATCAGGGAGTTTCACAATCTCATGGTCTAAGGAAATGATACTTGACATTAGAAAAGCTTTAGCAGACGAACAACATGATCTAGTGCTATGCTTAGGATTGGGTCTTGTCCATCACATCATTTCCAAATGATGTGATCCCGTTATCAATGACATCCAATGTCCATGATC
This sequence comes from Hordeum vulgare subsp. vulgare, assembly GCF_904849725.1. NCBI lineage: Eukaryota > Viridiplantae > Streptophyta > Magnoliopsida > Poales > Poaceae > Hordeum > Hordeum vulgare. The sequence goes on from NC_058524.1 coordinate 570,494,028, forward strand.
AGGAAACCATGACCATCTATTGTTCAATGAGCTAGTAAACTAGAGGCTCACTATAAACACATTGTGATCTATATATTCACACATGTAACACGGTTTCCGGTTAATACAATTATAGCATGAATAATAGACAATTATCATGAACTAGGAAATATAATAATAACCACTTTATTATTGCTTCTAGGGCATATTCCCAATAGTCTCCCACTTGCGCTAGAGTCAATAATCTAGTTACATTGTGATGAATCGAATACCCATAGAGTTCTGGTCCTGATCATGCTTTGCCCGTGGAAGAGGTTTAGTCAAGGGATACGCGACATTCAGATCCGTATGTACTTTAGAAATATCTCTTTCTCCATGCTAGATGTATCCATGTATGGAGTCGAAGCGGCTCTTCATGGGCTTGGTCTTCTTGTGAAACCTGAGCTCCTTTGTAATGGCAATAGCTCTAGTGTTGTCACAGAACAGACTCATTGGGCCCGACGCACTTGGGATCACTCCTTGGTCGGTTATGAACTCCTTCATCCAGACTCCTTCCTGCGCTGCTTCCGAAGCAGCTATGTACTCCTCTTTACATGTAGATGCCGCCACAACACTTTTCTTGCAACTGCACCAGCTAACTGCCCCCTTATTCAAAATATACACTTATCCGGTTTGTGACTTGGAGTCATCCGAATCTGTGTCGAAGCTAGCGTCGACGTAACCCTTTACGACGAGCTCTTCGGCACCTTCATATACGAGAAACAAATCTTTAGTCCTTTTCAGGTACTTTAGGATATTCTTGACCGCTGTCCAATGATCCACTCCTGGATCACTTTTGTACCTCCCTAGCAAACTTATGGCAAGGTTCACATCAGGTCTGGTACATAGCATTGCATACATGATAGAGCCTATGGCTGAAGCATAGGGGACCGTACTCATCTTTTCTCTATCTTCCGTCGTGGTCCGACATTAAGTCGTACTCAACCTCACACCTTGTAATACAGGCAAGAACCCCTTCTTAGCTTTTTCCATATTGAGCTTCTTCAATATCTTGTCAAGGTATGTGCTTTGTGAAAGACCTATGAGGCATCTCGATCTATCTCTATAGGTCTTGATGCTTAATATGTAAGCACCTTCTCCAAGGTCCTTCATTAAAAAACTCTTATTCGAATAGGCTTTTTTTGACCAACTACTGTAGGGAATCACCCCACATCCTTTTCTTTTATTCTAACATAAAGAGAGTTTATGTACATGAGAGGATTAGAATATACAAGAGGGGTGGTGGGGGTGCAGATATACAAACCTCAGGGAGGTAGGTGTTGGAAATATGCCCTAGAGCCAATGATAAATAGTTATTATTATATTTCCTGTTTAAAGATAATCATTTATTATCCATGCTATAATTGTATTGAATGAAAACATCGATACATGTGTGGATACTGATGTCCGTTATGCTACTGCACAAAATACCTTCTGGTGGCGCCAGAAATGGGCACATTGACGACACCAGGAATCCTTCTGCGTTGGTATTCCCTCGAAGAGGAGAGGATGATGTAGCACAGCGGAGGTAAGTATTTCCCTTAGTTTGAGAACCAAGGTATCAATCCGGCGGAGGAGTATCTCAAGATCCTGCACAAACACAAAAACTTGCACCCAACGCTATGAAGGGGTTGTCAATCCCTTATAGATTGTTTGCCAAATGAGAACTGAAATCAACAAAGTAACAAAGCAAAGTAAAAGCGGAGTTGTAAATGATGGATGTGAATAGACCCGGGGGCCATAGTGTTTACTAGTGGCTTCTATCATGAAAGCAAGTAGACGGTGGGTGAACAAATTACTGTCGAGCAATTGATATAACTGTGCAGAGTCGTGACGATATCTATGCAATGATTATTTCTATAAGCATCACGTCCGAAACAAGTAGACCTATACTTTCTGCATCTACTACTATTAATCCACACGTCGACCACTATCCAGCATGCATCTAGTGTATTAAGTCCATAAGAACAGAGTAACGCCTTAAGCAAGATGACATGATGTAGAGGGATAATATCAAACCAATGATAAAACCCCCATCTTTTTACCCTTGATGGCAACTGCTTGATGTGTGCCTTCCTACCCCAACTGTCACTGGGAAAGGTCACCACATGACAGAACCCAAAACCAAGCACTTCTTGCAAGAATCAATGATCTAGTTGGCGAAACAAAACCCAAGACTCGGAGAGACTTACAAGGATATCAAATCATGCATATAAGAAATCAGCAAAGACTCAAATATATATCATAGATAATCTGATTACAAGTCCACAATTCATCGGATCTCGACAAACACACCGCCAAAGAAGATTACATCGGATAGATCTCCATGAAGATCATGGAGAACTTTGTATTGAAGATCCAAGAGAGAGAAGAAGCCATCTAGCTACTAACTATGGACCCGTAGGTCTGAAGTGAACTACTCACGAGTCATTGGAGGGGCGATGATGATGATGAAGAAGCCCTCCAACTCCAAAGTCCCCTCCGGCAGGGCGCCGGGAAGGGTCTCCAGATGAGTTCTCGCGGAAACGGAAGCTTGCGGCGGCGGAAAAGTATTTTCGAGGCTCCCCTGATTTTTTGCGGTATATTTGGGAATTTATAGGCCAAAGACCTAGGTCAGGGGGCGGCCAGGGAGGCCACAAGCCTGCCCACCGCCGCCTCCCTGGTGGCGGAGTGGGGGCTTGTGGGCTCCCTGGAGCCCACCTAGCTTGGCCCAAAAGCCCCCTGGACTTCTTCCGTTCAGAAAAAAAAATCATTTCGGGGTTTTCCTTCCGTTTGGACTTCGTTCCAAAATCAGATTTGAAAAGAGTCAAAAACATGAAAAAACAGGAACTGACACTTGGCACTGAATTAATAAGTTAGTCCCAAAAAGATATAAAAAGGTACATAAAACATACAAAGAAGGCAAGATAACAGCGTGAAAACATCAAAAATTATAGATACGTTTGAGATGTATCAAGCATCCCCAAGCTTAACTCCTGCTCGTCCTCGAGTAGGGAAGTGATAAGAATGAATTTTTGATGCTTTCATGCTACCTAGCATAGGTGTCCTTTGTAATTCCTCTTATGTGACGTGAATGTTCAGATCCATTAGATTCAAAACAATAGTTTGCTATTGACGTGGAAACAATAATAATTCAAGCAAACTAGCAAAGTAATCATGAACTTTCAAAATAACAAGGCCAAAAGAAAGTTATCCCTACAAAAGCATACAGTCTGGCTATGCTCTATCATCATTGCACAACGAATTTAAATCATGCACAACCCCGGTATTGGCCAAGTAATTGTTTCCCACCTTTACTTTCTCAAACATTTTCAACTCTCACGAAATACATGAGTGTGAGCCATGGTTATAGCACTATAGATGGTGTGGAATGTGGTGGAGGTTGCAAGACAAAAAGGAGAAGATAGTCACATTAACTAGGCATATCAATGAGCTGTGGAGATGCTCATCAATAGATATCAATGTGAATGAGTAGGGATTGTCATACAAATGATGTACTAGTGCTACAAGTATGTGAAAGCTCTTAAAGTAAACTAGTGGGTGTGCATCCAACTTGCTTGCTCACGAAGACCTAAGGCAATTTTGAGGAAGCCTATCATTGGAATATACAAGCCAAGTTATATAATATAAATTTCCCACTAGCTATATGGTGGTGACAAAACGAGAGACTCTCAATAATGAAGATCATGGTTCTTAATATGCACAAGTGTGGAAAAAGTGGTAGCATTGTCGCTTCTCTCTTTTTTTCTCTTTTTTTATTTGTTTATTTTGGTGGGCTCTTTGGCCTTTTTTATGGGCTTCTTTGGCCTCTTTTATTTCCTCACATGGGACAATGCTCCAATGATGATCATCACACTTTCAACTCAAAATTTAGAGCAACTATGACTCTATATGGAATGCCTTCGGTAGTGTACCGTGTCAATGATCTAGCATGGCATAGACATCAATGGAAACATCATGCTAGCTATATTACAATCATAGAAAGGCAAAGTAGACGTGGTGGCACATGTCATGGTGGTAGTTGCATGGCAATATATCTCGGAATGACTTTTGAAAAAAGCCATAGTAGGTAGGTATGGTGGCTGTTTTGAGGGAGGCTAATGGTGGGTTTTGTGCACCGGCGAAAGTTGCACGGCACTAAGAAGATAGTGATGGTGAAAGGTGAAAGTGCATATAAACCATGGACTCAACATTAGTCATGAAGAACTCATATACTTGGTGCAAAATTTTTATTAGTAATCGAATCAAAGCATTCAACGCATACTCCTAGGGGAAGGGTTGGTAGGTATAAACCATCGCGCGATCCCGACCGCCACGCAAAGGATGACAATCAATGTACTAATCATGCTCAGATTTCATCACATAGCGGTTCACCATACGTGCATGCTACGGGAAACACTAACTTCAACACAAGCATTTCTAGATCCACAATATCTTACTAGCATGACTTCAATATTACCATAACCACAACTCAAAACTAATTGAGATGAATCAAACTTCTCTAACTATTCAATGCACATGAAGGTGGAAGTTTTCGTATCCCTTTGGATAACTACCCCTTTTTGAGACTACTTTCAAAGCATAGATCAACTACCAATCGACGCACCGCTGTGCTCTAAAAGATATAAGTGAAGCACATAGAGCAAAAGTATCTAGCTCAAAAGATATAAGTGAAGCACATGTGAGCTGAATTGTCTACCAAAAGATATAAGTGAAGCTCGACAAAATCACGGTGTGTGCATGTATCTCTCTCTAGGTGTGCAACAAGGATGATTGTGACACAACAAAAATAAGAGACTCCTACGATACAAGACGCTCCAAGCAAAAACACATAACATGTGGTGAATAAAAATATAGCCCCAAGTAATGTTACCGATGGATTGAAGACGAGAGAGGGGATGCCTTCCCGGGGCATCCCCAAGCTTAGGCTTTTACGACATCCTTGAATCTCTTGGGGTGCCTTGGGCAACCCCAAGCTTGAGCTCTTGCCACTCTTTATCTCTTTTTCCATAAGAACTTCACCCAAAACTTGAAAACTTCACAACACGAAACTTAAACAGAAACTCATGATAACATTAGTACAAGAAAGCAAACCACCACTTCCTTAGGTACTGTAGCAAACTTAAATTCTACTCGTGCTGATGTTGGGTTACTGTACTTTCAATCTTCCATAGCTAATACCCCCCGGTACTATCCATAGTTTCATCAAAGTAAGCAACCAACACAACAAAAATAGAATATGTTAACAGCAGTCCAGTCTGTAGCAATCTGTATGTTTCGTATACCTCTGGTACTTCAAAAATTCTGACAAATTACGACAGTCTGAAGAATTTGCGTAGCAATCAGCAGCAAAAAGAATCAACTCAAAAGCTCTTACATAAAAAAGAAAATTCTTTCCGTGAGCAGAAAGTTTCTGTCTTTTCTAGCATGACCGAACGATCATCCTCAAGACTAATCATAACGGTTTTGCTTGGCACAAACGCAAAAAGAAACACAAAAAACACAACCATAACAGAATTATGAAAGTGTGGAAAACACAAAACAGAAAGAAAAAGATAGATTTGTTGGGTTGCCTCCCAACAAGCGCTTTTGTTTAACGCCCTTAGCTAGGCGAAAGTGATGGAATCACGTATAGTCATCTTTGGTACTCAAACCATAGGTAGCGTGATCATTTATCATCTTAAGATTTTCATATTTATTTGATGACTCACCACTAGCTCTAGGAACAAAAACAGGCTTGACGGTCTTTTTGAGAGTAAGATTTGGAGTATTTTGCACAGCGGCAAAAGCGGAACCCAAGTTGGTTATGACATCTTCTAATTTGCCAATTCTAGAAGAATCATTAACTTTAAGGTACTTCTCCTTTAAATTTTTCAAAAAGTTTCCCACTTTGGATCTGTACTGAGAGATTTGATTGTGGATCTTTCTATCCAAACCCTCAATAAGTTCAACTGTGGCAATTTTTTTTCAATAGCGTCAAGCCTTTGCATCACGTGTTCCAAGGTCAAGATAGTTCCATTAACCATGAGCGGGGGTGAGCCTACCAAATTAATGATAGCTCTATAGGAGTCAAAAGTATGGCTCCCCAAAAAGTTCCCGCCTACAATGGTATCAAGGATATACCTATTCCAAGGAGAAATTCCAACATAGAAACCGCGAAGGAGGACGGTAGTTTATTGCTTACGAATAGATCTACTTTGAGCATTGCAAATCCTGTACCAAGCGTCCTTCAAATTTTCTTCCTCATTCTGCGTGAAATTGTGAACTTCATTTTCAGAGATGTCGATTGGAGTGGTGGGTCTAGCCATTGATGGACTATCTCACACACAAACAAGCAGGAAGAGAGAGTGAAACGGGCAAAAGAAGACAGCGAAAGCGAAAGGCAAATGAAAACGACAAATGTGAAGTGGGGGAGAGGAAAACGAGAGGCAACTGGCAACAAAAGTAAATGCAAGAGAAGAGTTTGTGAGACCTACTTGGATAGATCTTGATTTCTCCTCCCCGGCAACGGCGCCAGAAATGCTTCTGATGTCCGTTATGCTACTGCACAAAAGACCTTCCGGTCGCGCCAGAAATGGGCACGTTGACGGCACCAGGAATCCTTCTGCGTTGGTATTCCCTCGAAGCGGAGAGGATGATGTAGCATATTGTAGGTAAGTATTTCCCTCAGTTTGAGAACCAAGGTATCAATCCGGCGGAGGAGTATCTCAAGATCCTGCACAAACACAAAAACTTGCACCCAACGCTATGAAGGGGTTGTCAATCCCTTATAGATTGTTTGCCAAGTGAGAACTGAAAGCAACATAGTAACAAAGCAAAGTAAAAGCGGAGTTGTAAACGATGGATGTGAATAGACCCGGGGGGCGTAGTGTTTACTAGTGGCTTCTCTCATGAAAGCAAGTAGACGGTGGGTGAACAAATTACTGTCGAGCAATTGATAGAACTGTGCAGTGTCGTGACGATCTCTATGCAATGATTATTTCTATAGGCATCACGTCCGAAACAAGTAGACCGATACTTTGTGCATCTACTACTATTAATCCACACGTCGACCGCTGCATCTAGTGTATTAAGTCCATAAGAACAGAGTAACTCCTTAAACAAGATGACATGACGTAGAGGGATAATCTCAAGCCAATGATAAAACCCCCATCTTTTTACCCTTGATGGCAAGTGCTTGATGTGTGCCTTGCTGCCCCTACTGTCACTGGGAAAGGTCACCACATGGCAGAACCCAAAACCAAGCACTTCTCCCATTGCAAGAATCATAGATCTAGTTGGCCAAACAAGACCCAAGACTCGGAGAGACTTACAAGGATATCAAATCATGCATATAAGAAATCAGCAAAGACTCAAATATATATCATAGATAATCTGATCACAAATCCACAATTCATCGGATCTCGACAAACACACCGCCAAAGAAGATTACATCGGATAGATCTCCATGAAGATCATGGAGAACTTTGTATTGAAGATCGAAGAGAGAGAAGAAGGCATCTAGCTATTAACTGCGGACACGTAGGTCTGAAGTGAACTACTCACGAGTCATTGGAGGGGCGATGATGATGATGAAGAAGCCCTCCAACTCCAATGTCCCCTCCGGTAGGGCGCCGGGAAGGGTCTACAGATGAGATCTCGCGGAAACGGAAGCTTGCGGCGGCGGAAAAGTATTTTCGAGGCTCCCTAGATTTTTTGCGGAATATTTGGGAATTTATAGGCCAAAGACCTAGGTCAGTGGTGACCAGGGAGGCCACAAGCCTGCCCACCGCCGCCTCCCCTCGTGGCGGAGTGGGGGCTTGTGGGCTCCCCGGAGCCCACCTGGCTTGGCCCAAAAGCCCCCTGGACTTCTTCCATTCGGGAAAAATCATTTCGGGGTTTTTCTTCCATTTGGACTCCGTTCCAAAATCAGATCTGAAAAGAGTCAAAAACACGAAAAAAAACAGGAACTGGCACTTGGCACTGAATTAATAAGTTAGTCCCAAAAAGATATAAAAAGGTACATAAAACATACAAAGAAGGCAAGATAACAGCGTGAAAACATAAAAAATTATAGATACGTTTGAGACGTATCAGATACATCGACAAACAATATCCCTAGCAAGCCTCTAGTTGGCTAGCTAGTTGATCAAGGATAGTCAAGGTTTTCTGGCTATGTGCAAGTGTTGTCACTTGATAACTGGATCACATCATTAGGAGAATCATGTGATGGACTAGACCCAAACTATGAACGTAGCATATTGATCATGTCGTTTTATTGCTATTGTTTTCAGCGTGTCAAGTATTTGTTCCTATGACCATGAGATCATATAACTCACTGGCACCGGATGAATACCTTGCGTGCATCAAACATCACAACGTAACTGGGTGACTATAAAGGTGCTCTACAGGTGTCTCCGAAGGTGTCTGTTGAGTTAGTATGGATCAAGACTGGGATTTGTCACTCCATGTGACGGAGAGGTATCTTGGGGCCCACTCGGTAATACTACATCACACACAAGCCTTGCAAGCAATTTGACTAAGTGTAAGTCACGGGATCTTGTATTATGGACCGAGTAAAGGGACTTGCTCGTAACGATATTGTAATAGGTATGCGGATGTCGACGATCAAATCTAGGGCAAGTAACATACCGAAGCACAAAGGGAATGACATACGAGATTATATGAATCCCAGACACTGAGGTTCAACCGAGAAGATCTTAGGAGAATATGTAGGATCCAATATGGGCATCCAGGTCCCGCTATTGGATATTGGCCGAGGAGTTCCTCGCGGCATGTCTACATAGTTCTCGAACCCGCAGGGTCTGCACACTTAAGCTTCGGCGATGTTTTAGTATAGTTGAGTTATATGTGTGGTTACATAATGTTGTTCGGAGTCCCGGATGAGATCACAGACGTCACGAGGGTTTCTGGAATGGTCCGAAAATGAAGATTGATATATAGGATGGTTTCATTTGGTTACCGGAAAGTTTTCGGGCATTATCGGCATTGTACCGGGAGTGACAAATGGGTTTCGGAAGTTCACCGGGAGGGGGGCAACCCACCCGGAGGAAGCCCAATGGCTTGAGGGTTGCGGACCAGCCCTTAGTGGGCTGGTGGGACACCCAAGAGGGCCTTGGCGCGAAGAGAAGAAAAACCAAAGAAAAAAAGGGGAGGTGGGAAGGACGAGAAGGACTCCACTTTCCAATCCTAATTGGAGTAGGTTTCCTCCTCTCCTCCTGGCTGGCGCACCCTTGAGATCTTGTCCCTCAAGGCAATCCTCCTCCCCCTCCCTCCTATATATAGTTGTGATTTAGGGCTGATTTGAGACAACTTTTGCCACGTGCAACTTAGATCTAGACACCATAGTTCTTCCTCTAGATCGGATTTCTGTGGAGCTCGGGCGGAGCCCTGCAGGAGTAGATCATCACCACCACTGGAGCGCCGTCACGCTGCCGGAGAACTCATATACTTCTCTGGATCAAGAAGGCCGAGATCAGCGTCAAGCTGTACGTGTGCTGAACGCGGAGGTGCTGTCCGTTCGGCACTAGATCGGAACGGATCGTAGGACGGATCGCGGGACGGTTCGTGTGACGGTTCGTGGGGCGGATCGAGGGATGTGAGGACGTTCCACTACATCAACCGCGTTTCTTAACGCTTCCTGCTGTGTGATCTACAAGGGTACGTAGATCCAAATCTCTTCTCGTAGATGGACATCACCATGATAGGTCTTCGTGTGCGTAGGAAATTTTTTGTCTCCCATGCAACGTTCCCCAAAAGTGGCATCATGAGCTAGGTTCATGCGTAGATGTTATCTCGAGTAGAACACAAAGGGTTTTGTGGACGGTGATGTTCTATTTGCTGCCCTCCTTAGTCTTTTCTCGATTCAGCAGTATTGTTGGATTGAAGCGGCCCGGACCGACATTATTCGTACACTTACGAAAGACTAGTTTCATCGATTGACATGCAACCTCGTTGTATAAAGATGACTGGCGGGTGTTGGTTTCTTCAACTTTAGTTGAATTGGTTTTGACCGAGGCGGTCCTTGGAGAGGTTAAATAGCAATTTGCACATCTTCGTTGTGGTTTTTACGTAATTAAGATGCGATCATACTAGATACCCATAACAACCACGTAAAACATGCAACAATAAATTAGAGGACATCTAACTTGTTTTTGCAGGGTATGCTTGTGATATGATATGTCCAATGACGTGATGTGATATATTGGATGTATGAGATGATCATGTTGTAATAGTTAATATTGACTTGCACGTCAATGGTACGGCAGCCGACAGGAGCCATAGGGTTGTCTTTAAACTAACGTTTTTGTTTGCAGATGCGTTTACTATATTGCTAGGACGCAGCTTTAGTAGTCATAGCATAAGTAGAACGACAACCCCGACGGCGACACGTTCATGGAGATCATGATGATGGAAATCATGGTGTGGCGCCGGTGACAAGAAGATCTTGCCGATGCTTTGGTGATGGAGATCAAGAAGCACATGATGATGGCCATATCATGTCACTTAAGAATTACATGTGATGTTAATCCTTTTTTGCACCTTCTTTTGCTTAGAACGACGGTAGCATTAGAAGGTGATCTCTCACTAAAATTTCAAGACGAAATTGTGTTCTCCCCGACTGTGCACCGTTGCTACAGTTCGTCGTTTCTAAACACCACGTGATGATCGGGTGTAATAGACTCAACGTTCACATACAACGGGTGCAATATAGTTGCACACGCGGAACACTCGTGTTAAGCTTGACGAGCCTAGCATGTGTAGACATGGCCTCAGAACACATGAGACCGAAAGGTCGGGCATGAATTGTATAGTCGATATGATTAGCATAGAGATGCTTACCACTGAAACCGTTCTCAAGTCACGTGATGATCGGACTTGAGGTAGTGAATTTGGATCATGTACCACTCAAATGACTAGAGAGATGTACTTTTTGAGTGGGAGTTTAGCAAGTAATTTGATTAGTTAAACTCTAATTATCTTGAACATAGTCTAAGTCCACTTTGAAATATTTGTGTTGTATATCAATGGCTCACGCGACAGTCACCCTGAATTTTAATACGTTCCTAGAGAAAGCTAAGTTGAAAGATGATGGAAGCAACTTTGTAGAATGGGCTCGTAATCTTAAGTTGCTCCTGCAAGCAGGGAAGAAGGATTATGTCCTTAATGTTGTGCTAGGAGATGAACCACCTGCTATGGCTGATCAAGATGTTAAGAACGCTGGGTTCACACGTAAGGAGGATTACTCAGTAGTTCAATGTGCAGTCTTGTATGGCTTAGAGCCGGGACTTCAACGTCGTTTTGAGCGTCATGGAGCATTTGAGATGTTCGAGGAGTTGAAGTTTATCTTTCAGAAGAACGCCCGGATCGATAGGTATGAGACCTTCGATAAATTCTATGCTTGTAAGATGGAGCAGAATTCGTGTGTCACTGAACATGTGCTCAAAATGTCTGGGTACTCAAACCGTCTGGCTGAGCTGGGGATTGAACTCCCGCAAGAGGCTATCACTGATAGAATTCTTCAATCACTGCCGCCAAGCTATAAGAGCTTTGTGTTGAACTATAACATGCAAGGGATGAACAAGTCACCCGGTGAGTTATTCGCGATGCTGAAAGTCGCAGAGTTAGAGCTCCGTAAAGAGCATCAAGTGTTGATGGTGAATAAGAGCACTAGTTTCAAGAGAAATGGCAAAGGAGAGAAGGGTAATTTCAAGAAGAGCGGCAAGCTTGTTGCCAATCCGACGAAGAAACCCAAAGCTGGACCTAAGCCTGAAACGGAGTGTTATTATTGCAAGGGTATGGGTCACTCGGAGCGCAACTGCCCCAAGTATTTGGCTGATAAGAAGGCGGCCCAGGAAAAATCAGGTATATTCGATATACATGTTATTGATGTGTACTTAACCAACTCTCGTAGTAGTGCCTGGGTATTTGATATCGGTTTTGTTGATCATATTTGCAGCTCAAAACAGGAACTGCGGAATAAGCGAAGGCTGGCAAAGGATGATGTGACGATGCGCGTGGGAAATGGTTCCAAGGTTGATGCAATCGCCGTCGGCACAATTTCACTTTAGTTACCATCAGGATTAGTTATGAACTTCAATAATTGTTATCTAGTGCCTGCGTTAAGCATGAACATTATATCTGGATCTTGTTTATTGCGAGACGGTTGCTCGTTTAAATCAAAGAATAATGGTCGTTCTATTTTTATGAGTAATATCTTTTATGGTCATGCACCCAATGTGTGAGGATTATTCATATTCAATCTTGATAGCGATAATACACATATACATAACATTGAGACCAAAAGAGTTAGAGTTAACAATGATAGCGCCATGTTTTTGTGGCACTGCCGCTCACGTCATATTGGTGTAAAGCGCATGAAGAAACTCCATTCCGATGGACTTTTGGAGTCACTTGACTTTGATTCACTTGACACGTGCGAACCATGCCTCATGGGTAAGATGACTAAGACTCCGTTCTCCGGAACAATGGAGCGTGCAAGTGACTTGTTGGAAATCATACATACCGATGTGTGCGGTCCGATGAGTGTGGAGGCGCGCGGCGGATATCGTTATTTTCTCACCTTCACTGACGATTTGAGTAGATATGGTTATGTCTACTTGATGAAGCACAAGTCTGAAACGTGTGAGAAATTCAAGCAATTTCAGAGTGAAGTTGAAAATCATCATAACAAGAAGATCAAGTTCCTACGGTCTGATCGTGGGGGTGAATATCTGAGTTTTGAGTTTGGTGCTCACTTAAGACAATGTGGAATTTTTTCACAGTTGACACCGCGTGGAACACCACAGCGTAATGGTGTGTCTGAACATCGTAATCGTACTTTGTTAGAGATGGTGCAATCTATGATGTCTCTTACCGATTTTCCGTTATCGTTTTGGGGTTATGCATTAGGGACAACTACATTCACTTTAAATAGGGCACCATCAAAATCCGTTGAGACGACACCATACGAACTATGGTATGGCAAAAGACCAAAATTGTCGTCTCTTAAAGTTTGGGGATGTGATGCTTATGTCAAAAAGCTTCAGCCTGAAAAGCTGGAACCAAAAGCGGAAAAGTGCATCTTCATAGGTTACCCAAAAGAGACAGTTGAGTATACCTTCTATCTCAAATCCAAGGGCAAAGTGTTTGTTGCTAAAAACAGAGCTTTTCTTGGGAAGGAGTTTCTCTCGAAAGAATTGAGTGGGAGGAAGATAGAACTTGATGAGGTTGTCGAACCTTTGATCCCTCTAGATGGTGGCGCAGGGCAAGGGGAAACCCTTGTTGCTGCGGCGCCGGTTGAGGATGAAGTTGATGATTATGCTCACAAAACTTCGGATGAAGTTCTTATCGGACCTTTGAGGTCGACAAGATCACGTACTGGTCCTGAGTGGTACAGTAATCCTGTCTTATCAATTATGTTGTTAGACAACAATGAACCTACGAATTATGAAGAAGCAATGGTGGGCCTGGATTCCAACAAATGGCTGGAGGCCATGAAGTCCGAGATAGGATCCATGTACGAGAACAAAGTGTGGACTTTGGAAGTACTACCTGAAGGCCGCAAGGCTATTCAAAACAAATGGATCTTTAAGAAGAAGACATACGTAGACGGTAATGTGATCGTTTATAAAGCTCGACTTGTGGCAAAGGGTTTTTCACAAGTTCAAGGAGTTGACTACGATGAGACATTCTCACCGGTAGCAATTCTTAAATCCGTCTGAATCATGTTAGCGATAGGTGTCTTTTACGATTATGAAATATGGCATATGGATGTCAAAACGGCGTTCGATGCAACCCGAAGGTTTTGTCGATCCAAAGAATGCTAACAAAGTATGCAAGCTCCAGCGATCCATCAATGGATTGGTGCAAGCATCTTAGAGTTGGAATAAGCGCTTTGATGAGGTTATCAAAACATTTGGGTTTATACAAGTGGTTGGAGAATCTTGTATTTACAAGAAAGTGAGTGGGAGCTCTATGGCGTTTCTAATATTATATGTGGATGACATATTGCTGATTGGAAACAACGCGGAGCTTTTGGAGAGCATAAAGGATTACTTGAATAAAAGTTTCTCTATGAAGGACCTAGGAGAAGCTGCTTACATTCTAGGCATTAAGATCTATAGGGATAGATCGAGACGCTTGATAGGACTTTCACAAAGCACATACCTTGATAAAGTTTTGAAGAAGTTCAAAATGGATAAGTCCAAGAAAGGGTTCTTGCGAGTGTTACAAGGTATAAAATTGAGTAAGACTCGGTGCCCAGCAACTGCAGAAGATAGAGAAGAAATGAGTTCCATCCCCTACGCTTCAGCCGTAGGTTCTATCATGTCTGCAATGCTGTGCACTAGACCAGACGTCAGCTTGGCCATAAGTATGGAAGGCATGTTTCAGAGTAATCCAGGAGTGGATCACTGGACGGGGGTCAAGAATATTCTGAAGTACCTGAAAAGGACTAAGGAAATGTTTCTCGTTTATGGAGGTGAGAAAGAGCTCGTCGTAAAAGGTTACGTCGACGCAAGTTTTGACACCGATCCGGATGACTCTAAGTCGCAAACGGGATACATATTTATTCTTAATGGGGGTGCAGTAAGCTGGTTCAGTTCCAAGCAGAGCGTTGTAGCAGATTCTACATGTGAAGCGGAGTACATGGCTGCTTCGGAGGCAGCAAAGGAGGGTGTCTGGATGAAGCCGTTCATGACAGATCTTGGAGTTGTGCCGAGCGCACTAGATCCATTAACTCTGTTATGTGACAACACTCGTGCCATTGCCTTAGCAAAGGAACCAAGGTTTCACAAGAAGACCAAACACATCAAATGACGCTTCAACCTCATCCGCGACTACGTCGAAGGAGAGGACGTGAATATTTGCAAACTGCACATGGATCTGAATGTAGTAGACCTGCTGACTAAACCTCTTCCACGGGCAAAGCATGATCAACACCAGAACTGTATGGGTGTTCGATTTATTACCATGTAAATCACATGGCGATGTGAGGACTAGATTATTGACTCTAGTGCAAGTGGGAGACTGTTGGAAATATTCCCTAGAGGCAATGATAAATAGTTATTATTATAGTTCCTATTTAAAGATAATCGTTTATTATCCATGCTATAATTGTATTGAATGAAAACATAGATACATGTCTGGATACATAGACAAAACAATGTCCCTAGCAAGCCTCTAGTTGGCTAGCCAATTCATCAAGGATAGTCAAGGTTTTCTGGCTATGTGCAAATGTTGTCACTTGATAACTGGATAACATCATTAGGAGAATCAGGTGATGGACTAGACCCAAACTATGAACGTAGCATATTGATGTAGGTTTCCTCCTCTCCTCCTAGCCGGCGCACCCTTAGGGCTTGGTCCTCAAGGAAAGCCTCCTCCCCCTCCCTCCTATATATAGTGGTGATTTAGGGCTGATTTGAGACAACTTTTGCCACGTGCAACTCAGATCTAGACACCACAGTACTTCCTCTAGATCGGATTTCTGCGGAGCTCGGGCGGAGCCCTGCAGGAGTAGATCATCACCACCACCGGAGCACCATCACCCTGCCAGAAAACTCATCTACTTCTCCATCTTGCTTGCTGGATCAAGAAGGCCGAGATCATTGTCGAGCTGTACGTGTGCTGAATGCGGAGGTGCCGTCCGTTCGGCACTAGATCGGGACGGATCGTAGGACGGATCGCGGGACGGTTCGTGGGGCGGATCGAGGGACATGAGGATGTTCCACTACATTAACCGCGTTTCTTAACGCTTCCTGCTGTGTGATCTACAAGGGTACGTAGATCCAAATCTCCTCTCGTAGATGGACATCACCATGATAGGTCTTCATGTGCGTAGGAAATTTTTTGTTTCCCATGCAACGTTCCCCAACAGTAGGAAGGAGATCCACTTAAGGAGATCTTCCTTAAATCTAGCCTTAATCCTATAAGCTAAAAGAGAGATATCATGGGTGAAGATAGACTTCCATCTATTGAAATTGGGACGCTCATTGTTGAAAATCCTTGCATTTCTGACTGTCCAAATATTCCAGCAGGCAGTAAACACCACTTTAGAGAAGAAAGGATGCTGAAAATATTTCCTAGTTGGGACCGAAGTGTCCCACATGGAGGTACCCTGCCAGGTAATCTGAAGAGAGTTCCAAACGCTGGTGCTGAATAGGCAGTTGAAGAAGAGATGATTCCTATCCTCTTTGACCCTTGCATGACATAGAACACATAGGTTTGAATCAAAAACTTTCGAGTGGCGCCTCTCAAGCATGTCCTGGGTGTTCAGCCTATCCATAATGAGCATCCAGACAAACATTTTGATCTTCATGGTGCAGCAACTCTTCCAAATCCAACTTAGGAGAGGGTTGGGTATAATGGGCTGATGGACATGAAGGTAGTATTTCTGAGCAGAGTAAATCTTACTGTCATTACTCCAAAGCCAGCCATCTTTGCTTAACTGTTCTCTATTAAGGTTTTGGAGCAAGCAGTAACCGTTTCAAACTCCTGGAAGGCCCTGTCAGAAAGTGGCAAGTGAAACATGCTGGTCATGTTGTTTGTCTCAAAAGCTTGGTAAACCTCCGCAGCAGTGCATAACGTATCATTAGCAAAAGAGAACAGTCGTTGGAACCTATGAGCTAGGGGCAGGGTTGAGTCACCTTGTGCCCAGGAATCGGACCAGAAGAGGAAAGTAGCTCCTTTGTTTGGTTGTACATAGGTGACAGCTCTGAAATTGTCCATTCTATTGCAGATATCCTTCCACCAAAATGATCCTCAAAGGGAGGTGCCGTGTGGAACTGTGTTGTCGTAGTAAGTGTTCCATATTAGGTCAACCCAGGGCACTTCTGCTTTTTGCAAGAACTTATCCACATGCTTAAGAAGCAAAGCCTCATTCTGGACAGACAAATTCATAATACCCAAACCACCTTTCATTTTTGGTCTGGACACCAAATCCCAGGCTGCAAGAGAAGGTGCATGGTCTTGGCCATTTTTCCTCCAGAGACATCGTCTTTGTATCCTTTCCAACTGATTAATGATCCCTGGTGGTATGTCCAGACTACATATGAAAAAATGGGAACAAAGGACAAAGCTGAGTTAAGATATAGCAAACGACCACCGTGAGCCAGGAAGGAGGAGCTAGCAGATAGTCTCCTTTTGATGTTATCCACCAGCGGCATTAGATCAATGATCCTTGGTTTGGTTGTCCCAACGGGCAAACCAAGATATGTGAAAGGTAGTGATGCTACCTTACACCCAATATCGTCAGCTAGGCTTTGAAGTTCCCCCTGATCAATATTGATACGCAACATAGCAGATTTGTGGTAATTCACTTGAAGGCGAGTGGACTGTGACAAAATCATAAGCATCTTTTTGAACTCCAGTAGCTGGGGCTCCACATCAAGCAAAATGATAAGAGTGTCATCTGCATATTGGACTATTGGAAAGTCCTTCTCATGGCAAGGGATTGGCAGCTGAATGAGCCCATTTTCCAACAACCGATTTACCAAAATTTGAAGAAAGTCAGCAACAATGTCAAAAGGAAAGGGGACATGGGATCTCCCTGCCTAACACCCTTCTTGCACATGAATTTTCTACCAGGAACTCCATTAAGGAGAACTAAGGAAGAGCCAGAAGAGAGTAGCTGCAGTACCCATAATATTCACCTCTCATTAAAGACCTTGTGCCTAAGAACCTAAAATATAAATTCATGTTCCACAGAGTCAAAAGCCTTTTCAAAATCCAGTTTGAGGATGACAATGGGTTTCTTTGAGTGATGACACTGGTGGAGGTATTCCAATGTCCATCCAACACAGTCTTGGATATTTCTGGACTTGATGAAACCATACTAGTTCTTATGGATGCATTTCATAATCTGTAACTGCAGTCTATTGGCAACCATTTTGGAAAGGAATTTAAGTCCCATTCCAGTGAGGGAGATCGGCCTAAAATCACCTACTTGTTCAGGAGAACTCTTTTTGGGCACCAAGGTTATTGTTGGGGATATTACCTGTGGGTAACCCGCCCCTAATGGGTCGGGTCACCAAAGGGGCGACTCACCTCTGATTATGCGTCCAATGGCCCAGGAGTTGTAGGGTGGTTCAAACAAACTATGTGGATGATGGAACGTCAAGGAAGCTCCTGATCATGGGGAACACGAAGACTTAGAGATATGGAAAGATACCAAGAGTAGAATGACAGGACTTTCTAAACCCTAGGGCCTCGACCTGTATATAAAGGCGAGTCCTAAGGAAAGGTCAGGCGAGTTAGAGAGAATCGAGAGCTAGGTCAGGTGACTTACGCCCTCCTTGTAATCGAAACCACCATTAATCCACACAAAGCATGACGTAGGCTTTTACCTCCTCACGAGGGGCCGAACCTGGGTAAATCCGAGTCCTCCTTTCGCTCACCCCCTTTGAGTCGCCACCAAGGTGCGATGGCTCCATCTTTAAATCCTTTCACGAGGACATCTGCCGTGATAAAACCACGACAGTTGGCGCCTACCGTGGGGCTTGCGCACGGTCGAGTTGAGTTCTCAAAGGGAGCCCTATCAGGATTAGAAAGCTATGCGGTCGGCATCATGACTAAGAGTCGCCGCGGGAAGTACTACATCGACAACTCGCTATGGGAATCGGAGGCGGACTCCGTCGAATCTGGCTACCGAGTCCCCTTCGGCAAGATCAACATCTTCATCGGCATGATCGGGACGCCTGTTCCTGAGCCGGACACCTCCACCGACATCGTCGAGTCGGCCAGGTACGTCCTCCCCGTTACACGGCAGAGCAAGAGCCACCAGGTTTTCATCGGCTTTACGCAGGGAGGCGATGCACAAGGCGAAGAGGCGGGCCAAGAGATCACCCCTGTCAATTCCGATGGCGAGTCATCCATGGGAGAGATAGAGTCGATCCACCCTCTTGAGGAAGGACAGCTCGGGGGGCTGCGCTGGCAATGGATCCCGAAGTCCTCGAGAGATCTCGCGGGCAAATCGCCATCTACATGGCGGGGTCAGCCCAGCCTCCTCAGAATCCGACTGGCAACAACGAGACCGGAGGAACGTCCAAGCCCCCAGTGCAAACCATGACGGAACTAGCAGCGGAGATAGCCAACCTTATGGCAACCCCGGTTACATCTGAAAATCAGGAGTGGGTCAATGACGAGCTAACCAAACTGCGGGAGGCAATGGCCAAAGCACAACGCGACATGGACGCAGAAGCCGCCAGGATCGAGACACAGCAAGTTGCGGTCGCCATAGAGACCGATCGGCTGAACACTGAAGGCTAGCGACTCGGGATACAGCAGCGTGCGTCTGACGCCGTCCATCAAAGGAGGCACGGTGAGCGCGTCCCGGCCGACTTACACCCAACTCGCCTCTTTGACACTCCGCGCACCCCCGGGGCGGGTCCCGATCGGCCTTTGCAAACCGACCCGAGGGGAGGAACGATTCCACCACCCAATCCGCCGCCGGTTCAGCCCATGGACGCCCATGCGACTCGATTCCAGACGCGGCGGGGTCACTTCTCAAACACCATCGACAACGTGCTGGCGGCGACCCGCCACCTGGAGTCTCTTCCAATTTACGGAAACACCCCGACCGAGATAGAAGCTAGAAACGCCATCGAGATGCTGAAAACGGCCGTGGTTCAGCACGCACAGTAATCCCATAGCCTTGATCGGCTCCACTCTATGCCTCAGGCGAGTCTCACCAGAAGTCGCCACGAGGATTTCCCCTCAGTAACTAGCGGGCCACGGCAGCTCCCCCAACACGATCTGCTTGGGATGCCCCACACACGAGCCCAGGATATTGTGGACACAGCGCGGGCCGCGCGACACTTGGAGCCAACGGCCGTGGAGGGTCAGGCCTACCCGGCCTACATACCACCGTCGCCTGCGCCCCTGGACGGTGGGGCAAACACATTGGAGTATCATGTCTCCCGCCGGCTTTGCGCAACGAACGCATGCCGAAGGACTTCAAAGGGCCCAAGAAGGTTCCCAACTACTCGCCGGATCTCGAGCCCGGGTCTTGGATTGAAAGCTATGAACTCGCGATGGATATGCTTGACGTTAGCGAGGCGGTCTGCGCAAAATACTTCACCATGATGCTCGAAGGGACGGCACACACTTGGTTGAAAAACCTGCTGCCCAACTCCATCAACAGTTGGGCGGAACTGAAGGAGCGCTTCATCAAGAACTTCAGAGGGACCTGCAAGCGCCCGATGACTATCGTCGACTTACAGCACCGCGTTCAGCGGCCGGATGAGTCGGCCCACCACTGGACCCGGCGAGTTGCGGAAGTCATTCATTCGTCAGAAGGTATTTCGTGGAGAAAAAATGCCATTACGAGCCCCTGGTGCTGAAACTAGGGAGACTTAAGCGAAAGGTACATGACATGGGCGAGCTGATGGACGCCCTTACCAGATACGCTGAGTCGGATGACACCAAGGATCCCGGAGAGGGCGACGACAAGATTGGAGTTACCCACAAGGGCGAGTTACAAAAAGGCCAATCCCAGTTTTAGAACCGGGGCAATAACAACCATGGCGAGCATGGCAAGAAGCGACAACATGAAGGTCCTACGGAATTTGTTTCTAATACTAATACTGGCAACGCAAACCCGCGTGACAAGAAGCGGGGCTTGAGTGGGAAGAAACCGTGTAACTACCATGAAATGCTTAAAGGCACGAGCCCGCAGCACGCCACGGCTGATGGACCGGCGACTCACTCATGGGAGGATTGCTATATGATGCAAGAGTTCCGGGCCAAGGCGCTCAAAAGAAGTCAAGGCGGCGAGCAGGGCCAGCGGCAGGAGCAGCCAGGCGCATTCGGGTCACGATAGGCCACATTCGGGGGTTTCCCCAACCAAGGACCACAGGGCGGGTTGCAACACAATGCCGGTCAATACCAAGTTCATAACAAGCAGTACCACCCACCGGGAATATTCCAACACCCCCCCCCGCAAGGAGACCCGCAGCCGTAGGAGGACCGGGGCGGGTTCCAAAATAACCCCAAACAGTTGAACAGTGGGCAGTACCACGTGTTCACCACCAACACTTGTAAAAGGGACCACAAGGTAAAGCACATAACTTTCGTAGCTGAGCCAGCGTTCCCTCGGTACCTTCACTGGTCAGAGCAAACCATAACATGGAGCCAGGAAGATCATCCTCCCCGAGTCGACAACCCTAGCGACTTAGCCCTGGTCGTGGCTCTCCAAGTCGGAGGATACACCCTCTCCAAAGTCCTTATGGACGGGGGCAGCAGCATCAACATCCTATATTTTGACAGTTTCCGGCAAATGAATCTCCTCGAGAAGGACCTGATGCCATCATCCACGGTTTTTCACGGTATTGTGCCTGGTAAGTCGGCATACCCCATTGGGCGGGTCAAGCTTAATGTGGCTTTTGGCACGGAATCGAACTACAGGAGCGAGTCTCTCTTGTTCGAGGTAGTCAAGATCAAGAGCCCCTACCACGCGCTGTTTGGACGACCAGCTTACGCCAAGTTCATGGCCCGCCTGTGCTATGTTTATCTCAAGCTCAAGATGCCTGGACCCAAGGGTCCCATCACCGTCCATGGCGACTGGAAAATATCCCAAGAGTGCGAAGAAGGAGATGCGGCTTATGCTAAGTCAGCTTGCGCGGCTGAGGAGCTTAAGTTTCACCAATCCCACGTCGACCCGACAGACATGACGCCCCTCAAAAGGCCAACTATCAATTTTGAGCCGCCCCTCAAGTTCAAACCAGCGGAGGACACCAAGGTCATTGATTTTATGCCGGACGACTCCACCAAGCAGTTCACTATTGGGGCGGGTCTTGACCCCAAATAGGAAAGCGCGCTCATCGAATTCATCCGTGAGAATCGGGACATCTTTGCATGGAAACCTTCTGACATGCCGGGTGTGCCGAGAGAATTCGCTGAGCACCATCTCAATACTGACCGCAAAGCCGATACGACAGTACCTCCGCAGGTTTAACGAACAGCGCCATAAGGCGATTGGAGAAGAAGTAGCCCGGCTCCTTGCCGCTGGGTTCATCATCGAGGTTTTCACCCAGAATGGCTGGCTAACCCGGTCCTGGTACTCAAGAAGAATGACACTTTCCGCATGTGCATTGACTACACGGACCTTAACAGAGCCTGCCCGAAGGATCCGTTCGCCCTTCCCCGCATTGATCAGATTATAGATTCAACGGCGGGTTGCGAACGTCTCTGTTTCTTGGACGCTTATTCAGGATACCACCAGATAAAAATGGCGGTGGCGGATCAGGAGAAGACATCCTTCATAACCCCGTTCGGAGCTTTCTGTTATGTGTCCATGCCGTTTGGGCTTAAGAGCGCGAGGGCGACTTACCAGCGCTGCATCCAAAACTGCTTACACAGCCAGATAGGCCGTAACGTCCATGCTTACGTGGACGACATCGTGGTCAGATATCACTGCAAGGAGTCGCTTTTGGAGGATATCAAAGAAACATTCGACAACCTGCGTGTTTACCAGATGAGGCTTAACCCCACCAAGTGCATATTTGGTGTCCCCACGGGGAAGCTATTGGGTTTCTTGGTGTCAGAACAAGGAATCTAGGCCAACCCGGAGAAGATTGAAGCAATTACTTCGCTTGGGAAACCAGCCAACGTTAACCAAGTACAGCGCATGGCGGGTCGAATCGCGGCCTTGAGCCGTTTCATAAGTCGGCTTGGGGAGAAGGCCATCCCTCTCTACCAGCTGCTCAAGAAAACTGATCGTTTCGTATGGACACATGAGGCCAACGACGCCTTCGAAGTCTTAAAGCGGCAATTAGCTAACCCGCGAGTGCTGGCAGCTCTGGCAGACAAAGAACTTATGCTCCTGTACATTGCGGCCAATTCTAAAGCAGTCAGCATGGTAGTAGTTGTCGAGCGAAAGGAGGAAGGGAAGGAATACCCCGTCCAAAGACCGGTGTACTTCACCAGCGAGGTCCTTACCCTCTCCAAGCAACGTTACCCGCATTGGCAAAAATTAGTTTTTGGGGTATTCATGGCGAGTCAAAAGTTGAAACATTACTTTCAGGAACACCCGATCACGGTCGGCAGCTCTGCCCCCCTCGGCGACATCATACAGAACCGAGAGGCCACTGGACGGATTACCAAATGGGCCATCGAGCTTGGTCCCTGCTACTTCTCAAACAACAGCGCCAGAAATTGACACGTTGACAGAGATTGGGCTTGCGTTGGTTTTTCCCTTGAAGAGGAAAGGGTGATGCAACACAGGAGCAGTAAGTATTTTCCTCAGTTTGAGAACCAAGGTATCGATCCAAAAGGAGGGTCTCATCAACTCCAGAGTACCTGCGCAAACACAAACAAGCTTGCACCCAACGCTTCAAAGGGGTTGTCAATCCCTTCAAGATTGTTTGCGAAGTGAGATATGAAGGCAGAAAGTGCAACAAAGTAAAAAGTGTAAGGCTGAAAATATGGTGTGGAGTAGACCCTGGGGGGCATAGAGTTCAGTAGAGGCTTCTCTCAAAATAGCAAGTATTACGATGGGTGAACAAATTACTATCGAGCAATTGATAGAACCGCGCAAAGTCATGACGATATCTAAGGCAATGATCATGCATATAGGCATCACGTCCGAGACAAGTAGACCGATACTTTATGCATCTACTACTATTACTCCACACATCGCCCGCTATCCAGCATGCATCCACTGTATTGAGTTCATCACGAACAGAGTAACGCTTTAAGAAAGATGACATGATGTAGAGGGATAATCTCAAACCAATGATGAAAACCCCATCTGTTTACCCTTGATGGAAACAACACGATACGTGCCTCGCTACCCCTTCTGTCACTGGGTGAGGTCACCGCACGGTATGAACCCAAAACCAAGCACTTCTCCCATTGCAAGAATCATAGATCTAGTTGGCCAGACAGAACCCACAACTCGAAGAGAATTACAAGGATATGAAATCATGCATAAGAGAGATCAGAAGAAACTCAAATAAGATTCAAAGACAATCTTATTATAAATCCACAATTCATCGGATCTCGACAAACACACTGCAAAAGTAGATTACATTGGATAGATCTCCATGAAGATCATGGAGAACTTGGCATTGAAGATCCAAGAGAGAGAAGAAGCCATCTAGTTACTAGCTATGGACCCGTAGGTCTATGGTGAACT
Source organism: Hordeum vulgare subsp. vulgare (assembly GCF_904849725.1). Lineage (NCBI taxonomy): Eukaryota > Viridiplantae > Streptophyta > Magnoliopsida > Poales > Poaceae > Hordeum > Hordeum vulgare. The sequence goes on from NC_058524.1 coordinate 570,518,182, forward strand.
ACTCACGCATCATCGGAGAGGTCATGGTGTTGATGAAGAATCCTTCCGTGCCCGAATCCCCCTCCGGCAGGGCACCAGGACGTGCCCCAGATGGGATCTTGCGGAGACAGAAGCTTGCGGCGGCGGAAAAGTGATTACGATGCTCTCCTGATTTTTTGGGAATATATAGGCGCAAGATCTAAGTCAGGGGACCTCCAGGGGGCCCACAAGCCTGCATGGCGCGGCCCCCCTGGCCGCGGGGTGGGGGCTTGTGGGGCCCGTGGGGCTCTTCTCGCTTGGCTCCCAAGTCCTCCGATCTTGTTCCGTTCCAGAAAAATTATTTTCAGGGATTTTCTTCCGTTTGGACTCCGTTTCAAAATCTCCTCTGAAAGGGGTCAAAAACATGGAAAAACAGGAACTGGCACTTGGCACTGAATTAATAAGTTAGTCCCAGAAAACAAATAAAAGGCACGCAAAACATCCAAAGTTTGACAAGATAATAGCATCAAACCATCAAAAATTATAGATACGTTGGAGACGTATCAAGCATCCCCAAGCTTAACTCCTGCTCGTCCTCGAGTAGGGAAGTGATAAAGAATGAATTTTTGATGTGGAATGCTACCTAGCATAGTTGTCCTTTGCAACTTCTTTCACGTGACATGAATGTTCAGATCCGTAAGATTCAAAACAATAGTTTTTTATTGACATGAAAACAGTAATAGTTCAAGCAAACTAGGAAAGTAACCATGAACTTTCAAAATAACAAGGCCAAAGAAAGTTATCCCTACAAAATCATATAGTCTAGCTATGCGCCATCATCCTCACACAACTAATGGAAATCATGCACAACCCCGGAATTGGCCAAGTAATTGTTTTCGCACTCTTACTTTCTCAAACTTTTTATAACTATCACGCAATACATGAGCGCGAGCCATGGATATAGCACTATAGGTGGAACAGAGTGTGGAGGTGGTTGTGAGACAAAAAAAGAGGAGATGGTCACATTGACTCGGCGTATAAATAGGCTATGGAGATGCCCATTAATAGATATCAATGTGAATGAGTAGGGATTACCATACAAGAGATGCACTAGAGCTATAGGTATATGAAAGCTCAAAAGGGAAAACTAGTAGGTGTGCATCCAACTTGCTTGCTCACGAAGACCTAGGGAAATTTTGAGGAAGCCCATCATTGAAATATACAAGCCAAGTTATATAGTGAAGATTCCCACTAGAATATGGTAGTGACAAAGCAAGAAGCTCTCAATCATGAAGAACATGGTGCTATCATGAAGCACAAGTGTGGAAAAATATAGTAGCATTGTCCCTTCTCTCTTTTTCTCTTTTTTTATTTGGGCTCTTAGGCCTCTCTTTTTTCTCTTCTTTTGGGCTCTTTGGCCTCCTATTTTTTATTTCCTCACATGGGACAATGATCTAATAATGATGATGATCATACATTTATTTACTCATAGCTCGAAGATCACAATGATGATGACTCCATAGGAAATACCTCCGGCAGTGTACCGGGATGTGCAACGATCTAGTATGATCATGCAATGGCAATATGAGAGTGGCGACACAAGTCATGAGACGGAACAGTGGTAGTTGCATGGCAATATATCTCGGAATGGCTATGAAAATTCCATAGTAGGTAGGTATGGTGGCTGTTTTGAGGAAGGAATTTGGTGGGTTTGTGCACCTGCGAGAATTGCACAGCACTAGAGAGTCTAGCAATGGTGGAAGATGAAAGTGCATCTATACCATGGACTCAACATTAGTCATAAAGAACTCACATACTTGTTGCGAATTTTTTTATTAGTAATCGAAACAAAGTGCTAAACGCATACTCCGAGGGGAAGGGTTGGTAGGTGTAAACCATCGCGCGATCCCGACCTCAACACAAAGGATGACAATCAATAGATCAATTATGCTCCGACTTCCTAACATAGCGGTTCACCATACGTGCATGCTACGGGAATCACTAACTTCAACACAAGTATTTCTAGATTCACAACACCCTACTAACATAGCTTTTAATATTAACGAATCCATGTCTCAAAACTAATTGAGAGGAATCGAAGCTTCTCTTTCTACTCGATGCACATGAAGATGGAGGTTTTTGCATCCTCTTTGGGTACCTAGCACATGGGACTACTTTCATAGCATAAGCCAACTACCAAATAATGCACCGCCGTGCTCTAAAGATATAAGTTAAGCACATGAGCAAAAGTATCTAGCTCAAAAGATATAAGTGAAGCACATGAGCAAAAGTATCTAGCTCAAAAGATATAAGTGAAGCACATGAGCAAAAGTATCTAGCTCAAAAGATATAAGTGAAGCACTATGAGCATTCTAACAAAATCACGATGAGTGCATGTCTCTCTCTCTCTCTCTCGAAAAGGTGTGCATCAAGGATGATTGTGACACAACAAAAGGAAAAGACTCCTATGATACAAGACGCTCCAAGCAAAACACATATCATGTGGTGAATAAAAATATAGCTCCAAGTAATGTTACCGATGGATTGAAGACGAAAGAGACGATGCCTTCCCGGGGCATACCCAAGCTTAGGCTTTTTGGTGTCCTTGAATTTGGCTTGGGGTGCCTTGGGCATCCCCAAGCTTGAGCTCTTTCCACTCCTTGTCTCTTTGTCCATGAGGACGTCACCCAAAACTTGAAAACTTCACAACACAAAACTTTAAACAGAAACTTGTGATAACATTAGTACAAGAAAACAAACTACCACTTCTTTTGGTACTGTAGCGAACTTTAATTCTATCTATATTGATGATGGGCTACTGTATTATCACTTTCCCATGGCTAGTACCCCCCGATACTAACCATAGTTTATCAAAACAAGAAACCAACCCAAGAAAAACAGAATCTGTCAAAAACAGACCAGTCTGTAGCAATCTGTATACTTCGTATACTTCTGGTACCTCAAAAAAATTGAAAACTTACGAAGTTCTGGGGAAATAGCATATCAATCAGCATAAAAAATAATCAACTCAAAATCTCTTTCTGAATAAAAATGAAAAATCATCTCGTGAGCGAAAAGTTTCTGTCTTTTTCCAGCTGGATCAAACAACCATTACCAAGACTAATCATAAAGGTTTTGCTTGGCTCAAACACAACAAGAAACACAAAAAACACAATCACAACAGAATTATGAAAGTGTGGATGCAACAAAACAGAAATAAAAAGATAAATTCATTGGGTTGCCTCCCAAAAAACGCTATGGTTTAACACCCTTAGCTAGGCATTGATAAATCAATGATGCTCACACAAAAGACAAGAATTGAAGCACAACGAGAGCATCATAAAGCATGTGAAAATCACATCGAAGTCTAACATACTTCCTATGCATAGGCATTTTATAGGGAAACAAATTTTCAAGACAACCAATAGTTGCCATATGCAAGGAAGAAGAAAGAGACAATGTCAATCTCAACATAACGAGAGGTAATTTGGTAACATGAAAGTTTCTACCAAAATATATTCCTCTCTCATAGCAATTACATGTGGGATCATATTCAAATTCAATAATATAGCTATCCCATAGGATATCCTTTTCATGATCCACATGCATGCAAAGTTGACGCTCTTCAAAAATAGTGGGATTATCATCAACTAAAGTCATGACTTTTCCAAACCCACTTTCAATATTAGTGCAAATATCATATTCATCATGAGGCTTGAACAAATTTTCAAGATCATAAGAAAAATCATCGCCCCACTCATGATCATTGCAACAATTAGTGGTCATAGCAAAACTAGCATCCCCAAGCTTAGGGTTTTGCATATTTTTAGCATGATTGTCACTAATAGGTTTTATAGTGAAACCATTGCAATCATGCTTTTCATTCAAGGAGCCCCCGTGAATCACTTCATAAATTTCTTCATCACGATTTTCAGATTCCCGCATCTCAAGCAAAACTCCATAAAGATAGTCAAGTGCACTCTACTCACTAGCAATTGGATCAACATAATTGGATCTCCTAAAGAGATTAGCAAGTGGATGAGGATCCATATCACTAGATTTTCAGCAAGCGAAGATGCAAGCATATTGAAGGCACATAGCACACAAGCAAAGGAAAGGCAAGCGAAAGAAAAGGGCTAACGAAAAAGGCAAACAAAAAAGGCAAATTGGTGAAGTGAGGGAGAGGAAAACAAGAGGCAACTGGCAAACAAAGTAAATGCAAGAGATGAGTTTGCGACACTTACTTGGATGAGTTCTTGACTTGATCTTCCTCCCCGGCAACGGCGCCAGAAATCCTTCTGCTACTTCTCAAACAAAAGCGCCAGAAATTGACACGTTGACGGAGATTGGATTTGCGTTGGTTTTTCCCTTGAAGAGGAAAGGGTGATGCATCACATGAGCAGTAAGTATTTCCCTCAGTTTGAGAACCAAGGTATCAATCCAGAAGGAGGGTCTCGTCAAGTCCAGAGTACCTGCGCAAACACAAACAAGCTTGTACCCAACGCTTCAAAGGGGTTGTCAATCCCTTCAAGATTGTTTGCAAAGTGAGATCTGAAGGCGGAAAGTGCAACGAAGTAAAAAGTGTAAGGCTGAAAATATGGTGTGGAGTAGACCCTGGGGGCCATAGTGTTCACTAGAGGCTTCTCTCAAAATAGCAAGTATTACGGTGGGTGAACAAATTACTGTCGAGCAATTGATAGAACCGCGCAAAGTCATGACGATATCTAAGGCAATGATCATGCATATAGGCATGACGTCTGAGACAAGTAGACCCATACTTTCTGCATCTACTACTATTACTCCACACACCGACCGCTATCCAGCATGCATCTAGTGTAATGAGTTCATGACGAAGAGAGTAACGCTTTAAGCAAGATGACATGATGTTGAGGGATAATCTCAAACCAATGATGAAAACCCCATCTTTTTACCCTCGATGGCAACAACACGATACGTGCCTCGCTACCCCTTCTGTCACTGGGTGAGGTGACTGCACGGTATGAACCCAAAACCAGCACTTCTCCCATTGCAAGAATCATAGATCTAGTTGGCTAGACAAAACCCACAACTCAAAGAGAATTACAAGGATATGAAATCATGCATAAGAGAGATCAGAAGAAACTCAAATAAGATTCATAGATAATCTGATCATAAGTCCACAATTCATCGGATCTCGACAAACACACAACAACAGAAGATTACATCGGATAGATCTCCATGAAGATCATGGAGAACTTGGTATTGAAGATCCAAGAGAGAGAAGAAGCCATCTAGTTACTAGCTATGGACCCGTAGGTCTATGGTGAACTACTCACGCATCATCGGAGAGGTCATGGTGTTGATGAAGAAGCCTTCCGTGTCCAAATCCCCCTCCGGCAGGGCACTAGGACATGCCCCAGATGGGATCTTGCGGAGACAGAAGCTTGCTGCGGCGAAAAAGTGATTACGATGCTCTCCAATTTTTTTTGGGAATATTTAGAAATATATATGTGCAATATCTATGTCAGGGGACCTCCAGGGGGCCCACAAGCCTACATGGTGCTCCCCTTGGCCGCGGGGTGGGGGCTTGTGGGGCCCATGGTGCTCTTCTGGCTTGGCTCCCAAGTCCTCCGATCTTCTTCCGTTCCAGAAAAATTCTTTTCGGGGATTTTCTTCCGCTTGGACCCCGTTTCAAAATCTCCTCTAAAAGGGGTCAAAAACATGGAAAAAACAGGAACTGGCACTTGGCACTGAATTAATAAGTTAGTCCCAGAAAATAAATAAAAGGCATGCAAAACATCCAAAGTTTGACAAGATAATAGCATGAAACCATGAAAAATTATAGATACGTTGGAGACGTATCAATCCCCATCAGGTGCGGTATACGCCTCGGACAACTATCAAGTCTCAAGCGCTCGTGGACTTCATCAATGATTGGACCGAGTTACAAATCCCTGAGGAAAGACCAGATCTTACATATTGGACCATCTATTTTGATGGGTCCAGACAGTTGGAAGGCTCGGGGGCTAGCGTGGTGATAACTTCGCCTCACAGTGACAAGTTTTGCTATGTCCTCCGACTCATGTTCCCATGTACTAACAATGCAGCAGAATACGAAGCTCCGCTCCATGGTTTGCGACTTGCCAAGGAAATGAACCTCACGAGGGTGAGATGCTTGGGGCATTCCGATCTGCCGGCTCAACAGGTTTCTGGCACCTGGGATTCATGAGACCCTCTCATGGCGGCTTACAGATGGGCTGTGTCAGATGTGGCGGGTCATTTCAATGGCTATCAAGTGGATCACATCGATCGACGGCTTAATGAAGCAGCGGACGCTCTTTCCCGCCTTGGTTCGCAGCGTAAGCCGGTTCCTCCCAATGTCTTTTTGGATATATTATATAACCCTTCAGTAAAATTTCCTTCGGAGGAAGATCTGGCGGTACCAGACCTCGAATCTCAACTCGTGGCGGGTGTACATGCTACTCCAGACTGGGTGATTCCCTACATGGCGTATCTCACCAAAGGAGAGTTACCTGACGAAGAGCTGCTAGCTCGCCAAGTTGTCCGCCGGTGCAAATCTATGGTCATACACAACGGCGAGTTACACAAACGAAGCACCTCAGGGGTATTTCAAAGATGCGTTTCTTCTGAGGAAGGATGTATGATCCTCAATGAGATTCATGCGGGCGACTGTGGTCATCATGCTGGATCCTGATCCTTGGTTTCTAAAGACTTCAGACATGGGTTTTATTGGTTGACGACTCACGCAGACGCGGAGGAGATCGTCCGTCGATGTGATGGCTGCCAAAAGTTTGAACGTTAGATGCATGTACCGGCTGAGGAATTGCGGATGATACCAATCACTTGGCCTTTTGCAGTCCGGGGGCTTGATATGGTCGGCCCTTTCAAAATTTCCTCTAATAAAAAGACTCATCTGTTGGCGGCGGTTGACAAATTTACCAAATGGGTGGAAGCAGAACCTGTTAGCAGTTGTGACGCTGATACGGCCGTCAAGTTTTTGAAGAAACTAATTTTCCGGTTCGGATATCCACATAGTATCATTATAGACAATGGTACTAACCTATCCAAAGGTGCAATGCAAGAGTTCTGCTCACGAGAGCATATCCGACTTTATGTTTCTGCGGTTGCGCATCCCCAGTCTAATGGACAGGTAGAGAGGGTGAATCAGGAAATATTACGAGGGATTAAGCCTCGGCTCATGGTACCTTTGGAACACACGCCAGGATGTTGGGTCGAGGAGTTGCCATCAGTTCTGTGGAGTATCAGGACGACTCCAAACCGCTCCACGGGTTTTACTCCTTTCTTTCTCGTCTACGAGACAGAGGAAGTGTTACTAAGTGACATTAAACATGATTCCCTGCGAGTCGCCGCTTACGTGGAGCAGGACAACGAGTCAGCAAGACAAGACTCGCTGGACGCCTTGGAGGAGGAACGTGACTTGGCCGCGTCACGGTCGGCGATTTACCAACAGGACTTACGGCGTTATCATAGCCTCCGGGTCAAGAGACAAGCTTTCCAAGAAGGCGACTTAGTGCTCCGTTTGATTCAAGATCATACCGGTATGCACAAGCTGTCACCTCCATGGGAGGGACCGTTTGTCGTCAGCAAGAATCTTCGGAACGACTCATATTATTTGATGGATCTTCGCCCTGATCGTCCAACTACAGAGGTTGAGACAACTCGCCCCTGGAACATAGCCCATCTGCGGCCTTACTATACTTAGAGTCATGAGCTCCTTCTCTTTCTTTTATCAAGTTTTTTGTAATCCATGAATTATGAAAGCAATAAAGCCGGCGCCCACGAATTTCGGGGTCCTTTGCCGTTTCATCTTTTGAAAGCATGAGTCTTTATTGTTCTATAAGTCGCCCAAACATGGACGCTATCATGGTCAAAGAGCGTAAGTCGCCACGTTGCACTTGCTTCAAAACTGGGCTTTGATAAACCGCCAAAGAGGACCAACGTTGCCAAGTCGCATGGTTCAAATATAGACGCCTTATATGGTTTTTGAGAAGTAAACCGGCTTACTTGGGGGCTACTAGTCCCCAAGTCGTTTTGCAGTAAGAGCGTATACGCTTCTGTAATCCTGTGCCTGGTTTCTTCCTAAACCATAGGTCACTTGCGGGCTTCCACTCATTGAGTTCAGCCTCAATACCCTCTTGGCTAGCGAAAAATTACCGCATTACAAATGGTTATATGGACCTATGTACTCAAGGCGAGTCAATCCGTTATTTGGACCCTGAACTCGCCTTGGTTAAAACATAAAAGGTACCGGCCAGTGTCACACATGGAAAATAGAGAAACCATTGGTTCATTGAACCTGCTTCACAGAAGCTTGACTCGCGCCTGATCAGCCGGTCTAAAACAACGAGGCTTTTTGGAAAAAGTTTCCTAAGGGTAACACTAGAGTTTTGCAAACTCGTCTTATCCTATCGAACTCACTGAGTCAATAAAATTTTCCTTTGAACTGGTTTTGATTATAACTCGCCCCGGTTCATATTTTTCTGATAACCTGGGGGCTGATTTCTCTCTCGCCATATCCTGGGGGCTAAGTTATCTCTTGCCATGATCCAGGGGGCTAGTTTATTCGTGGATATGCACTTGTTGAATTAGCTACTGTTTTCCTAACATACCAGGACAAATTTGGAGCCATTTCTAGGTTTATGAAAAGGTTGCAGGCGAGTCATGCATAGGATTCAAGGACTACAAATGGTTCTATCCAAAAGACAATACGACATGTTTGGTGTTACACACACACTAGCAAGATAATTACATGGCTCGCATGGCCAGAATGGGTATTATTCCCCAGCAAAGGAAGGATCCATGGGAGAGTCAGGCCGCCGCAGAGTCGCCTTGCCTTGAGCTTTCTCCGCCTTCAATCCGTAAGTCGCCCAGTCTCCAGTTACACTTGGACAAGGCGATGAACTCGTCTTCCTCAGCCCGGAAGAGAGACAGGTCCAAGTCAAGATCAAAAGGATTCTTGGGACGAGTAGGAACCAGGCTAGCAATTTCATATGAAGGAGGCATCATCTTCTTTTTGTGTTCGTCGTAGGTGGCTTGATACTTCTTCAGATCCAAACTGGCCGCCAGTTGAGTCGCCGCATAGCGAGATTCTACGATGGTCCGATGATAGTCCATCTCGGTGAATTCTGAGCAATCGTCTTTCAGCTCGGGGTAGCCGGCGACTATTCCCTCGGTTTTGAGCTCCGGGGCGTACGCTAGGCACCGACTCAGGGTGTTCAACACTCCCGTTCGGGCGGCCGATCTCTTTAATTCTTCTATTTGAGGAGGTAGAGTGGACAAGAAGCCAAGCATTTGCTTGATGGTCATTATGGGTGCCTTGCTGCCCATCAGTGCCTTAATTGATAACACGCCTCCGGTGTACAGCTGCTCATCAAAGGTATATATGGCTCTCAATATAAGCAGACAGTCGTCTGGCAGATCGACAGCTCGGGCGCCTGCAAAGGGGACATCAGTATTTGATAATTTTTTGATCCCAAACTGGTTAGTCAAAAGAGTTCAAAGATCAAGCTTACCAAACATGGCGACTGTCATATTGGACACATGCTTTTTTAAGCCGGTCAGCTCCTGTTGGGAGGCTTCTAGTTTTTCTTCTGCCTGCTCAGCACGCTTCAAGATGGCATCTTGATCGGCCTTGGCTTTCTTCTCAAATTTTTTCTGGTCGACCTTAATTTTTTCTAAATCGGCCTGCAGCAAGCGGAACTTTGCCTCCAACTCGGAGTAAGCATCCTGTTGACCAGCCAAGTTTTTCTTTAAGTCGGCTACCGCCGACTCACTCTGGGCCATAGACTCCTGCACATAATATTTGGGGAGACAAGTCTCAAAATTTTTGCAAGCAATACTCCTGACACTTGGGGGCTAATGTATGATTTTTTATCAAAAGTCATACCACATACAAGACTCGGCTCATCTTCTAAAAAGTTGACCCGGCCCTTGGGGGCTACAGGTTGAAGTTTTCTAATGCAAGACCTGGCTCATCTTCTAAAAAGATGACCCGACCTTTGGGGGCTACAGGTTGAATTTTTTAATACAAGACCCGGCTCATCTTCTAAAAAGATGACCCGGCCCTTGGGGGCTATAGGTTGAAGTTTTTTAATACAAGACCGGGCTCACCTTCTGAAAAGATGACTCGGCCCTGGGGGCTACAGGTTCAGGTTTTCTAATGCAAGACCCGGGTCATCTTCTAAAAAGATGACCCGGCCCTTGAGGGCTACAGGTTGAAGTTTTTCTAAGGAAAGACCCGGCTCATCTTCCAAAAGATGAGCCGGTCCTTGGAAGGCTAATGAGTACAGGAAAATACACCAACATACCTCGTGTTTTGTCCTCATAAGGCGGAGCACGCTTTTGTTCAACTCAAAATCCCTCTCCACGTGACTTGTGAAGCCGGAGCAAAGCTGGTCGAACTCCAGCTTCTCGTATTCAGGAATCTTGAGGGGTTCTGCATCGCCATCAGGGGAAAGGCGACTTGCCTTCGAAGTATGTTTGGAAAGCATGGAAGTTGGGGGAGTAGAGTAGCCAACGCCGGTAACCATGATGTTTGGATCGTCGGTCGCCTTGAGAGGGCTTGGCGGGTTACTCTGGCCAGCGGTCTCCTTCAAAATGACGGGCGAGTCATCCCGGGCATCGGGAATATTGCCTGCAAGAATGTCACAAGCCGCCTTTTGCTCCTCTTCAGCCTCAGGAACAGAGGTGCCCGTGCCTAAGGCATCAGATGTTCGGTGTGCGGAAGGAGAGTCACTGTTTTTTCTCCTCTTCACTTGTGCCCTGCGACGAAAGCACCAATGTTAAAAGCACATGTCATTGATTAGAAAAATTGGGTTAACAAAGAAGACTTACCCTTGTACACGAATCATCGGCGGGAGAGCAGAGATGGCCGAGTCGCCAGATGTGGGAGGAGAAGTATGACAGGACAAAGAATTGAAGTTCACAAAAATGGCGAGTCATATTTCACACGGCAAAAGATATAACAAAACAAAGATGTACCTCACTGGTGCGTTTCCGACCGGTTGTCTTCTCGGGCAGTCCAGTGATCAAGTCGCCCGAGCGACTACGGGTCTTGCGAGAGGGGGTGAATCTTGCTTTCTTCAAAAGGAAATCAGGGTCCATATAAGCATGAGGGTGAGACATGGGCACGTTTCCGCAGATCCTCCTGGTTGGTCTAGGGGAAGAAGAAGGTGAGTCGGAAGAAATGGAAATTACCTTGACTGCATCATTCTTGCTCTCATCATCGTCGCCCTACATGTAAGGATATATGGTATAAACTTAAGTCGGAACACATAGATAAGGGACAGGGAAAAAGCCTTACCTCTGAATGTGCCTCGTCTGCATGAGAGTCGCCGACAAAAGATAAATCTTTTGTGGCGGTTTTCTTCTTGCTCACCGTTTTCTTCTTTTTGGTTGGCACCTTGGTGTACTTCGGGGTGACAGTTTTGGGGCCCCGCCGCCAAAACACATCGGTTTTCTGATAAGACAGAGGCAAGCCTTTAACCACGAAGGTTGTTAAGTATAAACAAGACAAGCGGCAGCTTAGATTCTTACTGGTGGCACCGGGTTGGCACGGCAGAAGCCTTTAAGGCCGATCTTGGCGCATTCTTCGATAGACTCGCCGGTCAGCTTCTTAATGACTCCAACGATTTCACTCTCTGAGAGTTGGCAGCGACTGGCGCGCTATGGATGGTCTAAAGTGCCATCGTAATCGTACATCAGCCCGTCGCGGCGACTCAAGGGAAGGATATTCCATTCTATCCAGCAGCGGAACATGTCAATCCCGATGAGCCCGTTGTTGTTCAGGAATTTCAGATCTGAAAAGAGTGGGATGAACTCCGACTCTTCTTCTTCAGTGAGCTTGTCAGTGAATTTGAAATCCATAGGCATGCGTTCTGCTCTGAAGCCCGGGAGAGGGTTCTCGCCTGGTGAAGAGGTATCTCGGCAGTAGAACCATGACTCGGCCCAGCCTTTGGGATGGCTGGGAAAAAGAACAGTCAGGAATCCACGCTCACGGCGTCTCTGGATGTTAACTCCTCCAAGCTCGTGGTTGGGACCATTGGGGAACTCGGTCTGGCGATTTAGGTGGAGGAAGTTCCAGAACAAAGGGATCATGGGTTCTTTCTGCAAATACACTTCACAGAAGACCTGGAACTGGCATAGATTGCTGATGGAATTGGGTCCTAGGTCTTGAGGATGGAGGTTGAGGAAATGCAGGACGTCCCGGAAAAACTTTGACCCAGGCGGCTTGAATCCACGCTCAAGGTAATCGGTGAAGATCACTACTTCTCCTGGAGCGGGGTTGGGGGTCAACTCGCCCGGGGCGGTTCTCCAACCAATAGTTTCCTTACTGTCGAGGAGACCCGCCTGAACGTATTTCTCGAGCGTGGCATCGTCGACTTTGGTTGGCAACCAATCACACCTCGGAATTGCCATGACTACAAAAAAGGAGTACGGGGCGACTCAGCAGAAGACTGGAGTAAATTCTAACCCACTGGTATGGCCCTATGATGTTCACAAAGGGTTTGTTAACCCGCCAAAATACTCTAACCCGCTCGTACGGGCCTATGATGCTCACAAAAGTTTGATAACCCGCCAAACAGTTGATGTGCATCGTAGCCCGTTATTTGGGCGATCTATGAGTATATCTTGGGGGGAGTTCTAACTCGCCCTATTGGCTGGAAGAAAAGGCGTCCTGGCTACAGTAACGAAACTAAGTCGCTATGAAGGCTGAAGTTAGATGGCGACTCTCAGAAGTGTTCTTTTCCTTAGAGATATTCTCAACAAGTGAATACACATGTTTCTACACACAGGCGGTAAATTATGGATCTACGGACGGATTAAAATAGGAATATATTGCATGAAGTAATGGTGATGAACTACGCATATAGTACAAGTACAATATTGGTCAGCAGTACATGGGTTTAAACTGGGAGGAGGACGTGATTAAAATGGCCGATGCGTGTTGCTACCTAAAGCCAATCGCTGGAGCGGGGAACATATCTGAAATGGTTCGAGGTGTTCATCATGTTGTGGAGCTAGCTCGCAAGGAAGCTACGGTCATGGCGTCCTTAGTCTAAACCTAACTGGGGGAAGGTGTGTACCTGTCAATAGGAGATCGCCGACGGGAATGAAGGCTCAGAGCTTCGTGCTCCTTGGCTCCCGGAGAGTCGCAGTTGATGGAGAGAAACTCCAGGAGCTAGGGACGACGCCGGGGCGCTGGAGCTCGGAGACGGTGTCGGTGTGCGGGGACGAAGATCTCAGTGATGACGAAGACGAAGACGATGATGAGATGGGGGTTGGTGACGGGGCTTCTCTCCCCCCATTTCTCTTATTATTTAAAGGGCAGGAACGGAAAACGAGGCTGTCAAGGCCGAGATCGAGGCGACAAGTCACTGAACGCGATAATGGCGCCTAGATTTTCGGGATAAGCAATTTCGGGAGATGAGGCGACACCCTTTAATACTGTATGGCGACTCAGGTTAAGGACCGCGGATGGCGTCTCAACGTTCCCCGAAAGCCGGAAATGAGGAGAGTCGCCCCAAGATTGATGGGAGTTTATTGGCATGAATGAATTCACGACAATCTGGGGCCTAATGTTGGGGATATTACCTGTGGGTAACCCGCCCCTAATGGGTCGGGTCACCAAAGGGGCGACTCTCCTCTGATTATGCGTCCAGTGGCCTAGGAGTTGTAGGGCGGTTGAAACAGACTATGTGGATGATGGAACGTCAAGGAAGCTCCTGATCGTGGGGAATACAACGACTTAGATATAAGGAAAGATAGCAAGAGTAGAATGGAAGGACTTTGTAAACCCTAGGGCCTCGACCTGTATATAAAGGCGATTCCTAGGGAAAGGCCAGGCGAGTTAGAGAGAATCGAGAGCTAGGTCAGGCGAGTTACGCCCTCCTTGTAATCGAAACCACCATTAATCCACACAAAGCAGGGCGTAGGCTTTTACCTCCTCACGAGGGGCCGAACCTGGGTAAATCTGAGTCCTCCTTTCGCTCACCCTCTTTGAGTCGCCACCAAGGTGCGATGGCTCCATCTTTAAGTCCTTTCACGAGGACATCTGCCGTGATAAAACCACGACATTTATCTATGAAGAGTCCATATTTTCTAGTTTTGCAATCCCTGCATGGAAAACATTTGCAAGCTGATAAAAGTCATGACAGATGATATGCCAACATTTTTTGAAAAAAGCGCATTGAAACCGTTTGGACCTGGAGCTTTATCAATGGGCATTTCTTTGACAGTATTATCCATCTCCTCTTTGGTAAAAGCCAAAGTAAGAACAACTAGCCCTTCTACCCTATGTATGAGAGACTGAAGGTTGGAAGCCAGGTTTATTCCTTGGGAGGAGCCCATCCTGTCCTTGAAGGATGACCAAAAACAACCAGCAATTTGTTCATGATCAGAGGTAACAGATCCATCCTCCAGATTAAGTGATGAAATGGAGTTTCTTCTATATCTTTCAGTTGCCATGGCATGAAAAAACTTGGTGTTCTCTTCCCCCACCTTGACGAATCTGATAGTAGCTCTCTTTTTCCGGTATATGAGTTGCAAATGTAGAAGATCTTCTAACTGAAGCTTCAGAATCACTTTGAAGTTGGCTTTAGGTCTGAACAGGGGTTTGAGCTCTTCAAGATTATCCAGACAGAGCACCACCTGATTGCACTTATCAATGAGTGCTTTGATCTGAGAGAGGCTAGTCTCCCATCTCTTGAGAGCCTGCCTCAGGTGTTTAAACTTATCCATTATGATGACAGTGATGTGACTTTTGCTGGAGGTAATCTTCCAAGAATTCTGGACACAGTCATGGAATCCATCCATCTCCACCCAATGATTTTCAAAACGAAAGAGGTTACATTTGGGAATGGAAGTGTTTATTGTCACAACACATGGGACATGATCAGATGCAAATTTTGCTAAAGGAAGGACATGTGTCAATGGATAGGAAGATATCCAATTGGTAGAAATGAAAAACCAGTCTAATTCTTCCAGAAGTGGTGAGTCTTGCATATTTGACCAATTGAAAGACCTCCCCTTGATTGGCAGTTCTAACAGCCCGAGATGGCCAATAATTTCATTGAATATAAACATATCATTCACATCAACACGAGGAAGATTTCTATTAGAAGGTGAGCGAATAAAGTTGAAGTCTCCTAGGAGTAGCCAATTATCATTGACAAGGATTTTTAGGTTATACAACCAGCGGACAAAGTGATCTCTAGCCTCTCCTTGGCAAGGACCATAAACATTGACCAGAGTCGAAGTTTCGGAATTATGATTCGAGGTGAATGCCACAAGTAAGCCAAAGTTTTGAGATTCAATCAAGGTGTCAGTTAATATGGAGGAATTCCAGAGAGTGATCAATCCACCAGAGGCACCATGCGATGGACTATAAGCAAATTGATCAAACCTTTTGGGACAAAAACTTCTAACACTCCGAAAATCAATATGTTGCATTTTTGTTTCCTGGAGGCAAACAACCGAAGCCATGCTTTCATCTATTTTGTTACGAACTGCCCTTTGTCGTGAATCTGAATTTAATCCACGCACATTCCAGCAAACAACCCACCAACTTCTTGTAGATCGACTATCCATAGCAACAAGATTTAATAAAAAAGGCGCAGTTACATAATAACTGACACAACCATAGTTCAAAAGTTGTGACACACAACAAGCCGTATCATGATAAAGGAAACAACAGATAAAGCGGAGGAACATAAACACTCGTTTAATCATCATAGGGTGGGGCTTGGAAACAACAGGATCTTCCATAAGTCGATCTGTGGTGAGCTTCTCAGGGGCGATGCCAAGGCTTTGGCCAACAACTTGGATCACCCGAACTGGAGTTGTCGGTGGGATGGACTCCTCCTGCGATGGTGGCGGAGTGGCATGAACATCCGGTACTTCCATGGGTTTAGCTCGCAGCTTTCTCTTCTTAGGCACTTGCATCGGGAGATCCTGCAGAACAAGCTTGAAGCCATGACACTTGACAGATCCTCTGGTGCATCTGCGGACCGATGAACCCACAATTGGATTGGACTTCTTGCGCGGCATCTTCTTCGTGACTACTGGAGTTGAAAAGGAGAAAAGATCCCCTGATTGTGCTAAGTTGCTGTCAGTTGGCAGCGTTACCTCAGAGCTGGGGGTAGTAGGAGTGAGTCCCTATAAACAATGTTGGGCTCCCCACGATCCTCATCAAATGCAATTGACCAGGAACACTTGGGGAGCACAATAGGCATAGCCGCTAGCATCTGAAGGTGACGAGGGACATGTAGTGAACTGAACTCCCCCATGAGTGCTTCAAAAGACCTTGCCCATGAAACAACATGTGGCAAAGATGGACCATAAGCAACACGGAATTCTCCAATCATCAGGTTGACTGGCCGAAAGATGGGCTGCTGGTAAGGAACAATTGCCAAAGGATTGAACTCATCAGGAGCGTCATCGACAACATCATCAACATTGGCAGGGGCATGATCAGCAGCTTCAACATTGTCAGGTGATGACCCACAAGTATAGGGGATCAATCGTAGTCCTTTCGATAAGTTAGAGTGTCGAACCCAATGAGGTGCAGCAGGATCTGACAAGTGGTTTTCAGCAAGGAAATATCTCCAAGTAGTGAAATTGTTAGTAACAAGTGATTGTGTGGTGAGATGATTCGTAGCAAGCAACAAGTAACAAAAGTAGAAACGGTGCAGCAAAGTAGCCCAATCCCTTTTGTAGCAAGGGACAAGCCTGGACAAAGTCTTATAGGAGGAAAACGCTCCCGAGGACACACGGGAATTTCTGTCATGCTAGTTTCATCATGTTCATATGATTCGCGTTCGTTACTTTGATAGTTTGATATGTGGATGGACCGGCGCTTGGGTACTGCCCTTACTTGGACAAGCATCCCACTTATGATTAACCCCTCTCGCAAGCATCCGCAACTATGAAAGAAGAATTAAGACAAAGTCTAACCATAGCATTAAACTAGTGGATCAAAATCAGCCCCTTACGAAGCAACACATAAACTAGGGTTTAAGCTTCTGTCACTCTAGCAACCCATCATCTATTTACTAATTCCCAATGCCTTCCTCTAGGCCCAAATAATGGTGAAGTGTTATGTAGTCGACGTTCCCATAACACCACTAGAGGAAAAACAACATACAACATATCAAAATATCGAACGAATACCAAATTCACATGACTATTATTAGCATGACTTATCCCATGTCCTCAGGAACAAAAGTAACTACTCAAAAAGCATAATCATAATCATGATCAAAGGTGTAATGAGTAGCATCAAGGATCTGAACATAAACTCTTCCACCAAATAATCCAACTAGCATCAACTACAAAGAGTAATCAACACTACTAGCAACTTTACATGTAACAATCGGAGTCGCGAGACGTAGATTGGTTACAAGAGATGAACTAGGGTTTGGAGAAGAGATGGTGGTGATGAAGATGTTGATGGTGACGAGTCCCCTCCAATGAGAGGAGTGTTGGTGATGACGATGGCGACGATTTCCCCCTCCAGGAGGGATGTTTCCGGGATAGGATCGTCCTGCCGGAGCTCTAGATTGGTTCTGCTCGAGTTTTGCCTCGTCGTGGCGGCGAAACCACGAAAAAGCTCCTCTCTGATTTTTTCCTGGACGAAACCCTCCATATAGCAAAAGAGGGGGCCAGTGGGCCAGTGGGCTGCCCACAAGCCCCCATGGCATGGCCTGGGGGGTGGCCGCACCGTGCAAGCTTGTGGGCACCCCCTCGTGCCCCTCCGGCACTTCTTCGGCCCAGTATTTTTTATAAATTGGAAAAAAATTCCCCGTTGATTTTCACTGCATTTGGAGTTGCGCAGAATAGGTATCTCAAGTTTGCTCCACTTTCAGGCCAGAATTCCAGTTGCCGGTATTCTCCCTCTTCCTGTAAACCTTGGAAAGTAAGAGAGAAAAGGCATAAGAATAGTACCGTGAAGTGAAATAACAGCCAAAGATGCGATAAATATCAACATGAAAACATGATGCAAAATGGACGTATCAACTCCCCCAAGCTTAGACCTCGCTTGTCCTCATGCGATAGCCTAGCTTCATAAATATGTCCACATGTTTAGGGAGAGAGGTGTTGACAAAACAAGATACGAACATGCATGCATCATGATCAAGCTTAGAACAGCAATACAAACATATAATCTCTCATGCTAAAGTGATAATTCCTTCACAAAGTAAATCATGGATCAAGAACCTTACCGAAAAGTAACAACCCGTAGCCTTTATTCATTGAAGCAATTGCAATTTATCACAACATCAGAAAGACTCAAGTAAGAGCTTGTAAAGCAAATCCACATACTCAATCATTCTTTCGTTCTCTACAATTGCTACAACTCACGTGGTACTCATGAGATCAAAGTTTCAGCTGAACACAGAGAAAGATAGGGGCTTATATTTGCCTCCCAACTGCTTACCTCAAGGGTAATGTCAACAATAATAATTCATGGATACTTACCTCCAAGTTGACATATGAATATAGATCTTTCCCAAGCATGTGACGGTAGCCAAGACAAAGGAAAAATAGGGAATTGGTGAAGATCACCATGACTCTTTCAAGGGCAAAAAGTAAAGGTATAAGATAGGCCCTTAGTAGAGGGAAGCAGAGGTTGTCATGCACTTTGGAGGTTTGGATGCGTGTCCTCTTAGTGCAGAGGAACGTCACTTTATATTGCCCCCTGTGATAAAGAACTTTATTATGCAGTCTGTCGCTTTTATGTCTTCTTCATCACAGGTTCGTATAAAGCTTATTTTCCACACACTAATAGATCATACATATTAGAGAGCAATTTTTATTGCTTGCACCGATGAAAACTTACTCGAGGGATCTTATTCAATCCATAGGTAGGTATGGTGGACACTCATGGCAAAACTGGTTTGAAGGTTTATGGATGCACAAGTAGTATCTCTACTTGGTGCGGGAGTTTTGGCTAATATGAGGTGGAGGCAATCGTCACATGCTAAGGGATCTCTAATCATATAACATTGTTTAGAGCCAAGCAAACACAATTCATTACGTTGTCTTCCTTGTCCAACATCTACTTCTAGGCGTGCAATAGTTTGGTGAGTGTTCACAATCATAGATGGTGTTAGAGATGATATATTTATATGTGAACCTCTCCTTCTTTATCACTTCCTATTAATTGCAACAATGACCAAGGTCTATGTTTGCCTACCCTCAACAAGTTTCAATTCTCATTCTTTTTATATGTGAAGCCATCATTTCCCATAAGATCATTACATGATCTTTCATGCTTTTGTTCTATTCTCACTCTTTTGATCATGGCAAGAGGAAAAGCCCTTCAACTAAGACACTCTTTATTATATGGCTCACAAGCAAGAATACATCGGGGGTGACACAAAGCAAAACTCAAGACTAAAACACTAAGACTTTTAAACTACTTGAGAAAAAGAAAACTGAAAAAGGAAAACTAAAACAAAGGTAAAGGCAAAAGATGTGATGGTGATACGATACCGGGGAAACTCCCCCAAGCTTGGCAAAAGCCAAGGGGATTTGCCCATAGCAATGCTCAGTTGTCTTCCTTTGGTGGTGAGGATGGTGGAGTTGTTGAAGCATGAGTTTGATCCTCCGTCTTCCAAGGCATAGGTGCTCCACCATGGAAAGATGAACGAGTCTTCGGAATCCTCAGATCTGCAGCCCACCTTATTGATTTAAATCTATACTCATTCTCACAGTTTTGGTTCTGTAGTTCATAGATCTGGCCCTGGAGTTGATCAACTCTGTCATAGAGCCTAGAGAGGTGCTTCCCAATATCATTGGCATCAATCATGTGCTTGTTGGTGAACTCCGTGATCATCATGTGGTTGGCGTTGAGTCCACGCTCCACCATCCCTTGGCACTTGAAGACTTGTTGCTCCATTGCTTCGAGCCTCGTCTCCATGCTTCCGGTCTTCTTAGGCCCCTCAACATCACGGATGTGCAACATCCCCTCACGCATCTCGATAGATTGAGGGTGTTGCAGCACTTCCGTGAGGTAAGGATTGATGACCTTCTCGAAGATCTTCTCTTATGCTTGAGTTCTCCACTCATCAAGCGAGCTAATGTCAAATAACGTCTTCTCACCGGCAAGTTTGAAATCAAAGTTGAGCTCTTTGATTGCCCAATAAGCTTTATGCTCTAGCTCAAGAGGTAAGTGACATGCTTTCCCATACAACATTTTGTACGGAGACATGCCCATGGGATTCTTATAGGCAGTTCTATAAGCCCATAGTGCATCATCGAGCTTCTTAGACCATTTCTTTCTAGACCTTTGACAGTCTTTTGCAGAATCAGTTTAATCTCTCTATTGCTTAGCTCTACTTGACCACTGGACTGAGGGTGATAGGGAGACACAATTCTATGGTGGACATCGTACTTAGCAAGCGTTTTACAGAAAGCACCATGAATGAAGTGTGAACCACCGTCGGTCATTAGATATCTAGGGACTCCAAATCTAGGGAAGATAATTTCTTTCAGCATCTTGATAGAGGTGTTGTGATCAGCACTACTAGTGGGGATAACTTCTACCCACTTAGTGACGTAATCAACAACAACTAAGATATGCGTATACCCGTTGGATTTTGGAAAAGGTCCCATATAATCAAAGCCCCAGACATCAAATGGTTCAATGACAAGTGAATAGTTCATAGGCATTTCCTGACGTTTGCTAATATTACCTATTATTTGACATTCGTCACAAGACAAGAGAAACTTACGGGCATCCTTGAAGAGAGTGGGCCAATAGAAACCTGATTGCAATACCTTGTGTGCAGTTCTATCTCCCGCATGGTGTTCTCCGTAGGCCTCGGAGTGACACTTCTGTAGGATCTGTCCCTATTCATGTTCAGGTACACAACGTCTAATAACACCATCTACTCCTTCCTTATAAAGGTGAGGATCATCCCAGAAGTAATGTCTCAAGTCAAAGAAGAATTTCTTCTTTTGCTGGTATGTGAAACTAGGTGGTATGTATTTAGCAACGATATAGTTTGCATAATCAGCATACCACTGTGCACTACGTGAAGCATTGATGGCATTCAATTGCTCATCGGGAAAGCTATCATCAATAGGTTGTGGGTCAGTATGAACGTTCTCCAACCTAGACAAGTTATGTGCTACAGGGTTATCAGCACCCTTTCTGTCGACAACGTGCAAATCAAACTCTTGTAGTAAGAGAACCCATCCGATAAGTCTAGGTTTAGCATCCTTCTTCTCCATAAGGTACTTAATAGCTGCGTGATTAGTGTGAATAATGACTTTGGAATCAACTATGTAAGGCCTGAACTTTTCACATGCAAACACGACTGCTAAAAACTCCTTCTCCGTAGTAGCATAGTTTCTCTGGGCACTGCCTAGAGTTTTACTAGCGTAGTGAATAACATTCGACTTGTTATCGACTCTTTGCCCTAGAACATCACCAACAACATAATCACTAGCGTCACACTTGATCTCAAAAGGCAAGTTCCAATCAGGTGATTGAACAATAGGTGCAGTTATCAAAGCCCTCTTAAGTATTTCGAAGGATTCCTCAAAATCAGCATCAAAGACAAAAGGAATATCCTTCTGCAAGAGATTGGTAAGAGGCCTAGAAATCTTAGAGAAGTCTTTAATGAACCTTCCATAGAAACCAGCATGACCAAGGAAACTTCTTATCCCTTTGATATCTGTGGGGTATGGCATTTTCTCGATTGCATCAACCTTAGCCTTATCGACTTCAATACCTCTTTCAGAAATTTTATGTCCTAAGACGATGCCTTCATTAACCATAAAGTGGCACTTCTCCCAATTCAAGACAAGATTGGTGTCTTTACATATCTGTAAGACTCGATCAAGGTTGCTGAGTCAATCGTCAAAGGAAGACCCGTAAACGGAGAAGTCATCCATGAAAACCTCAACAATCTTTTCACAAAAGTCAGAGAATACAGTCATCATACATCTTTGAAAGGTGGTAGGTGCATTACATAAGCCAAAAGTCATACGTCTATAAGCAAAGGTACCGAAAGGGCAGGTGAAAGTGGTTTTATCTTGATCAGATTGTGCAATTGGTATTTGGGAGAAACCACAATAACCGTCTAGAAAGCAGAAGTGTGTGTGTTTGGACAGCCTTTCTAACATTTGGTCGAGAAAAGGTAAAGGGTAATGATCTTTCCTAGTGGCTTTATTCAATTTCCTAAAATCGATCACCATCCTATAGCCAGTAATAATCCTCGGTGGGATCAATTCATCCTTATCATTAGGGACAACGGTAATGCCTCCCTTCTTGGGAACGCAATGCACCGGACTCACCCAATCGCTATGAGCAAGAGGATAAATGATACCTGCTTCCAGGAGCTTTAGTATTTCTTTTCTCACTACTTCTTTCATCTTAGGATTTAATCTCCTTTGATGATAAGCAACTGGTTTGAAATCAGGATCAGTTTTAATCTTGTGCTGGCATATATTAGGCCCAATGCCCTTCAGATCATCAAGAGTATATCCTATAGCAGCACAGTGCTTCCTCAGAGTTTTTAGTAACTTCTTTTCTTCATGCTCTGAGAGGCTAGCACTAATAATAACAGGATATATCTCCTTTTCATCAAGATAGGCATACTTAAGAGTATCAGGCAACTATTTAAGCTCGAACACAGGATCGCTCTTTGGTGGGGGTGGATCCCCAAGCAGTTCAACAGGAAAATTATTCTTAAGGATAGGATATTGTTCTAAGACAACTCTGTCTATCTCATCCCTTTCATCCATATGCATATCCTTTTCATGCTCAAGCAAGTACTGCTCTAAGGGATCAGTAGGAGGCACGACAATAGAGGCTAAGGCAATAGTTTCATCGCTACTAGGCAACTCCTTTACATGAGGTTGTCTACCAAACGTAGAGAAATTGAACTCATGTGACACACCTTCAAAGCCAACAGTGACAGTTTTCTTCTCACAATCAATATGAGCATTGACAGTATTGAGAAAAGGTCTACCAAATATGATGGGACAAAAGCTATCTTGTGCAGTAGCAAGAACGAGGAAATCAGCAGGATACTTCGTTTTACCACACAAGACTTCAACATCCCTAACCATTCCCACAGGGAAGATAGTATCTCTATTGGCAAGCCGAATAGTGACATTAATAGGTTCTATCTCAACAGGTGCAATCTCATCTTTGATTTCATCGTATAAGGATTGAGGTATTGCACTAACACTAGCACCCACGTCACATAAGCCATGATAACAATGATCTCCTATCTTAACAGAAACCACAGGCATGCCAACAACATGCCTATGTTTGTCTCTAGCATGAGGTTTAGCAATTCTAGCAGCATCTTCACAGAAGTGAATATTATGTCCCTCAGCTTCTTCAGACAGAAGATATTTGATAATAGCAATGCTAGGTTCAACTCCAATTTGCTCAGGGGGTGTAGGTGTTCTAATGTAGCCTCTACGTATCACAGTTGAAGCTTTAGAATGATCCTTTATCCTAACTGGGAAAGGTGGTTTATCAATGTAAGCACTGGGAACCACAGGATCACTATAGGCAATGACTTTCTCTTCAACTAGAGTGGGTTTAACTACATTAACTTCTAAAGGAGGATGATATTTAAACCACTTCTCTTTGGGGAGATCAATATGAGCAGCAAAAGATTCACACAATGAAGCTACTATCTCAGAGTCAAGTCCATACTTAGTGCTAAAATCACTAAAGGTATTTGTCTCAACAAAGGATTTAACGCGATCAAACGTGAAATTCATACCTGACTCCTTACCTTCTTCAAGCTCCCAATCTTCAGAGTTACGTTTAATTCTCTCCAATAAATTCCATTTGAACTTAATATCTCTCTTCATAAAAGAACCGGTACAAGAAGTGTCAAGCATGGTGTGATCATCATGAGAAAGCCGAGCATAGAAGTTATGAATGATAATTTCTCTCGAGAGCTCATGATTGGGGCATGAATACAACATTGATTTAAGCCTCCCCCAAGCTTGAGCGATGCTTTCTCTGTCACGTGGCCCAAAATTGTAAATATAGTTTCGATCACGATGTACTAAATGCATAGGATAAAACTTTTGATGAAATTCCAATTTCAACCGATTGTAGTCCCATGATCCAGTATCATCACATAGCCTATACCAAGTCAACGCCTTATCCTTAAAAGATAAAGGAAAGACCTTCTTCTTGACCTCATCCTCGGGCACACTTGCAAGCTTAAATAAACAACAAACTTCATCTACATAGATCATATGCAAGTCTGGATGTGATGTTCCATCTCATGTAAAAGGATTAGCCAGCAGTTTCTCAAGCATACCCGAAGGAAATTCAAAGCAAATATTTTCAGTAGGGGCAGCAGGTTGAGGAGCAACCATTCTTGCTTCTGTTCGAGGTAGAGATACCTCGAACAAGCCCCTCAAAGGATTAGTATCCATAGTGACAAGTGACAAGAAATTTCAGCATAGCATATGAATGTTTCCTTACCAAGTTCCACTTACCAAAGGTGCTTCACTCCCCCGCAACGGCGCCAGAAAAGAGTCCTCATGACCCACAAGTATATGGGATCAATTGTAGTCCTTTCAATAAGTAAGAGTGCCGAACCCAATGAGGAGCAGAAGGATCTGACAAGTGGTTTTCAGCAAGGAAATATCTGCAAGCACTGAAATTGTCGGTAACAAGTGATTGTGTGGTGAGATGATTCGTAGCAAGCAACAAGTAAAAAAAGTAGCAACGGTGCAAAAAAGTGGCCCAATCACTTTTGTAGCAAGGGACAAGCATGGACAAAGTCTTATAGGAGGAAAAACACTCCTGAGGACACATGGGAATTTTGGTCATGCTAGTTTCATCATGTTCATATGATTCACATTCGTTACTTTGATAGTTTGATATGCGGGTGGACCGACGCTTGGGTACTGCCCTTACTTGGACAAGCACCCCACTTATGATTAACCCCTCTCGCAAGCATCCGCAACTACGAAAGAAGAATTAAGACAAAGTCTAACCATAGCATTAAACTAGTGGATCCAAATAAGCCCCTTACGAAGCAACGCATAAACTAGGGTTTAAGCTTCTGTCACTCTAGCAACCCATCATATACTTACTACTTCCCAATGCCTTCCTCTAGGCCTAAATAATGGTGAATTGTTATGTAGTCGACGTTCTCATAACACCACTAGAGGAAAAACAACATACAACATATCAAAATACAGAACGAATACCAAATTCACATGACTATTATTAGCATGACTTATCCCATGTCCTCAGGAACAAAAGTAACTACTCACAAAGCATAATCATAATCATGATTAGAGGTGTAATGAGTGGCATCAAGGATCTGAACATAAACTCTTCCACCAAATAATCCAACTAGCATCAACTACAAAGAGTAATCAACACTACTAGCAACCTTACAAGTACCAATCGGAGTCGCGAGACGGAGATTGGTTACAAGAGATGCACTAGGATTTGGAGATGAGATGGTGCTGATGAAGATGTTGATGGTGACGAGTCCCCTCCGATGAGAGGAGTGTTGGTGATGATGATGACGGCGATTTCCCCCTCCGGGAGGGAAGTCTCCCTGGCAGGATCGTCGTGCCGGAGATCTAGATTGGTTTTGCTCAAGTTCCGCCTCGTGGCGGCGGCGAAACCACGAAAAAGCTCCTCTCTGATTTTTTTCCTGGACGAAATCCTTCATATAGCAAAAGAGGGGTGCCAGTGGGCTGCCCACAAGCCCCCATGGCGCGGCTTGGGGGTGGCCGTGCTGTGGAGGCTTGTGGGCACCCCCTGGTGCCCCTCCGACACTTCTTCGGCCCAGTATTTTTTATAAATTGGGAAAAATCGCCGTTGATTTTCACGGCGTTTGGAGTTGCGCAGAATAGGTATCTCAACTTTGCTCCACTTTCAGGCCAGAATTTCAGTTGCCGGTATTCTCCCTCTTCATGTAAACCTTGCAAAATAAGAGAGAAAAGGCATAAGAATAGTACCGTGAAGTGAAACAACAACCAATGAAGCGATAAATATCAACTTGAAAACATGATGCAAAATGGACGTATCATCACGGTCATGATCAGCAGCTTCAACATTGTTTGGCTGGGGATCCACGATCACAATTTCCTGGACTGAATCAGAGGATGCTGGTTGGTCAATGACCATGGATTCTTGATCCTACTCAGGCGCAGCAGGTTCGACATCGGGAGCTTCACCGTGCCAACCCCAACCTCCCTCTTCAGGTTGAACTGGATGCTCTGGCATTGGAGGTGGTGGTGGCACATCGTTCCACCCTAGACCAGGGTAAGTTAGCAGAAAAAAGCAGATTATCTTGCTCAAGCTGACCTGGCATCTGGTGAGGGTTGCCATTGAGGGGCATGTGGTCTTCATCGTTGGGAATCTGCTTTGCGAAGGCCGTACCAAGGATGTACAACGGCGCAGACCAAGAAATCCTTGCTCCACCCCAAGCAGCATATTTAGAGAACGTAACACTTCGAGGAACCAGAAAATCATCCGGGAACGATGCAAAGATGATGGAGTGAACAAGATATGGATCATCACTGACCTAATGGTGGAATTCACCAAACGTGTTCACCGCAGCACGGAGATCATCGGTGTTATGGAAATCTAGTGGCACACCCAAAAACATGAGGCATCCCTGACGAAACCCTGCGCCCTCATTGTGTTGCATGAATCTAACAAAGGACTCGTTCCCAAGTCCCGAGGAACCATCTGAACAGCACCAAAACTCTCCCCAGCATCTCTAAGCTCGAACAATCCTACCCCTGCAATCCAAGGCTCTGCGGAGCGGACATGGAAACCTCGGTTGTGCAGAAGATCAACAACTTTCTGTCATACCTGACCAATGAGGTTGGCCGGCGGGGCAGGCATCACCTCAGCGATAACGAACTGCTCATATTTGCGGGCAATGGGTATCGCCGGAGTGATGAAAGACCTTGGCAAGCGGTTGGGGGCGACCGTCGATGATGTGATGGCCTGGGGGGACATACCACTCAGGGTCCAGCTCGAAGTTGGCCATGTTAGGGAGCGTAGCTGGAGGAGGTGGTGGCAATGGCGGTGGCTCAGATGGAGTCGTGGCAGATGATGAGTGTGATGAGGTAGGAGAGAACTGTTCGGCAGGCTGCGCGGTTTCCCCAAGATCAAAAGAGGTACCCGAGAAATCGGTGACGCGGGAGGTGGTCGGGCTCTTCCGTTTCCAAGTAAGACAATTATCACGCATAAAAGAAGCGTAGTTAGATTTTGTATGGCCCACCCTGTTGCAGGACGCGCATATCGGTGAAGTCGTGCAGTTCGGAGCTAGGTGCCCACGATTCAAACAGATCGTGCAAGAAAATATTTCTTGAACCATTGCATTAATTAAATCATCGAAGAGCTGACGGGCTGTGACAGCCCGATGCCGATGTTCCAACAGATTCCCCTTCTATTCCGTTTTCGTCGTGTGGTTATATTTTCTTTTGTCGCATCATCATCGCATCATGCGCATCATCAGCATCACATCGGCATCTCCGTTGCTGCCAGTTTCCAAACTTGCATCCGTTGTTAGTTGCCGGTTCTCGTCGTTGTCCGTTCTGAGCCCGACCACACACGCACGCGTCCGCGGCATCGTTCAAATCTTGTTTTTAAAAGTGTGTTGAACACTTTCTCTGATTGGGTTGGAATTTGATGTGCGGTCTTATTTTAATAGAGCTAGGTCGCCTATCAAATTTCGTCGCGATCGGAGTCCGTCTGGTACCCGAACGATCGACCGTAGCGGCACCGTATTCGGTCTATCGTCGGACGTCTTTCGGTGTTTTAAAAATCGTTGCCGCTCCGCCCGTTTTCCCTCTCGTCTCCGGTAAACTACCCTACACGGCCACTTAACCGTTCCCGAGTTCGGAATTATTCGAAATCGACCACCCGGTTGGATCCGGAACGAAATTTCGCTAAACTTAGCCCCCCCATTTCTCAATAAATAGACCCCCGTGTATTTTAGACAGCCTCACTCCAATCCCTCCTTGTTTTCCGTGCCCCGAAACCCTAACCCCACTCTCTCTCCCGCAGCCTCTCTTACCACAACCGCTGTGGGCCCGCCCGGGCCCGGATCCCGCCGCCCACAGCCGAGCCTCTCCCTCCCCGAGCTCCAACCGCCCGTGCCTCGCGCCTCCTGCCTAGCGTCGCCGCCTGCGCCCCATGCTGCCGGCCAGCCCCACTGGAACCCCGCAGCAGCCCTGCCCTCGCCGGAGCCTGAAGCGCCGGCCACCTCCGCCGCCAGGCCCTCCGGCACCATGCTGTGGCATCCCCTGCAGGTGAGCCGACCGCCGCCCGCGCCAGGTCTCGCCTCCCGTCGTCCCCGCCGCCCTACGTCGTCCCCACCTCGGGAACGGACGGATCCGGGGGATACCAGCCGGATCCCGCCGCCCCTCGCCTCCCTCGCCTCGCCGGAGGTCGCCGGCCCCGCCGTCTCTCGCCGCCGCCAGCAGCTCATGGTCAGGAGGACGAGGGCACGAGGTAACGATGACCGCCCCTGCGCCTGGGACTCGCCCCGCGTGGGCCTGCTCCTCCGACTGGGCTGCCTCGCGGCCCAAGCCACCAGCCCCGAGCCGGCCTGCTCCTTCCAGTCCGAGCCGGCCCAAGAGGCCCCCAAGGTGAGCCTATTCCCCTCCCAGCGAGATTTAGATGTAATGCGCCCCCTGTTCGGCCCGTTAGAGTATTTAGGTTTTTCTAGAATTATTTAAATTCCAAAAAAATAGACGATATTAATTTGCCCGTAACTTTTTAACCGTAAGTCGGATCGCAATGAATTACATATGGGTTTTGTGTAGAATGTTGCGTATAATACGATTTTGCAACTTGCATATTTTTTGACGTAGTTTAGCATGCCGAATGCCGAGGAATGTGTGTTGTCTATTATGTTTTGGTCCCGTGTTATTTTTCATGCGTGTCCGGATTGCTCGAATGTCGTAGATAAAATGTTCATGTTTTAGGAACCCCTTTGCCATGTATTTTAGAGTAGTCATCGGTATTTTTGTGTGTAGGGATTTGCCGCTAGTTTATTTTCCGTGTTTAGGACTTAATCCCGCATATACGTGTGGCGTTGTTTTCATGTTGCAACCCCTCATGTTATATATGTTTTTGGGGTAGAAAAATCCATGGGATTTAACTGTGTAATTAGTTTTAGCTTTACAGCAAGTTAGTTCACGTGTTATTTTGCCATGTTGCCCTCTTGTCTATTTTGTGAGATTTATTCCGTGCGTGATATGAGGTAGTTCTCAATAAGAGTTTTTCCCTTGGATGTTTAGTCTAGCCCCTGCTATTTTTGGTTGCAATAAAAATCCATGTTTAGGTGTGGTTTGGTTGTTCTTTTCTTGCTAGGAAATAGTGTTGTTTTAGAGATGCTGAAATGTTTCTAAGTCTGAATCTGTTATATTTTGTTGCTGTCTTTGCATGAGTTTATCTTGTGATCTGTATCTCTTTTGAGGTTGGTCCAATGTAGTTAGTTGTAGACTTTGGGATTCTCTAGCATGCTGTGAGTTTTCATGCCATTTGGAGTCCTGTAGCTATTGATTTTTCTGCTGTTAATATGGCTTCAGATCGAAAACTGCAGTTTCATAAACTGTTATTTTCACTAAGTCTGAAACAGTGTGTGAGAAGCCATTTTGTGACTTCTTTTCCTAGTGATCCATGCTTCGATGATAGGTGTTATTAGTGGTATGTTGTAGTGCTTCTTGCCCTCTATTGTGTCATGTCTTGGTTGAGTATATTGGAATTGAGTAGCTCCTAGTTATGGGGTGTAGAAAATGCTATGTGGCTGTTTTTGGTAGTTTGTAGTGATTTCTTGTTTTGCTCGTAGTTGTTGATCCGTAGCTCCATTTTAGATGTTCTTTATGTGTAAATTGCTTGTAACGACGCGTAGAATCACGTGAACCTATTTGTTTTCTGTTTAACAACTAATTAAATGTGTTAGTTCAGATCTGGACATAATTGTTAATTAACATGTGAGGTCGTTTCGGAGGTGCTATACGTCATTTCTGACCTCATTTAAAATGCCTAGATAGGTAGCTTAATTAGGCCTCACCTCTTGCCATGTGTAACCACATTTAATAGTGCCATATACCTAATCGGGATAGAACTAAATAACTCGTATGTGGAGTTTCGTCAATATGCAACTCGTTGCATATTGAACTTCATTTAATGTGTAGTATTTGGTTCTTGTGAATTGACATGCCGTGACTTGCATGTATTCAGTTGTTCATGCATCACATGTGGATTGCATCCTGACGTGCATATGTCATGGTGAATATCGTGTGTTGATGCTTGTTTCCGGTTTCCTCCGTCTCGATAGAGTTCCGCAAGCGTGTCGGAAAGTGAGGACCCGTTCGACTACATCGGTTCGTCTGCTTCACGAATTCATTCTTCTTCCAAGCGGGATCTCAGGCAAGACGACCATTTCCCTAGATACCATTACTATCATTGACATGCTAGTTTTATCGCTTTTATCGATTATGTCTCGTTGCCTACCACATGTTAAATATCAGCCTCTCAACGATGCCATGAAAACCTTCAACCTGTTCAACCTAGCAAACCACTGATTGGCTATGTTACCGCTTGCTTAACCTTGTGTTAGCGTTGCTAGTTGCAGGTGCAGTTGCTTCCATGTGATTACATGGGTTCCTTGTTATATCACCCTATTTAAATGCTATTTAATTTAATGCACCTATATATTTTGTAAAAGGTGGAAGGATTGGCCTTTCTAGCCTGGTGTTTTGTTCCACCTTTGCCGCCTTAGTTTCGCTTACCGGTGTTATGTTCCATAATTGAGCGCTCCTAACACAATCGGGGGTTGTTATGGGGACCCCCTTGATAATTCGTTTTAGATTAAAGCTGGTCTGGCAAGGCCCAACATTGGTACTACATTTGCCCAACATAATGATTCTGTTAAACTAAAATGTATAGGGAGTTAGCGCTACCCGAGGAGTAATTCTACATAATACAGGGGGGCCTGTGCTGATGGTGCTGGTCCAAAACTAGAGCCGTTTGCGGGGCCAACCCAGGGCAACTTGGGAGATTTCTATCAGGCCAACGGACGCTGTGCTTATCCGTCGTGTCCTGAGAACGAGATACGCGGCTCCTATAGGGATCGTTGACACATCGGGTGGCCTTGCTGGATTAGTTTTACCTTTGACAAGATATCTTGTGCATCGGGATTCTAGTGATGCTTTGGGTAATCTCAGAGTTGAGGTTTTCCACTAAGGAGTCCGACGAGATCGCTAGCTTCGTGATCGAGGATTTCTATGCGGCTTGTGGTAATTTGTGAGGGACTAGTTGGAGCACCCCTGCAGGGTTAAATCTTTTGGAAAGCCGTGCCCACGGTTACGTGGCAACGTGAAAACTTTGTTTAACACTGGTTCTCGACAACTTGAAGTTAACTTAATTAAAATATGCCAACTGAGTGCGTAACCGTGACTGTCTCTTTCGTGAGTTCCTTCTCCGATCGAGGACACGGTGGGGTTATGTCTGACGTAGGTAGGTGTTCAGGATAATTCATTTGATCATCAGTAGTTCACGTCCATTATGCGTAGATCTTCCCCCTCTTATTTCTTGTACTCGTAAGATAGCCACCTCATATAATGCTTAGTCGCTGCCGCAACCTCACCACTTAACCATACCTCACCCATTAAGCTTTGCTAATCTTGATACCTTTGGAAATGAGATTGCTGAGTCCCCTGTGGCTCACAGATTACTACAACATCAGTTACAGGTACAGGTAAAGGTTACTTGACGCGGGCGCGTTGATTGTTCATTTGGAGTTGCTTCTTCTTCTTCTTCATCGATGTAGGATGGGTTCCAGGCCGGCAGCCTGGGATAGCAAGGATGGACGTCGTTCTTCTTTTCTCATTTGTTTTCGTCCGTAGTCACACCCTCCTCTTATTCATGATGTTTATATATTGTACTGCTGTGACTCTGATGTAGCTTGTGGCAAGTGTAAGCCAATTATGTATATATCTCATCTTTTCATTACATGTACTTGTAACGATATCCATTCTTTTGAAACGATGAGATGCGCTTCTATCCCTGACGAGGCCCTCCTGCCAAATTGAGGATAGGATCGCATCTTGGGCGTGACACGGGCCTCTTGCGAGGAAGGAATATCAGGCCCGTTTGAAGATGAACCCACTGCCGGCCCATGAGCTGAAATCTGATCAGAGGAAGGCCCACTAGCTAAACCATCGGACGACGCCACTTTGAGAGAACCAGAAATCCCACCCGAAGGAGAGGGAGAAACAGTATCCGCACCAAGAGAGGAAGAAATCCCATTCATTCCGTTTATATGATTTTGAATCCTGGATGAAGCGGAAGGTGACACCGGCTGAGAAACCGTCCTGAAAGTAATGTGAGGTGTCGTCGTCGTCCAACTGAGTTCAACCGGCAGTTGTGCACTGATAATTACACGCTCTTGTTGAGGAATAGAATAACCTGCATTCTGAAGTGTCGTAAGTTCATCCTGGGTGACAGGACACCTGTAACCTTTGCAAACCTCATATTGTTGGAGAGCTGCAAAAGATAGTTTCTTGTGTGTGGATGATTCAGATTTAAGAGAGGACTTGAGAGGTCTGGAATGCATTGCCATCAGACCTAATGTTGCCCTCCTCTTAGACGGGCTAACTAAAATCCATTCAGCATCACATTGTTTCCTCCATAGGGTAAATCCACGACACCAATTTGGACCACCATTGCCCCAGAGATGAAAGAAACATTTAGAAGTGGAGCATTTATAAGATCGCAAGGCAAGAATATGAAACCCAACTTGCTTGGAAGAAACCCTGAATGAGAAAACCGAGTCCTTGACTTGTGTGACCACAAGATCAATGGATGAACCCCCAATGGCTGACTCAAGCACGGCAGCTACAGAATCCTCAGATAAATGGAAACGTGTCAACTAAAAGAGACCACCATGATGAAAGGTCGACGATGATCCATCGGATGCAAAAAAAAACCAGAGTGACGAAACACATCATTCGCAAAAGCCGCACCAGGTGAAAAATCCAGATCCAGCGTGGAACCACCCATCCAGGCTATGATAGAGAACACGTAGAGGAACGTGAGAGTTCACCTGAGATGATGATCGGAGAGAGAGAAGTGCATGCCGGCTAGAAATCCAGATCGCCATGGGGTCGCCGGTGCACGAGGTGGGAGGTGGGAGTCGCTATGTACTTGATGCTTTCCAATAGTTCTTTATCATTTCCCATCAACAATATGTCATCCACATATAATATGAGAAATGTTACAGAGCTCCTACTCACTTTCTTGTAAATACATGCTTCTCCATAAGTCTGTACAAACCCAAACACTTTGATCACCTCATCAAAGCGAACGTTCGAACTCCGAGATGCTTGCACCAGCCCATAGATGGAGCACTGGAGTTTGCATTCTTTGTTAGCATTGCTAGGATCGACAAAAACCTTCCAGCTGTACCATATACAATTCTTCCTTAAGAAAGCCATTCAGGAATGCCGTTTTGACGTTCATTTGCCAGATTTCATAATCATAAAATGTGGCAATTGCTAACATGATTCGGACTGACTTCAGCATCACTACGGGTGAGAAGGTCTCATCGTAGTCAATCCTTTGAACTTGTCGATAACCCTTAGCGACAAGTCGAGCCTTATAAATGGTCACATACCATCCGCGTCAGTCCTCTTCTTAAAGATCCATTTATTTTCTATGGCTCGCCGATCATCTGGCAACTCTACCAACGTCCATACTTTGTTCTCATACATGGATCCTATCTCGGATTTCATGGCCTCATGCCATTTGTTGGAATCTGGACCGGCCATCACTTCTTCATAGTTCGAAGGTTCACTGTTGTCCAACAACATGATTTCTATGACAGGGTTGCCGTACCACTCTGGTGCAGAACGTACCCTTGTCAACCTTCGAGGTTCAATAGCAACTTGATTCAAAGTTTCATGATCATCATCATTGACTTCACCTCTAGCCAGTGCAGGTGCCTCTGAAACATTTTCTTGCGCTGCGCTACTCTCTGGTTTGAGAGGAGGTACAATTACCTCATCAAGTTCTATTTTCCTCCCACTTACTTCTTTCGAGAGAAACTCTTTCTCTAGAAAGGATCCGTTCTTGGCTACAAAGATTTTGCCTTCAGATCTAAGATAGAAGGTGTACCCAATAGTTTTACTTAGGGTATCCTACGAATACGCATTTTCCTCTTTGGGTTCGAGCTTCTCTGGTTGAAGTTTCTTCACATAAGCATCACAGCCCCAAACTTTCAGAAACGACAGCTTAGGTTTCTTGCCAAACCATAATTCATACGGTGTCATCTCAATGGATTTAGACGGTGCCCTATTTAAAGTGAATGCGGCGGTTTCCACTGCATATCCCCAAAATGATAGCGGTAAATCAGTAAGAGACATCATAAATCGCACCATATCCAATAAAGTGCGATTACGACGTTGAGACACACTGTTACGCTGCGGTGTGCCACGCGGCGTGAGTTGTGCAACAATTCCACGTTTCCTTAGGTGTGTGCCAAACTCATGACTCAAATATTCTCCTCCACGATTAGATCGTAGAAACTTTATGTTCTTGTCATGTTGATTCTCCACCTCACTATGAAATTCCTTGAACATTTCAAAGGTTTCAGACTTGTGCTTCATTAAGTAGACATACCCATATCTACTCAAACCATCAGTGAGGGTGAGAACATAACGATAGCCATCGCGAGCTTCAACGCTCATTGGACCGCATACATCAGTATGTATTATTTCCAATAAGTTGGTTGCTTGCTCCATTGTTCCGGAGAACGGAGTCTTGGTCATCTTGCCCATGAGGCACGGTTCGCATGTGTCAAATGATTCAAAATCAAGTGACTCCAAAAGTCCATATGTGTGGAGTTTCTTCATGCGCTTTACACCGATATGGCCATGGCGGCAGTGCCACATGCATCTCGGACTATCATTATCAACCTTACATATTTTGGTACTCACACTATGAATATGTGTAACATCACGATCGAGATTCATCAGGAATAAACCATTGATCATCGAGACATGACCGTAAAACATACCACTCATATAAATAGAACAACCATTATTGTGAGATTTAAATGTGTAGCCATCATGCATCAAGCGAGATCCCAATACAATGTTCATGCTCAAAGCTGGTACTAAATAACAATTATTAAGGTTTAAAACTAATCCCGAAGGTAGATGTAGAGGTAGCGTGCCGACAGCGATCACATCGACCTTGGAACCATTGCCGACATGCATCGTCAACTCGTCCTTAGCCAGCCTACGCTTGTTCCGCAGTTCCTGCTTAGAGTTGCAAATATGAGCAACAACACCGGTATCAAATACCGAGGAGCTACTACGACCGCTCGTATGGTACACATCAATAACAAGTATATCACATATACCTTTGACGTTGCCGGCCTTCTTGTCCATGAAGTACTTAGGGAAATTCCACTTCCAGTGACCGGTTCCCTTGCAGTAACATCACGTCTCAGGCTTGGGTCTTTTCTTTGACTTCTTCCCGGCAACTGGCTTACCGGACACGGCAACTGCTTTGCCGTCTTGTTTGAAGCTTTTCTTACCCTTGCCCTTCTGGAAACTAGTGGTCTTTTTGACCATCAACACTTGATGTTCTTTCTTGATTTCTACCTCCGCAGATTTCAGCATTGAATACAACTCGGGAATAGTTTTTTCCATCCCTTGCATGTTGTAATTTATCACAACGCCTTTATAGCTAAGTGGAAGCGACTGGAGGATTCTGTCAATGACCGCATCATCCGGAAGTTCAACTCCCACCTGAGTCAAGCGGTTGTGCAACCCAGACATTCCGAGTATGTGCTCACTGACAGAACTATTCTCCTCCATCTTACAACTAAATAACTTGTCGGGAATTTCATATATCTCGACCCGGGCATGAGCTTGAAAAACAAGTTTCAGCTCCTCGAACATCTCATATGCTCCGTGTTGCTCAAAACGCCTTTGGAGCGCCGCTTCTAAACTGTAAAGCATGCTGCACTGACCGAGAGAGTAGTCATCACTCCACAACTGTCAGGCGTTCCTAACGTCCTAGGTCGCCACGGGAACGGGAGGATCACCTAGCGTTGCATTAAGGACATATGCCTTCTTGGAAGCCATGAGGACGAGCTTTAAGTTACGAGCCCAGTCTGCATAGTTGCTCCCATCGTCTTTCAACCTGGTTTTCTCTAGGAACGCGTTGAAGTTGAATGTGACATTTGTGTTGGCCATTGGATCTATAATATCTGTAAAGACAATTTTAGACTAAGTTCATAATAATTAAGTTCATCTAATCAAATTAGTAATGAACTCCCACTTAGATCGACATCCTTCTAGTCATCCAAGTGTTACATGATCCACGTTGACTAGCCTTTGTCCGATGATCACATGAGACGGACTAGTCATCAATGGTGAGCATGTCCATGTTAATCGTATCAACCATACGACTCATGTTCGACCTTTCGGTCTCCCGTATTCGAGGCCATGTCTGTACATGCTAGGCTCGTCGAGTCAACCTAAGTGTTTTGCGTGTGTAAACTGGCTTACACGTTGTATGCGAACGTCAGAATCAATGACACCCGATCATCAGGTGGTGCTTCGAGACAACGATCCTTCGCAACGGTGCACACTTAGGGGAATACATATCTCGGAATTTTAATGAGGGATCATCTTATCTTTGCTACTGTCGTTTTAAGCAATAATATTAAAAAAGATATGGCCAATATCATCTTGCTCCTATGATCTCCATCTTTGGGGCAACATGATCATCATCGTCACTGGCATGACACCATGATCTCCGTCATCGTGATCTCCATCATTGTGTCTCCGTGAAGTCGTTACACCAACTATTACTTCTATTATCTCTTATTTACTAATTGGAGGCACCTTTCATGACTTCTCATTAATCCACATCATCAAAATTAATTAAACCGTTGGATCACAAAATTTACGATCGGGATAAAATGAAAAGTTTTGTAACGTAGATGATGCCTTTCCTATAGAAAAAGGAACCTGACACGTGTAATTCAAACTTTAGAAGAGAAAAACAAGGATAGCCTCACCACGTACGACACAAATGGCAAGCCTCCGTAAAAAACCCAATTCCTACAGAAAAATAGATCTGAGACGTCCAAAGCAAACAAGAAAGGCTTGACGTAGAAAAAACAAGGTAAGTGAAGCCCCTTCACACGTATTATGAAGGAAAGCCCCGTAAAAAATTTCCTGACCTCTCATTATTCCACCTCTTAAAATTAATTTATAACACCATAAAATAAAAAATAATTAATCCATTATATTGGCCGCCGATTATCACGTCCAGTAGAAAAACGCATCTCACGCGTTCAAGTCTAAGTGTACTGAAACAAGAAAAAACTCACGTAAAAAGTAAAAGAAAGAAGGAAGTCCCGACCGTAAAAAAACAAGGAAACCCGTTAAATATTCCGTTAAAAACTCCAATCAAATAAAAAGAAAAATAACTATGATCCGGCTGATTGCCCGTGGAATAAAAATAATCCTTTACCAATTAAATATTCTTTCAGTTAAAATCACTCTGAACTCCTCCATATGGTGGTTACCTCCTCCTTTGCTTTGAACGGTCGTGTTGTCCTCCCTATAGACGACGATACGTAGAGCTGGCTATAGGTAACCGTTAGCGATAAAGTAAAGTAATCAACATGACGTTGCATCTCATATAATAAATTAAGACAACTCATATGGCTCCTGCCGGTTGTCATACTCATCGACATGCAAGTCATGAATCCAATCGAAGAACATGATCGATCTCATACATCACATATGTAACATCACATCCTTTTGGCAATATCAGATCACATAGCATACCGTGTAAAAATAAGTTAGACGTCCTCTAATTTTTGTTGCAAGTTTTACGTGGCTGGTTAGGGTTTCTAGGAAGAACGCTTCTTAACTACGTGACAGCCACAACGCTAATATGCCAATGCTATTTACCCTTCATAAGGACCCTATTCATCGAATCCGATCCGACTAAAGTGGGAGAGACACACACCCGCTAGCCACCTTATGCAACAAGTGCATGTCGGTCGGTGGAACCAATCTCATGTATGAGTACGTGTAAAGTCGATCCGAGCCGCTTCATCCCACGATGCCGCCGAATCAAGATAAGACTCACTAGTGGAAAACGGGCCTTTGGCCGGGACCCTTTAGTCCCGGCCTGCCTCTGGGCCGGGACTAAAGGCCCGGCCACGTCGCCCGAATTCTCAATGCCTCCCTCAAGGCTTTAGTCCCGGCCCGTAAGGAGCCTTTAGTCCCGGTTCGTGTCCCAAACCGGGACTAAAGGGCTACGCGGTGGGCAGCCCGCATGTGCGCCACCTTTAGTCCCGGTTTGTGTCTCAAACCGGGACTAAAGTCCTCTGCCTATATATAGCACAGCCCCCCTCTCCCCTCTTCCTTGCATTTTTTCTTGGATGGAGGATTGTGGGTGTGTGCTAGCTCTCCACTTGTTTTGATGCACTAGAGGTGTTTGTTGAAATGTGTGTTAGAGCGATGCCGCTTCAGTTCACCGAACACAACTACGATATGAGATGCCTGAGCCACGCTTAAACCTCTTCCTCTTTATTTCTACTTATTCTAAAAGGTCAGCAACTATATTTCCTCGTTTAGACCGTGCGGTACTAATTTTTAGGATCGTGATTGTATTTGATATACTGTCGTATAACACAGATGAGACATCCATGGATGTACGGTGATCGACGCACAGCCGCTTACAGAGAAGGCGTGCATTCTTTTCGAGATGCAGCCGATGCGAACAAACATGGTGGTGGTTATATGTTTTGTCCATGTGTTGAATGTCGGAATGAGAAGGATTACACTTCCTCAAGAGTCATTCAGAGCCACCTGCTTCGGTCCGGTTTTATGTCGGGCTATAATATTTGGACCAAGCACGGAGAAAGAGGGGTTATGATGGAAGACGACGATGAAGAAGAAGAGAACGATGATGACAACTATCGATCTATGTTCCCTGAGTATGCTGATACCGCAATGGAAGACAATGAAGAAGAAGATCAGGATGAAGAACGGGAACCAGATGAGCCCGCTGATGATCTTGGTCGGGTCATTTCTGATGCATGGCGAGGTTGCGACATAGAAAAGGAGAGGTTGCAATTCGAGCAGATGTTACACGACCACAACAAATTGTTGTACACAACTTGTGAAGATGGCCAGAAGAAGTTGGGTAGCACACTGGAATTGCTGAAGTGGAAGGCAGAGACCGGTGTGACTGACTCGTCATTCGAAAAGTTGCTGGTACTGATGAAGAAGATGCTTCCAAGAAAGAACGAATTGCCCACCAGTACGTACGAAGCAAAGAAGCTTGTCTGCCCTCTAGGACTAGACGTGCAGAAGATACACGCATGCCCTAATGACTGCATCCTCTACCGCGGTGAGAAGTACGAGAATATGGATAAATGCCCGGTATGCACTGCATTGCGGTATAAGATCAGAAAAGATGACCCTGGTGATATTGAGGGTGAGCCACCCAGGAAGAGGGTTCCTGCCAAGGTGATGTGGTATGCCCCTATAATACCACGGTTGAAACGTCTGCTCAGAAATAAAGATCATGCGAAGTTGTTGCGATGGCACATGGAAGATCGTATGAAAGAGGATAAGTTGAGGCACACCGCTGATGGTCGGCAGTGGAGAAAAATCGAGAGAGAGTTCACGAGATTTGCAGCTGACGCAAGGAACTTATGGTTAGGTCTGAGTACAGATGGCATGAATCCTTTTGGGGAGCAGAGTTGCAGTCACAGCACTTGGCCTGTTACTCTATGTATCTACAACCTTCCTCCTTGGTTGTGCATGAAGCGGAAGTTCATTATGATGCCAGTGCTTATCCAAGGTCTAAAGCAACCCAGCAACGATATTGATGTGTACCTAAGCCCATTAGTTGATGAACTTTTACAGCTGTGGGCCGAACCAGGTGTACGTGTGTGGGACGAGCACAAACAAGAGGAATTTAACCTTCGAGCGTTGCTTTTCGTAACCATCAATGATTGGCCTGCTCTTAGTAACATTTCAGGACAGTCAAACAAGGGATACAATGCATGCACGCACTGTTTGGATCAGACATAAAGTATATATCTGGACAAATGTAGGAAGAATGTGTACCCGTACAATCGTCGTTTTCTTTCGCCCAAGCATTCCTTAAAGAAAAAAAGGCAAGCATTTCAATGGCAAGGCAGAACCCCGGGGGAAGCCTGTCATCTGTACTGGTGCTGAAGTATTTGGTATGGTCAAAGATTTAAAAGTAATCTTTGGAAAGGGTCATGGCAGCCAACCTGTTCCTAACGGCCCTGATAAGCGCGTACCCATGTGGAAGAAGAAATCTATATTTTGGGAGCTACCCTACTGGGAAGTCCATGAGGTCCGCTCGGCAATCGACGTGATGCACCTGACGAAGAATCTCTGCGTGAATATTCTAGGCTTCTTGGGCTTGTATGGGAAGTCAAAAGATACACCGGAAGCACGGGAGGACCAGGAACGTCATAAAGGAAGAGATGGCATGCATCCAGGGTAGTTTCAAGGGCGTGCCAGCTACGCTCTTACTAAGGAAGAAAAGGAAATTTTCTTTGAAGTCCTTTTCAGTATCAAGGTCCCGACTCGCTTCTCGTCGAATATAAAGGGAATTGTAAATATGAAAGACAAAAAACTCCAAAACCTAAAGTCTCATGACTGCCACGTGCTTATGACGCAATTGCTTCCGGTTGCATTGAGGGGAATTCTACCGAAAAATGTTCGCCTGGCAATTGTGAAGGTATGTGCATTCCTCAATGCAATTTCTCAAAAGGTAATCGATCGAGAAAGTCTATCAGGGTTACAGATTGATGTGGTCCAATGTCTGGTCAGCTTTGAGTTGTTGTTCCCACCATCCTTCTTCAATATAATGACACACCTCCTAGTTCACCTAGTCGAAGAGATTAGAATTCTCGGTCCTGTATATCTACACAATATGTTCCCCTTCGAGAGGTTCATGGGAGTCTTAAAGAAATATGTTCGTAACCGTGCTAGGCTAGAAGGAAGCATCTCCAAGGGCTATGGAACAGAGGAGGTCATTGAGTTTTGTGTGGACTTTCTTCCTGACCTGAAGCTAATTGGTGTTCCTGAATCTCGGTATGAGGGTAGGCTGACAGGAAAAGGCACACTAGGAAGGAAAGTAAAAGTATGTATGGACGGGCATTCTTTCTCTCAAGCACACTACACAGTTCTACACAATTCCACCGTGGTGGCTCCGTATATCGTGAGACACGAGAATATTCTACGCTCCGAAAACCCGGGTAAGGCTGACTCTTGGATTAAAGGGGAACACGAGAAGACTTTCGGCAGTTGGCTGCAGACACATCTCATGAATGACGACACCGTTGGAGATGAGTTGTACTGTTTGGCCAGGCCACCATCTTCGACTATATGTACTTTCCAAGGGTATGAGATAAATGGGAATACATTTTACACGGTTGCCCAAGATAAAAAGAGCACCAAGAAAAATAGTGGTGTCCGCTTTGATGCCACAGACAAGAATGGGCACTATTTGGAAACATATTACGGGTACATAGAGGAGATATGGGAACTTGACTATGGACCTACTTTTAAGATCCCTTTGTTTCGGTGCAAATGGGTGAAGCTGACAGGAGGCGGGGTAGTTGTAGACCAAAAGTACGACATGACAACAGTGGATCTCAACAATCTTGTGTACATGGACGAACCATTTGTCCTAGCCAATGATGTCGCTCAGGTTTTCTATGTGAAGGACATGTCTACAAAAACGAGAAAAAGAAATCAGCAAAAGAAGATATCATCCGATGAGCCAAAACGCCACATAGTTCTTTCAGGGAAAAGAAACATCATGGGAGAAGATGACAAGACAGACATGTCAGAAGATTATAATAAGTTTCATGAAATTCCGCCCTTCAAAGTGAAAACTGACCCAAGCATCCTACTGAATGATGAAGATTCTCCATGGCTACGACCCAGAAGAAAACCGAAATAATAGATAGGAATATTGGTGCAATAATGTAATAATGTATTAAACCTTTTATGTAATGCATGTATGGAATGTACTAAATTTCAAACACTTTTCATTTTCATAGTATCCATGTAAGAGATGAGTTCTCGTTCGAAACCCTGATACTTCGAGAGAGATTGTCTGTTTTGTACACGAAGTGCATCGAGTTTTTGTCGTAGCCCTCTCAACTTTTTAACACATGGTATGTGGGTGAAATGATGATAGCATGCCAACTTTCAACATTTTCAGAGTTCATTTGTAGTGCTTTTCAATTTCAGGGTCAACTAGCTCAAAAAAATAAGTAAATGCACAAAATATACCAAATGAAGTCAGAAATTGTTGAAATTTTGTGATGTGCCATTGAATGGTGCATTTTGAACACACAAAAAGTATGGAGTTCAAATAAGTTCAAAAAAATGAAATCCCCTTGTAAGAGATGAGTTCTCGTTCGAAACCCTCATACTTCGAGAGAGATTGTCCGTTTTGTACACGAAGTGCATCCAGTTTTTGTCGTAGCCCTCTCAACTTTTTAACACATGCTATGTGGGTGAAATGATGATAGTATGCCAACTTTCAACATTTTCATAGTTCATTTGTAGTGCTTTTCAATTTCAGGGTCAACTAGCTCAAAAAAATAAGTAAATGCACGAAATATACCAAATGAAGTGAGAAATTGTTGAAATTTTGTGATGTGCCTTTGAATGGTGCATTTTGAACAGACAAAAAGTATGGAGTTCAAATAAGTTCAAAAAACCATATTATGAAATTAAATATTATCATTGGCGAATCATCTCTATTATGAAATTAAATATATCAAAAAACCATTACAGAACATATGACCAAATTAATACAAGTTCATCATCACATTAAAGCCAAAGAACAGTAGTGATCAAATGTTATTATTGCAAAAAATAAATACATA
The DNA here is from genome assembly GCF_904849725.1 of Hordeum vulgare subsp. vulgare. Classification (NCBI taxonomy): domain Eukaryota; kingdom Viridiplantae; phylum Streptophyta; class Magnoliopsida; order Poales; family Poaceae; genus Hordeum; species Hordeum vulgare. Next base: position 570,561,129 of record NC_058524.1, read on the forward strand.
AAGTTCTCTCATAAAACAACATACAACTATGTAAAACATTTAAATGCAACAACAAACGCGATCAAAATCGCAACTAAGGTAACAATTGACCCAACAGCATAATGATACCAAGCCTCTTTATCAATGGCATATTTTCTAATATTCCTAATCTTCAAGCGCATTTCATCCATCTTCAAGCGCATTGCATCCATCTTCAACCGCATCGCATCGATCTTCATCTTGCGATCATCGATGACATCGGCGACATGCAACTCCAGTTCCATATTCTTATCCTCAATTATTTTCAATTTTTTCTTCAAGTATTTGTTTTATTTTTCAACCAAATTTAACTTCTCGACAAGAATTTTTATGTGGGTTGGAATTTCCGGTTCACATACCTCCTAGATTAAAAAAATATATGTCACATTGGTCGTCATAATTGTCATAAACACTAAATAAAACAAATAGTTATAAAAGATAATATATACCACATCCGAATCATAGACAGGACGAGGGCCGACGGAGGCGGATACCAAAACCATCGCACTATATAATAACAAAAAATAATGAAAGTGAGTAATTTATACAAGTATGAATCTAAATCATACAAGTAAGATTTTTTTCTTTTAAAAGGAAGATAAGAACAAGAGGCTCACCACGGTGGTGCTCGCCACGAGATCGGCACGGGGCGATCGACAATGGTGAGGACGGGCACGGGATGACACCCTACGCATGTGCAGACTCTAAGAAGTTAATTTGAGCATTTGAAATGAGCTACACTAGCAGTGACAAATGAAAGGATGAAGTAGCTAACCTTTTAAAACACTTGTGCAGTTGGTGCACGGCCAAACCTAGACAAATATTAAGGAAAATGGAGCTTGGAGGTCGAGCTTGGAGAGGAGAAAGCTTAAGAAGAGTGGCTCGGGCATTTCATCGAACACGTCATGTGCATGAACTAGAGTGGCAAGAGCATGGCATGGTCACACTTCAACAACCAAGAAACAGGGGATATGGTGGGCAGGGGTGAGGGTTTATATAGGCAACACTTTAGTCCCGGTTCTTGCCACGCCCCGGGACTAAAGGCCCCTGCTTCCCGCCTTCTGGTCTGCCGAAAAAGGGCCTTTAGTCCTGGCTCGTGGCTCCACCCGGGACTAAAGGGGTGTCTTTAGTCCCGGTTCGAGCCACGCCCCGGGACTAAAGGCCCCTGCTTCCCGCCTTTTGGTCTGCCGAAAAAGGGCCTTTAGTCCCGGGTCGTGGCTACATCCGGGACTAAAGGGGTCTTTAGTCCCGGATAGAGCCCCGAACCGAGACTAAAGATCCACCTGTATAAGCGGGAGTTAGAAATTTCGAACCCAAATCGTCCATTTCTCTTGTTCTTCCTCTCGTTCTCCTGCCCGGCACGGCACATCGACGAACTCGACGACGCCGTCAGGTTGCCCGCCATCCTGCTCGCCACCGCCTGCCGTCGCCGTCGTCCTGCTCGCCGCCGTCGTCCTCCTCGCCGCGCGTCGTCCTCCTCGCCGCGCGCCGCCCTCCTCGCCGCGCGCCGTCGACACCTCCGGCCGGTAAACCCCACGCCCCCTCCTCCCCAACACTCCGGCCAGCACAAGCAAAGAAGAAAAAGGAGAAGAAAAGAAGAAAAAGGAGAAGAAAGGAAGAAAAAGGAGAAGAAAGGAAGAAAAAGGAGAAGAAAGAAAGAAAAAGGAGAAGAAAGGAAGAAAAAGGAGAAGAAAGGAAGAAAAAGGGAAGGAGAAGAAAAGAAGAAAAAGGAGAAGAAAAGAAGAAAAAGGAGAAGAAAAGAAGAAAAAGGGAAGAAAGGAAGAAAAAGGAGAAGAAAAGAAGAAAAAGGAGAAGAAAGGAAGAAAAAGGAGAAGAAAGGAAGAAAAAGGAGAAGAAAGGAAGAAAGAAGAAAGGAAGAAAAAGGAGAAGAAAGGAAGAAAAAGGGAAGGAGAAGAAAAAGGAGAAGAAAAGAAGAAAAAGGGAAGAAAGGAAGAAAAAGGAGAAGAAAGGAAGAAAAAGGAGAAGAAAGGAAGAAAAAGATTTTTTTTGTCATTTAATTCCTATTGTTATTAGGTTTGTGCTAGATTAGGGTTAGTAATATGTAGAATTAGGAAAAAGGAAAATAAGAAGAGGAGGAGAAGAAAAGAAGAAAAAGGAGAATAAGAGGAGGAGGAGAGGAGAAGAAGAGGAAAAATAGAAGAAGAGGAGAGGAGAAGTAGTAGAAGAAGAGGAGAAGTAGAAGTAGAAGAAGAAGTAGAAGAAGAGGAGAAATAGAAGAAGAGGAAAAATTAGTTTAGGGTTACAAGAAGAAGAAATATTTTTTTGTCATTTAATTTTGCTATTGTATAGTGTATATGCTTAAGTGTTAATAGTGTTTCTTAGATTATTGCTTAATTTTTCTATTGTATATGCTTAAGTGTTAATAGTTTAATTTTGCTATTGTATATGCTTAAGTGTTAATAGTTTATTTTTAGCAAGAAAATTAATAGAACTAGTTTAATTTTGCTATTGTATATGCTTAAGTGTCCGGGACTAGGCTCCGCCCGGGTGGTATTTTAGAGTTTAGGTTCTAGCCAAGACCCGGGACTAAAGGTCCTCCTATATAAAACGACACTTCGAAGTTTCCAACCCCTCTTATATAGTTTGTTAGTTTATTAGTTAATCAAATATCCTTTTTTGCAGAACTATGGATCCACATATCAGGAACCTCGAAGAGGAAGAACTTCTCAAAGATATAATCAAAGACGGCCCCGACGTTGAACCAGCTGAATCTCCGTCGTCATATCTAAACCCCTCTGGATATGGAATGGAGGTCGAGCGACACGAAGATGAAGCCGATGGGGCAGGAGATAGGTCCAATGATGGAGAAGGTGATAGCTCCACTGATGGAGAAGCCGGTGGAGAAGCCGTTGAAATAATAAAGTCCGGCGAGGTATACATATGAAGTTCGACAATCACTTATAATATGTGAAAAATATTGGAGATAGCTCTATATTGTATACATATACATTCATTTGACGAATGTTTCTCCCTCTTAGGCCTCCACATCGAGCAAATCTACGTAACGAGGCCCGACTAGAAAGTTGGATGCACGGACGCATTACACCTTTGAGGTGATATTGCCTACGGGCGAACCCAAGCTTCCTAAGAATGCTGCTGACACATTCAGAAGCAATGCGGAGTTGTCGTTAGGGATCACGTCCCGATCAGCGTTCGGGAGTAGAACAAGCGCAAAGGGGCAGCCGATAGTGACTATGTCGCCGAAAGTTACAAACATAATCTTTGGAATGATGTCATGTCACATTTCAACCTGCCAGAATGTGAGAATGAAGACGCCGCACACAAACTGAGGGCCAAAGTCAAGCAGTGGACTCTAAAGAAGATGGCCGAACTGTTCCGTAGCTGGAAGAAGAAGCTATGGAAAAAGTATCTGAAGACAAAGAAAGTGCCAGTATTCGAGGGGTATCTAGCCAAGCAGGCGAATCACTGGAAGGCATTTCAAGAGTACAAGGAGTCAAAAGATGCCCAGGCATTATCAGAAAAGAACAAGATAAATGCCGACAAGAAGAAATATCACCACAAGCTGGGGCCAGGGGGCTATGAGACTGCCATCCCAAAGTGGGATTAGAAAGAGCAAGATCTGCTAGATAAAGGCATCGTACCTGAACCACTCTGTGATGAGTGGGAATTGAGAGCAAGAAATTGGTTCCTTGCGCATGGTGGTTCGTACGACGAAAAAACAGGGGACCTCATCTGCAGTGACGGTCTTAGGATACCCAGGGAGAATTGGAAAAGGATAGTGAAAGAAATTAAGGAGGGAAAAAGAAAGTTCACTGCAGATAGAAAGAACGATTTGCTCATACTGGTCCTCGGCAATGACGAACATGGAGGACGAACGCGAGGCTTCGGTCCTTCTTACCCGTGGTGGCTTGGGTTTGCCAGAGACCAAGACACTTACAGAAGCCGAGAGAGAGCAAAGAAGCGGCAGCAGGATGAGGAGAATGACAAGTTCAACCAGTTGCTTGCCAGGATTAACGAGCAACAGAAGCAGATTGATGAGCTTAGAGGAGTAGCGCGCCAGGAAGATCCTGCACTTGATATTACCGGCGCCCCATCTAAGCGGAAAAGCAGCGTGGCTGAATCTGAGGCCTCGCCCGACGATGCACGAAGAATGATAGAGGGCGGTCCCGGCTACCCCGTGGATGGAATCAAGGAGTCAACATCATGTGAACTCCATCAGAAATTCAAGAACATATCCATGAAGGTGACCGTCGGACAAGCTTTACCTTCTGGCCCTGATGCACGCTCGCATGGTTGTGAGTCCAGCTGGCTTTGCTAAAGTCGGGGTGGATGAAATCCTGGCGGGGTTTCATGATATGGAGCTCGACATAGCTGGACCCGAAGATGAGAGGACACTCGGAGAAGTACTGGGTGGAGTCATCCTATGGGACAAGAACTACATCAAGCTTCCAGGCTCGGCCCCAAGGACAACACCTCCTCCGAGTCGTCGCAGTTCACCTACACCTCCATTACCTCCAAGCCCTCCACATGACGTTGGCCAGCACAACACGAGTCCATCTCGATCACCGCCGCCGGACTTGGGTCGTCCGTCTCCGCCGCCGCCCGCTCCGGATACTAAGCGGGAGCGTGCCACCAAGAACGCTCCGCCGACGATTCCTAAGCGACGGAGCCCCCCAAAGCGCAAACGGTCGCCCCTCCCAAAGGTATGTCATGCTAATCTTCCTATCAGACCTTATGATCGTACCCCCGAGGAAAACGCCAGGATAGCAAAGGAACATCATGATGCGCAGATGAAAAAGCAGGAATCCGAGCCCCGCCCGAAATACACCGAGAAGCAAATAGCATTTGCAAAATACTTCACGACCCTTCCATCACAGTATGACTTACACCATAAGCCTGATGACTATACACGCACATTGCAGAAGGAAGTGAAAAAGAGCAGATCACCTCCAAGCCCTCCACATGACGTCGGCCAGCATAACACGAGTCCATCTCGATCACCGCCGCCGGACTTGGGTCGTCCGTCTCCGCCGCCGCCCGCTCCGGATACTAAGCGGGAGCGTGCCACCAAGAATGCTCCGCCGACGATTCCTAAGCGACGGAGCCCCCCAAAGCGCAAACGGTGGCCCCTCCCAAAGGTACGTCATGCTAATCTTCCTATCAGACCTTATGATCGTACCCCCCGAGGAAAACGCCAGGATAGCAAAGGAACATCATGATGCGCAGATGAAAAAGAAGGAACCAAGCCCCGCCCGGAATACACCGAGAAGCAAATAGCATTTGCAAAATACTTCACGACCCTTCCATCACAGTATGACTTACACCATAAGCCTGATGACTATACACGCACATTGCAGAAGGAAGTGAAAAAGAGCAGATCACGTGCAAGTGCAAGTGGGAGCAAATCAAGTTCAACTACAAGCAAGAAAAAATCAGACGTTCCTCAGCTTGGACAACAGGCCAAACAGTCAATCCCACCCCTCAAGGTGTTAACCGAGAATGTTCCCCCTCCGGTGCAGGGGAAAGCTTTTGAAATAGCAAAGGAGTGGGCGGCTGAATGTGGTGTCTCGGTTGAAGATTTGCTGGCTTCCCGAGACGACGGGATACCCAGGGATGTGGTAGAGCCCTAAGCCACAGTTTGTCATGGGAGAGCCTTTGGTCAGCAAAGATGATCTCCCAACAAATATGTGTTACTTGCATCAATGGTACTTAAGTGAATCAAAGAATGGGAGAACGATGATCGTGCTGAGTGTCCGACGGGAGTACTACGGCCGCCCCGAAGAAATCCATATCGACTTTGATGAACTCTTCCAGATGTACAATGGCGACGCCCTCGACAAATCGCTTATGAGTTGCTATTGTCTGTAAGTTCTTCAATTCGTTGTCTACATATAACTTGTTTAGTTATTTCAATTCATTGTCTATATATAACTTGTACTCTATTATGCAGAATGAAGATTCTGGATTATAAAAGTAAGAACATCCTAAATATTGGGTTTATTGACCCAGATAAAATACATATAGTGACGCTAACTGATAAACCCAAGGAGACGGAGGAAAACCTTCTAAGGTTTCTAACAGATCAAAATTTCTGTGACCACATACTATTTCCATACAACTTCAGGTGAGGGTCTTTACTTTGTTGTGTCCATTCACTTATAAGTGTAATTGATAAGTTACTTACACACATATATATATACACATGTGCAGCTTCCATTGGATTCTGTTGGACATTCAAATTGATAAGGGAAGAGTTGATGCCTTCGACCCATTATCAAGACCCTTGGAACAGTTCCAAAGCCTGCAGGACATGCTCCAAGGGTAATTTCAATCATTCTTGCGCTCCATCGGTCTCTTTCGATGATTTTCTGATATATCAATTAATGAAAAACTTAGCAAATCATTATCCTTGTCGGGCAGGGTTTGAAAGCGGTTCAAGTGCGTGACTCCCGGTAACTTTCCTCAGAAGCTGACCTTTAGAGCGGCTCAGGTAACTAGTAGTATGATATACTTCTATTTTCAATACATTTATGATGCTAGATTATTATTTTGATTATATATATTCTATTCTCGTAAAGTGCGACCAACAGCCACGCGGAACGCATCTATGCGGATACTATGTTTGCAAGACCATTCGCACGTTTACCTCTGAGCACAAGGATCACAGATTCGACGTAAGCAATGAACATTCACACCTCTATTTTTACCCGTTATTCTTTGTTATCATGATTGATATTCATATTCATCTCCTCTTCTTATATAGTACACGGCCATGACGACGAAAGTCCTACCAGAGCAACGCGCGATTGCTGTTGCAGAGGAGCTTGCGACCTTTCCCAGGACAGAAGCTATAGATGACAAAGGACGATTTAGTGTAGCTAGGGGCCATTACTGATGTTCGTCCATGTAATCGAGTAGACGGGCTCTAGTCCCGATAATTCAGATCTCCATATAATTATATATATATGCTCGCTTGTAAGATAAGTTAATCTTATATATATATATGCATAATTATTTCTATTTAAATTATATGAAAACTAATTCCCGAACACCAAACGAGGCATCACGTTAATCTCCCGAACACCTAAACTCTAAAACCCTAAAACCCAAAAATAATTTCATTAAAAAAAAACCCAAAAATAAGCAAAATCTGAAACTCTTTAGTCCCGGTCCGTGTAACAAACCGGGACTAAAGGTCCTTCCCCTGGGGCGCTACAAGGCGCCCACGTGGAGCACCATTAGTCCCGGCTTGTAACAGGGCCGGGACTAAAGGTTAGGCCTTTAGTCCCGTCCCTTTAGTCCCGGTTGGTGAACCGGGACTAAAGCCCCTTACGGGCCGGGGCTAAAGGCCCCGTCCCCACTAGTGACTAGTAACGACAAGCAAATTGACAAATCATCACCCACAACTTTTGTGTTCTACTCGTGCATAGAATCTACGCATAGAACCTTGGCTCGGATGCCACTGTTGGGGAACATAGTAATTTCAAAAAAACTCCTACGTCATGCAAGGATCTATCTATGGAGAAACCAGCAAAGAGAAAAGGGGTAGACCATATTCATACCTTTTAAGATCGCTAAGCGGAAGCGTTGCTAGAACGCAGTTGATGGAGTCGTACTCGCAGTGATTCAGATCGCGGTGGATTCCGATCTATGCACCGAATGTCGATGCCTCAGCGTTCAACACACGTGCAGCCCAGTGACGTCTCCAACGCCTTGATCCAACAAGGAGGGAGGAGAGTTTGAGGGAGAGCTCTAGTAGCACGATGGCGTGGTGACTGTGGAGCTGCATGGTAACTCCGACATGGCTTCCCTAAGCACTACGGAGGACGAGGAGAAGGAGGTGCCGTAGGGCTGCGTCGAGAGAGAGGCAATTGTTGTCTCAAATCTGCCCAAAAGTCCTCAATATATATAGGAGGAGAGGGAGGAGGTGTCCACCCTTTAGGGTTTCCCACCCTAAAGGGTGCGGCAGCCCTAGAGGCCAAGGAGGGCGGTGGCTAAGGGTGGAGGGCCCTAGGGTGGGCCTTTGAGGCTCCGTGGCCTCCCACGCCTAGGGTTTCCCCTCTCTCCACCTCTTGTGCGCCTTGGGCTGGTTGTGGAGGCGCACCAGCCCACATATGGGCTGGTTCCCACCCACTCTTAGCCCATGTAGCAAATTGGGGCTGGTGGCCCTTGCCGATGGACTCCCGGAACCCTTCCGGTGGTCCCGATACATTACCGGTGTCGCCCAAAACACTTCCGGTGACCAAATTCGCACTTCCTATATATCAATCTTTACCTTCGGACCATTTCGGAACTCCTCGTAACGTCTGGGACCTCATCCAGGACTCCGAACAACCTTCGGTAACCATGTACACTATTTCCCTATAACCCTAGCGTCATCGAACCTTAAGTGTGTAGACCCTACGGGTTCGGGAAGCATGCAAACATGACCGAGACACCTCTCCGGTTAATAACCAACAGCGGGGTCTGGATATCCATGTTGATTCCCACATGTTCCATGATTACCCACAAGTATAGGGGATATATCGTAGTCCTTTCGATAAGTAAGAGTGTCGAACCCAACGAGGAGCAGAAGGATCTGACAAGTGGTTTTCAGCAAGGTAATATCTGAAGGCACTGAAATTATCGGTAACAAGTGGTTGTGTGGTGAGATGATTCGTAGCAAGCAAGAAGTAAGAAAAGTAACAACAGTGCAGCAAAGTGGCCCAATACCTTTTGTAGCAAGGGACAAGCCTGGACAAACTCTTATAGGAGGAAAAACGCTCCCGAGGACACACGAGAATTTCATCATGTTCATATGATCCGCGTTCGTTACTTTGATAGTTTGTTCTGTGGGTGGACCGGCGCTTGGGTGCTGCCCTTACTTGCACAAGCATCCCACTTATGATTACCCTCTCGCAAGCATCCGCAACTATGAAAGAAGAACTAAGACAAAGTCTAACCATAGCATTAAACAAGTGGATCCAAATCAGCCCCTTACGAAGCAACGCATAAACTAGGGTTTAAGCTTCTATCACTCTAGCAACCCATCATCTACTTACTACTTCCCAATGCCTTCCTCTAGGACCAAATAATGGTGAAGTGTTATGTAGCCGACGTTCACATAACATCACTAGAGAAAAAATAACATACAACACATCAAAATATCGAACGAATACCAAATTCACATGACTATTTATAGCATGACTTATCCCATGTCCTCAGGAACAAAAGTAACTACTCACAAAGCATAATCATATTCATGACCAGAGAGGTAATGAGTAGCATCAAGGATCTGAACATAAACTCTTCCACCAATTAATCCAACTAGCATCAACTACAAAGAGTAATTAACACTACTAGCAACCTTACGAGTACCAATCGGAGTCGCGAGATGGAGATTGGTTACAAGTGATGAACTAGGGTTTGGAGATGAGATGGTGCTGATGAAGATGTTGATGGTGACGAGTCCCCTCCGATGAGAGGAGTGTTGGTGATGACGATGGCGATGATTTCCCCCTCCGGGAGGAAACTTTCCCCGACAGGATCGTCCTGCCGGATCTCTAGATTGATTCTGCTCAAGTTCCGCCTCGTGGCGGCGGAGAAACCAGGGAAAAGCTCCTCTCTGATTTTGTTCCTAGACGAAACCCTTCATATAGCAAAAGAGGGGGGTCAGTGGGCCAGCAGGCTGCCCACAAGCCCTCATGGCGCGGCCTGGGGGGTGGTCGCGTTGTGCAGGCTTGTGGCCACCTGCACGCCCCCCTCTAGCGCTTCTTCGGCCCAGTATTTTTGATAAATCAGGGAAAAAATCCTCATTGATTTTTACGGCATTTGGAGTTGCGTAGAATAGGTATCTCAACTTTGCTCCACTTTCAGGCCAGAATTCCAGTTCCCGGCATTCTCCCTCTTCATGTAAACCTTGCAAAATAAGAGAGAAAAGGCATAAGAATTGTACCGTGAAGTGAAATAACAGCCAAAGAAGCGATAAATATCAACATGAAAACATGATGCAAAATGGATGTATCAATGATCTTGAACACCTACTTACGTCAGACATAACCCCACCGTGTCCTCGATCGGAGAAGGAGCTCAGGAAAGAGACATTCACGGTTACGCACAAAGTTGGCATATTTTAATTAAGCTTACTTCATGTTATCTAGAACCGGATGTTAAAAAAAGTTTCCACATTGCCATATAACCGCGGGCACGGCTTTCCGAAAGATTTAACCCGGCAGGGGTGCTTCATCTAGTCCATCAGAAACTACCACACGCTGCGATGGAATGACCTCGATCAGGGAAACCCATGGTCTCCTCGGGTTCCTACTGGAAACCCTCAACCTCGAGATAACCGAAAGCAACCTCGGAATACCTCGCACAAGACGCTCGAGAAAGGTAAAACTAGTCCAGCAAGGCCGCCCGACATGTCGACGAACCCGATAGGAGCCGCGTATCTCGTTCTCAGGACACGACCGGATGGAAAAGCCTACTAGTGAAACCAAACCTCGAGTTTCCTTGCGGTGGCCCCGCAGTCTGCCCATTTGGGACCAACACCATCAGCACTGGCCCCCCTGTATTATATTGAATTACTCCTCGGGTTCATGACACCCTATGTTTTTCAGTATTAACAAAATTATTATGTTGGGAAAATACAGTACCAATGTTGGGCATTGCGAGACGATCTTTATCCCAAAATGAGAATCTAGGGGGTCCCCATAACAACCACAAGCATGTTAGGAGCAGTCATTTATGGAACATAAGACCGATAGCCGAAACTATGGCTGCAAAGGTGGAAGAAAACACTAGGCTAGAAAGGCCGAGCCTTCCACATTTTACCAAGTATATAGAAGCATTAAATTAATTAACAATAATATGGTGATATAATAAGGAACCCATGTTAGCACATGGAAGCAACTGCACCTGCAACTAGCAACTCTAACACATGGTTGAGCAAGCGGTAACATAGCCAATCAGTGGTTGCTAGGTTTTGAACAGGTTGAAGGTTTTTATGGCAATGTTGGGAGGCTGATATTTAACAGGTGCTAGGTAGCGAGACATAACAAAAGAAACGATACAACTAGCATGGCAATGATAGTAATGGTATCTAGGGAAATGATAATCTTGTTCGAGATCCCGCTCGGAAGAAGAATGACTCCGTGAAGCAGACGAACCGACGTAGTCGAACGGATCCTCACATCCCGCCACGCTTGCGGAACTCTATCGAGACGAAGCAAACCATAAACAAGAATCAACACACAATATTCACCACGGCATAGGCACGACATGATGCACTACCTAATATGATGCATGAACATTTCAAGTATTCAATACATGGCATGGCAAATCACATCATGCAAACACTACACATTAAGTGAAGCTCAATATGCAACGAGTTGCATACTGAAGACACTCCACGTTTAATTATTTAGTTCGTTGCCTATTGATGACACTCCACGTTTAATTATTTAGTTCACTCCCATTTATTAACACGGCAATATTAAAATGTTGTTAACATGGCAAGGGGTTAAGCACATATTAAACCACCTATCTAGGCATTTTAAATGAGGCCGGAAATGACACATAGCATCTCCGAACTGACCCAACGTGTTAACTTTGTAATGTGACCAGATCTTTCCTAACCACATTTTTATGTTTGTTAAACGACAAAACAATGTGGTTCACGTGATCCTACTCATTGTTCTAATCGAGTTATATATATGGCTCATCTCTAACAGAGCTACGGTTAATAAACTATGACCTAAACCGTTTCTATCACGTCGACACACGAACCAATGCAAACAGCTCGCTAAACTGTTTAAAATATGCATTAGAGTTAGAAAATATTAATCTACGCGAAATTCTAGCCAAGGTACATATCTAACTTGTCGTGATCCGATGCATGGATTTAAAATTACGGTCGTTTTAAAAATACGTGTTTTTCTGAAAATAAAATAAATCGCAAATCTAAAAAAACACTAACGGGCCGAATCTCCTTTTCGGACCGAAACAGGCAGCGAGCGCAAACTAGCTACACTATGCCTAGGGCGAAGGATAGGGCGCGGGGCGGCTCACCTCGTGGGTCTGGCCCTGTCGATGGAGAGGCAGCCCGGCTCAGGGCCGACGTAAGTCGAGGGCGAGGCGGACTGGGTCGACGGGAGGAGATGGGCCGGCTCGGGCCCACGAGCTCCGCTGGGCCACCGGGCGAGGCGCGGCCCACCAGGCGGTTAGAGGCCCAGGCATGGGGCCTCTTCCTCGAGCGCCCGATGCAGGGAGGCAGGCTGGCGACGGCATCTCCCGGCGGGCTCCAACGGGGCTCCGACGAGCGCCGGGACTGGGAAATGACCGGGCTCGCTGGTGGGGCCGGATCTAGGGGTGGCCGGCCCGGATCTGGCAACGGCAAGACCGGGCGGCGACGGCCGGTGATAGGCGGAGCGACGTCTTGCGGGCGCCATGGCGGGACACCGGGCGGTGGCGTTCCGATGAGGGAAGCTGCCGACGCGAGGCAGAGGCAAGGGGCATGGCTGGCCGACGCTTGCGTAGGCGACCGGAGGCTGCTAGGGGTTGGTGGCTACGCGGATCTCGAGGGAAGAGAGAGAGGGGCCAGATTAGGCTGGGGAGGGTTGATTAAATAGGAAAGGGGCTAGGATTAGAGGGTTTCTTGCCCTTATTTCGACACCACGATCGCGATCGAACGGCCCCGGTCGCGGGGAATGGTTAGGTGGGCTTAGGGCTGTGTAGAGTGGGTGTTCGATGAGATGAGAGGGGAGTTAACGCGCGGCACGAGATTTTTTAAAACATCAAAAAACCGTTCATCGATAAACCAAAGACGATGCCGCTACGGTCGACCGTTCGGGTATCAAACGGACTCCGATTGCGACGAAATTTCGCAGGCGGCCTACCTACATAAAAATAAGACTGTGATACGTCTCCAACGTATCTATAATTTTTTATGGTTCCATGCTATTATCTTGTCAACTTTGGATGTTTTGTATGCATTTTATATATTTTTTGGGACTAACCTATTAACTCAGTGCCAAGTGCGAGTTCTTGTTTTTTCCGTGTTTTTGACCCTTTTCAGAGAAGAATATTAAACGGAGTCCAAACGGAATAAAATCTTTGGAATGATTTTTTCCGGAACAGAAGATACGCACGGAACTTGAGAACTAAGGCAAAGGCTCCCGGGGGAGGCCACAAGCCCCCTAGCCACGGCCTGGGGGCGCCTAGCAGGCTTGTGGGCCCCCCGTGGCTCTTTTTCCCTACCTCCTCCGCCTATAAATTCCCTAGAAATCTGAAACCACGAGAGGGAGCCACGAAAATACTTTTCCGCCGCCGCAAGCTTCTGTCTCCGCAAGATCCCATCTGGGGCACGTTCTGGTGCCCTGCCGGAGGGGGGATTCGGACACGGAGGGCTTGTTCATCAACACCATTGCCTCTCTGATGATGCGTGAGTAGTTCACCATAGACCTTCGGGTCCATAGCTAGTAGCTAGATGGCTTCTTCTCTCTCTTGGATCTTCAATACAAAGTTCTCCATGATCTTCATTGAGATCTATCCAATGTAATCTTCTTTTACGGTGTGTTTGTCGAGATCCGATGAATTGTGGATTTATGATCAGATTATCTATGAATGTTATTTGAGTCTCCTCTGATCTCTTATATGCATGATTTCGTATCCTTGTAATTCTCTTCGAGTTGTGGGTTTCGTTTGGCCAACTTGATCTATAATTCTTGCAATGGGAGAAGTGCTTGGTTTTGGGTTCATACCGTGCGGTGTCCTCACGCAGTGACAGAAGGGGTAGCGAGGCACGCATCGTGTTGTTGCCATCAAGGGTAAAAAATGGGGTTTATATCTATTGCATGAATTTATCCCTCTACGTCATGTCATCTTGCTTAAGGCGTTACTCTATTTGTTATGAAGTCAATACACTAGATGCATATTGGATAGTGGTCGATGTGTGGAGTAATAGTAGTAGATGCAGAAAGTATCGGTCTACTTGTCTCGGACGTGATGCCTATATGTATGATCATTTCCTTAGATATCATCATGACTTTGCGCGGTTCTATCAATTGCTCGACAATAATTCGATCACCCACTGTAATATTTGCTATCATGAGAGAAGCCTCTAGTGAACACCATGGCCCCCGGGTCTACTTCACTTCATATTTTTAGTTCTACACTTTCACTTTGTTGCACTTTCCGCCTTCATATCTCACCTTGCAATCAATCGTGAAGGGATTGACAACCCCTTTATAGCGTTGGGTGCAAGTTTGTTTGTTTTTGCGCAGGTACATTGGTGACTGGCCTTGATACTCCTACTGGATTGATACCTTGGTTCTCAAAACTAAGGGAAATACTTACTGCTACTGTGCTGCATCACCCTTTCCTCTTTAAGGGAAAAACCAACGCAAGCTCAAGAGGTAGCAATAAAAATTTCTAGCGCCGTTGCCGGGTAGTATCAAGTCAAGAATAGTCTTCCTTCAACGTGTCAAATTCTGGCACCGGGGATTATTCTAAGTGAAGCTTATGCAAGTAACTTTCGCAAACTCATCTCTTGCATTTACTTTTTTTTCCTTTTGCCTCTCGTTTTCCTCTCCCCCACTTCTGAAAAAAAATTACAAAAATATTTGCCTTTTTCGTTTGCCTTTCCTTTGCTTGTGTGCTATGTGCCTTCATTATGCTTGCATCTTCGCTTGCTGAAAATCTATTGATATGGATCCTCACCCACTTTCTAATCTCTTTAAGAGATCCAATTATGTTGAACCAATTGCTAGTGAGTTTTGTGCACTAGATTTTCTTTATGAAGTTTTGCTTGATATGCGTGAATCTGAAAATTGTGATGAAGAAATTTATGAAGTGATTAACGAGGGCCCCTTGAATGAAAAGCATGATTGCAATGGTTTCACTATAAATTCTATTAATGACAATCATGCTAAAAATATGCAAAACCCTAAGCTTGGGGATGCTAGTTTTGCTATGTCCACTACTTGTTGCAATGATCATGATTGGGGTAATGATTTTTCTTATGATCTTGAAAATTTGTTTAAGCCTCATGGTGAATATGATATTTGCAATAATATTGAAAGTGGGTTTGGAGAAGTCATGACTTTAGTTGATGATAATCCCACTATTTTTGAAGAGCGTCAACTTTGCATGCATGTGGATCATGAAAAGAATATCCTATGTGATAGCTATATTGTTGAATTTAAATATGATCCCACATGAAGTTGTTATGAGAGAGGAGAATATTGTGGTAGAAACTTTCATGTTACTAAATTATCTCTCGTTTTGTTAAGATTGATACTGTCTCTTTCTTCTTCCTTGCATATGGTAGTTATTGCTTGTCTTGATAATTTGTTTCCCTATAAAATGCCTATGCATAGGAAGTATGTTAGACTTATATGTGATTTTCACATGCTTTATGATGCTCTCGTTGTGCTTCAATTCTTGTCTTTTGTGTGAGCATCATTGAATTATCAATGCCTACCTAAGGGCGTTAAACAATAGCGCTTGTTGGGAGGCAACCCAATGAATTTATCCTCGCTTTTTGCTTTCTGTTTTGTTGTGTCCACACCATCATAATTCTGTTATGATTGTGTTTTTTGTGTTTCTTTTTGTGTTTGAGCAGAGTAAGACCTTTATGACTAGTTTTGGTGATGGTTGTTTGATCGTGCTGAAAAAGACAGAAACTTTGCGCTCACGAAATTATTTTTTATTCCTATCCAGAAAGAGATTTTGAGTTGATACTTTTTTCTGCTGGTTGATATGCCAATTTCCCTAAATGTCATAATGTTTTAGAATTTTTGAGATACCACAAGTATACGAAGTATACAGATTGCTACAGACTGATCTGTTTTTGATAGATTCTGTTTTTGTTGTGTTGATTGCTTATTTTGATGAAACTATGAATAGTACGGGGGGTACTAGCCATGGAAAAGTGAGAATACAGTAATATAACACCAATATAAATAGAAATCAAGTTTGCTACAGTACCTAAGGAGTTGGTAGTTTGTTTTCTTGTGCTAATGATATCACGAGTTTCTGTTTAAGTTTTGTGTTGTGAAGTTTTCAAGTTTTGGGTGATGTTCTCATGGACAATGGGATAAAGAGTGGAAAGAGCTCAACCTTGGGGATTCCCAAGGCATCCCAAGCCAAATTCAACGACACCAAAAAGCCTAAGCTTGGGGATGCCCCGGGAAGGCATCCCCTCTTTCGTCTTCAATCCATCGGTAATATTACTTGGAGCAATTTTTTTATTCACCACATGATATGTGTTTTGCTTGGAGCGTCGTGTATTATAGGAGTCTTTTATTTTTGTTGTGTCACAATCATCCTTGCTGCACACCTTTTGAGAGAGACATGCATTCATCGTGAATTTGCTAGAATACTCATTGAGCTTCGCTTATATCTTTTGAGTTAGGCAATTTAGCTCGCATGTACTTCACTTATATCTTTTGAGGTGGATAACTTTGCTCTAGTGCTTCACTTAGATCTTTTTAGAGCACGGCGGTGTCATATTTTGGAGAAATAAGAACTCTCGATCTTCACTTATATTTTTTTGAGAGTGCTCTCTTTGAGTAACTTGGTAATTGGCTTGTGCTATGAAAGTAATCCTAAAGATGATAGGCATCCAAAGAGGATATAATAAAAACTTCCATATTCATGTGCATTGATTAGTAAAGAGAAGTCTGATTCCTCTCAATTAGTTTTGAGACATGGATATGGTAATATTAGAGTTATGTTAGTAGGGTGTTGTGAATCTAGAAATACTTGTGTTGAAGTTAGTGATTCCCGTAGCATGCACGTATGGTGAACCGCTATGTTAGGAAGTCGGAGCGTAATTGAATTATTGATTGTCATCCTTTGTGTTGCAGTCGGGATCGCACGATGGTTAACACCTACCAACCCTTACCCTAAGAGTATGTGTGTAGCACTTTGTTTCGACTACTAAAAAACTTTCGCAATAAGTATATGAGTTCTTCATGACTAATGTGAGTCCATAGTATAGATGCACTTTCACCTTCCACCGTTGCTATCCTCTCTAGTGCCGCGCAAATTTCGCCGGTGCACAAACCCACCATATACCTTCCTCAAAACAGCCTACCTATTATGGCATTTTCATAGCCATTCCGAGATATATTGCCATGCAACTCCCACCGTTCCGTCTCATGACTTGTGCCTTCACTTTCATATTGCCATTGCATGATCGTAAGATAGCTAGTGAGATGTTCCGATGTCATACCCTAAGCTAGATCGTTGCACATCCAGGTACACTGCCGGAGGCATTTCCTATAGAGTCATCATTGCTCTAAGTATTGAGTTGTGAGTAAATAAAAGTATGATGATCATCATTATTAGAGCATTGTCCCATCTGAGGAAATAGAAAAAAAAGAGGCCAAAGATGCCCACCAAAAAAATGAAAAAAGAGGCCAAAGTGCCCAAACAAAAAAATGAGAGAAAAAGAGGGAAGGGACAATGCTACTATCTTTTTCCACACTTGTGCTTCACAATAGCAGCATGTTCTTCATAGAGAGTCTCCTATTTTGTCACTTTCATATAACTAGTGGGATTACATCGTTTGCACAACCACTTAGCTTTCCTTTTTGAGCTTTCATACACTTATAACTCTAGTGCATTTGTTGCATGACAATCCCTACTCACTCACATTCATACCTATTGATGGGCATCTCCATAGCCCATTTATATGCCTAGTTGATGTGAGACTATCTTCTTACTTTCTTTTTGCAACCTCCACCACACTCTATTCCACCTATAGTGATATATCCATGGATCACGCTCATGTATTGCGTGAGAGTTGAAAAGGTTTGAGAGCATAAAAAGTGTGAAACAATTGCTTTATTTTCATCGGGGTTGTGCATGATTTAGATACTTTGTGTGGTGAACATGGAGCATAGCCAGACCATATGATTTTGTAGGGATAACTTTCCAAGACCATTTTATTTTGAAAGGAAGCAATTGCCATATCGGTATGCTTGAAATATTATTATTTGCATGTCACTATTTGACTTTTGTTTTGAATCTTATGGACCTGAATATTGATGCCACAATAGAGAATATTACATGGATAAATATGTTAGGTAGCATTCCACATCAAAAAATTTGTTTTTATCATTTACCTACTCGAGGACGAGCAGGAATTAAGCTTGGGGATGCTTGATGCGTCTCCAATGTATCTATAATTTTTGATTGTTCGATGCTATTATATTATCCGTCTTGGATGTTTTATATGCATTAATATGTTGTTTTATATTATTTTTGGGGCTAACCTATTAATCTAGAGCCTAGTGCGAGTTTCTGTTTTTTCACGTTTTTGAGTATTGCAGAGAAGGAATGTTAAACGGAACAAAATCTTCGGAAATATATTTATTGGACCAAAAGACACCTAGGAGACTTGGACTAGGGGGCAGGGCATCTGCCGGGAGGCCACAAGCCTGCAGGGCGCACCCTCGGGGGGGGGGGGTCGCGCCCCTGGCTTGTGGACCCCCTCAAGGTCTCCTAACCCTATTCTTTGGCCTATAAATTCCCAAATATTCCCATATCACCAAAAAGAGCCACAAAAACACTCTTTCACTGACGGGAGCGTCTGTTCCCATGAGATCCAATCTGGGAGCCTTTTCCGGCACCATAGTGGGAATTAATCACGGAGGGCATCTACATCAACTCCATTGCCCCTCTGATGATTTGTGAGTAGTTCACCACAGACCTACGGGTCCATAGCTAGTAGCTAGGTGGCTTCTTCTCTCTCTTTCATCTTCAATACCATGTTCTTCATGAACTTCATGGAGATCTATCCGATCTAATACTCTTCTCCGGTGTGTTTGTCGAGATCTGATGAATTGTGAGTTTATGTTCAGATTGTCTATGAATATTATTTGAGTCTCTTCTGAATTCTTATATGCATGATTTCATATCTTTGCAAGTCTCTTTTAATTACTGGTTTGATTTGACCAACTAGATTGGCAATTCTTGCAATGAGAGAACTGCTTAGTTTTAGGTTCACTCTTGCGGTGTCCTCACCCGGTGACAAAGTAGGGGTAGCGAGGCACGTATTGTATAGTTGCCATTGAGGATAAAAGGATGGGGTTTTCATCATATTGCTTGAGTTTATCCCTCTACATCGTGTCATCTTATTTAATGTGTTACTCTGTTCTTCACGAACTTAATACTCTAGATGCAGGGAGGAGTCGATCGATGTGTGAAGTAATAGTAGTAGATGCATAATCGTTTCGGTCTACTTGACACAGACGTGATGCATATATGCATAATCATTGCCTTAGATATCTTCATAATTATTCGCTTTTCTATCAATTGCTCGGCAGTAATTTGTTCACCCATCGTATCATTTTCCTTTATGAGAGAAGCCTCTAGTGAAATCTATGGCCCTCGGGTCTATTTTTCATATTATATTTTCAGATCTATAAACCAAATATACCAAAAATACTTTGTTGCAATTTATTTACTTTTGTTTCTGCAATCTTTTATAGAGTTGGGTGCAAGTGTTATTTGCTTTAGATATCTTCATAATTATTCGCTTTTCTATCAGATCTCATCCTTGCAAATAACTATGAAGGGATTAACAACCCCTTTATAGCGTTGGGTGCAAGTGTTTGATTGGTTGTGTAGGTACTACTATTGGGGCCTTGCTTGTTCCTTCTACTGAATTGATACCTTGGTTTTCAACAAACTGAGGGAAATACTTATCTACTTCGCTACATCACCCTTTCCTCTTCAAGGGAAAACCAACGCAAGCTCAAGAGGTAGCAGCTAGTATGGTGCCGCATGTGCAATAGCGTCATTGTCATGGACGAGCTCGACGCGTCCTCCCGCCTCATCAAGCCGAAGATGGAGCCGGTGCTCCTCCCCGTCAAGCAAGAGCACCTGGCCATGGTTGCCGATGGCCAGACCACCCTGAAATGGGCACAAGATGACTGCGTTCGGGAGGAGATGGAGCGCCAGCGACGTGCCCTTGAGGAGATCACTGCCCGGCGTTGCAGCCGCGAGGAGGACGACATCGTCATCCTTCACGACAGATACGAGGAGGTGCCTGGGCCTTCCAACCCCGTTCGCCATGGCGATGCAGGGTAGGGGTGCAGCAAGGATGATGGCTGAGCGCAGGGCAACGACGACGACGATGACGGCGGTGACTACACCAACTTCTATAAGCTTCTTGTCATGTAGAAGGCAGCGGCGGCTGGCGGCGGAGACGTAGTTTCCATTTAGGGTTTAATTATGTTTAAATTTCGCTTTTGTACAAATTTCAATGAAAAACTATGAAGTTCCGTCAAATTTGAGTCGTTTTTGGCCGAATTTGGGTCGAGTTTGTTGTTTTGAAAAACCAGTTGGGGTGACCTTTGGGGGTGGGGGACTAGGAATCCGAGCCCCCCCCCAGGCCGATTTTTTTGCCAGCGCACCACCAGGTGGCGCTATTTCACGCCCCTAGAGGACGAACGACTAGAGATGCTCTAAGCATCAAACAAAACAATAACCCTAAGCATCGAACACAACAAGAACATGAACATCAAACACAACAAGAACCCTAAGCACTAAACAAGTACCCTAAGCATCAAACACAACTAGTACAAGAACATCAAACACAAAAAGAACCCTAAGCATCGTCACCATGACTATCAAGCACTAAGCATGAACATGAAACACACAACAAGGACACTACCATCATGCTTATGAACAATACAAAGCAAAAAGGATCAAATCGAATACAATGCATGCTAATGATGAAAATCTTAATCTACACATCTACAAGCAGAGATGGGGTTTCGTTCTTACATGAGTGGCTGGAGCGTACGACGGTTGGAGAGAAAGCTGCGACGAGAAGAGGATGGCCGATGAAGAGGCGGAGGAGCCACCAATGCCGACAGCCATCATCCTTGGCCCGGTGCTCGTGGCCACACACGCGGTCAAGGAGGAGGGCGCCAACGTCCATGGAACAAACCCTTGGATGGGGGGAGGGGCACCAATAGGGGTTTCGACCTACGGCGGGGATGCCCCCTCTTGTGGGGACCCCGAATCATAAGTCGTGGTCACCGAATGTACGTGCACAGTGATCCGAGAGATCAATGCTCACCGAACACACAGAAACTGACTAGCAAGAGTCTTACATCCATTACGTACCATTGTACTCGAATATGGACTTCATGGCCATGTATTCATATATTTTCACCGAGAAATCTTCATCAATAGCGTTAACCCATGTCATCTGCCTTAACCCTACTTGCATTCCGACTGGGAAGCGTCCTAGCTCGCACGTAGTCACCAAGGTAATCATCATCATATCCTATTCTCTCATGACAGGCCAATAAAATAACTAGTGGCAAGCCAATGAGTACTTGGAATGTACTCGCAATAAAACCATGTTTGGAACAAGGCAATAACAATGCATGATATAGCACTAAGTAGGTAAGTTGCAGAAAACTAGTTTTGAGTGCAATGTCATGATCAATCAACTTGTAAAAGCATGCATCGACAGGTTGCAGATATCCATACAAACAAGTTATAGATATCATCATAAGCAGGGGTTGAACATCTCTTGTTCATTCATCATGTCAAGTCATCTGACTTATCTCAAGTATCATCTTTGTCACACACACACCAAGTTTATGAAAACATCAGGACGGATTTAAGTAGGACCTCCAACTGTCCAATACCGTGGACACAGCTATTCGAATAGTTCTTACACTGTGCACAGGTTTGTGCACTTTACCCACGACTCGCGGTATATTACATACCCGAGGTAAGCACCTGAACAATGTATTTCCCCTTGCGACACAAATCCAAGAGTCCACTCGTTGGCCCCACGTCCTCATGATGTACATCATACGAGACTCGCTCAAGATTGTACCATCCCTGAGGGGACGCAACGGTGTGCCTGGTGTCTATGAAAATAACCCATGGCCGCACTACCTGACACAACCCCATATCGAGAGGGTGAATCTGGCCCTCTTGCCACTAGTAATGTGGGCTCCGTGCTAGCATCGACCAAGGTAATCAACAAAGCCCAATCCCGTAAAGGGGTATCGTGGTCTCACATGAATAGTTGGGATGATCAGCCGACCTTAAATCTAATCCGTTTTCGAAAACACACATACAACTTGCCTCAGTACACCAATTCTTTCTCAAGTGGTTACCTAACTCAACACCATCTCCTTCGGGCATTAGTGGCACCCGACGTTTTTTTTGAAGTCTTTGAAATCATCTCTCTTCCAACACCATGCATATTCCCATCCCATACTTTAGCATCATATGTACTTCCCACCCCCGCACAACCCTCATAGGATGGTAGGGTCATGCTGAGTGCAAATATCAACGAGGAAATATCGGAGACAACCCACCAAGGTGGTCACCGGTTCAACTTCATTCAGATATAACAAAATAAAGTGCTATATGACATGCATAAAAGGGTTTCATAGTCATGGTCAAAGGGCTGCTTGCCTAGGTGTGCAAAGTCTTCGAGGTCATCTCACACTTCTCGCCCAACTCCGAGCACCTCATCTACTTCGTCAACTATCGCCGGAAACAACCACAATAAGCCACACAACAAGACAGTAACCAAAAGTGTTCAAAAATAGTACCTTTATTTTTCTAGGATGAATATGGTCATAAGAAAAATATCTAAAGTTGCTCTAGTGGATTTGGATCACCAGAGATTTTTGAATGGTGGAAACGGAAGAATTGATGATCCTATAAGAAATCTATAGAAAACATTTTTATAAAAATGAGTGGATGTACTCGTTAAATATGGAATGATTTTACAAACATTTAGAAAGTGGTTTCATTGGATTTGGAGTAGGAATGAATATTCTAGGGATTTTCTAATATGGAATAAATGGTAAAGGGAGCTATTTATTTGTCCCAACGAGAATAAAGCACAAGAAAAATGTTGACCAAGGCTAGTTAAATAGGGCATGTTATTTATAGCATCTAGAAATTGGAACCATTCCACTTGGGGTTGATTTGGATGCTCTAGGAATTTTACAAAGTGGCATAAATTAGCTCAAATTTGAATTTGTATTTGAATAACACAAGAAAATGTGATTAAAAAAAGTATGAAAGTAGCTCTATTAAATAATCTAGAATTTTAGAAGATTGTAGAAATTTGAATCACTTGTTTGGATCAATATTCAAATCTGTGTAATATTTGCAAGATTCTCACAATTGAAAAAGGATAAATCACACTGTTTCTTACGGGCCGAGACTGTCGCTAGCCGAGCCGGCCATAAAAGAAACGTTCCAAGGAGCAAAGCGGTACACGTCGCCCGCAGCGTTTGAACCCGATGAGTAGGTCCCATTCGTCAGCGAGAGGTGGGAGGGAAGAGATACAAGAAAACCAGAAAAAATAGATGCTCGGAATAGGCGACATTGGGAAAGGGGTCATCATTTTTTAGCTAGCTGCCTAGCTCACAACATCCTGTGCAACTGGGTTCTCTCATCAATGTGTTATAAGGCTGGTCATAGTGGGAGTCACTTAGGTAGTATCATGTACTTGAGACTAACAAACATGTTGATGGATTCTCTTATCGATGTGCTATAAGCATGTCTGTACTTTGTATTTGCGGAAATCCAATTTTTGGTGCTTCAGAACCCTTCTAAAGTTTGAAGGCTGGGAGGCGTGTGATGGCCACCAACAATGACCAACACAACGTCCACAAAAACTGAACATGGAGCTCGGTGATAGCTTTGAATGTGCACCATCGCAGGCCTGCGGGCATGAAGTTGACGAGCCTTCGCACAGGGCCCGATCCAATTATGCCGACCCAACGCTGTAGCAAATGTAGAGAGCAGCAGATTAGCACCACCTTCACTTTCGAGGACCGGTTCTATGATCCTTTTTTTATTTCAAACATTTCTTGAAATATGAACTCTTTTAAAATCTGAACAACTTTTCAGATTTTTTGAACATTTTCTAAATACAGTGATTTTTTTTATTATATACGCATTACAATTTTGTAATATACGTTGAACGTTTCTTAATATGTAGTGAACATTTTATAATGCACATGAACATTTAGTAATATAAGGTCAAGCATTTTTGAAGTACACTAAATTTTTTTTGTAAAAATATATTGGTATACATTGGATATTTTTGTAATAAATGTTGAAAGTTTTCTTAATATACGATAAACATTTTTATAATGCACAATAAACTTTGTTGTAACATATGGCAAATATTTTCTTGAAACAATAAAGATTTTGGTTATACCCGGTGATCTTTTTGTATAATACACACAAGAAGAAAATGGAAAACCAGAAAATTCAAATATTAATTATTTTTTTTAACAACCATAAAGTACTGCATGCCAAAAATATGATAAAAAAAGAAATGAAAAAACCCATGATGCTAGCGAACAAAAATGACCGCATGGCAGAAACCAAGAACTAGGCCGGCCCATGTCGCCACCCCCACCTATTTGCAGCCCGCAGCTGGCGCATAGCATTGTGCTGTCATAATTGGAGCAACTATTTAGGGAGCACTTCTTCAAAACCTCCCAACAATCGCTCCGAGGAGTAGCCACTTCGAGCACGCTTAACCACCGTCACGTATCGCATTTTGAGCGTTTTCTCTAGATTTTTTTCATACGTGTTTTCAGCTTTTTAGATTTTTTTTCTTCTTTTGGTGTTTTGATTTTTTATTGGTTTTCTTAGCTTTTCGACGAAAACAAATAATTTGTTTGCACAAAAAACACCTTTTTGTTTTTTCTATGCGAGAGACACGGTTTTGCTTTAGTGAGAGGCACGGTCGTGCCTCTAAGAAGAGAAAATACGCGTTTTTTTCTGCAAGAGGCACGATTTTGCTTTCGCAAGAAGCATGGTTGTGCCTCTCAAAAAGGAAAAAAATATGTTTTGTGTTGTTTTAAGAGGTATGATTTTGCTTCCGCGAAAGGCATGATTTTACCTTCGCGAGAGGCACTGGGAAACGAGAAGGCGCGTTTTCTATTTTTTTTTCTATCGCGAGAGGGACGATTTTCCGGTCCGTTTTTTGGTGAAAACATATTCATCGAAACTTATCAATATGGATTTTAATTTTGAAA
This sequence comes from Hordeum vulgare subsp. vulgare, assembly GCF_904849725.1. Taxonomy (NCBI): domain Eukaryota; kingdom Viridiplantae; phylum Streptophyta; class Magnoliopsida; order Poales; family Poaceae; genus Hordeum; species Hordeum vulgare. The sequence goes on from NC_058524.1 coordinate 570,586,166, forward strand.
ATCTCGACGTGAGGAACCCAACGATGAAAACAGTTCTACATTTGGATACACGGTTTAAAAGATAAAACATTTTGAAAATATGGATCTACGAAAAAAGAAAAAAAACTTCTAGCTTGCGACAATTGACACACATGCAATACATCACTTGTCACAACCTGAAAAGATGGAAGTGATCTTTGAAAGAAGTACTTCTCAATTAGTGATTTTGAATCATAACCCTCCCCTATCATGTTTGATGGCCCCACTGTATTTATGACATTTGTGGATACCCACCACATGTACAATAAAACACAAACACAACAAAATCTTTGATGCATTATTTTCTAACAATAAAGTTCAATATGATGTAAATACAAGTGAATATCCCAACAACTTTGACAGTATGTGCAATATATATTCTACTCCAACCAGACATGAACAAGGTGTCAAGGTTCATAACATAATACCATTCACCAAAAAGCTACACATCGACAATACCATAATATTAAGTTGTAATATAGAAAATAGGTTGGTCCACAAAATAATAAAAAGGATGAAAGGAAAATTAAAGAGCACGAGGGAATAGTAGACACCAGGAAAGGACAAATCATTGCTTATCTCACGACATCATGTGGCTTTGGGTTCTCTTAATGATCTATACTAAGCCCGCCTACACTTATATGCACGGACAAAGGCGCGCAGATGTTCAATGTTCAACGTTCAATGTTCAACGACTTAGAATATTTTGTCAAGACCGAAGGCATGTAGAGACATGATGATCACCCACAACACTCAACATGCCAACTACAAAGATTGAACATGAAGAAGCTGATGTGGGGATCTCATCTCTTCGGGCACAACCAAAGAGCATGTTGTGCCGATATGGTGATGCAACGCCCATGGCCTAGGTGGTGACCAGTTTGGATATTTGAGGCAAGCTGCCTGTACTGACAACTTTGTATGTATGCTATAGCATCATCTTAAAGGGTTATGATTTTCAAAAACCATTACTTGATTCTACTCTAATTTTCATTTTTCTTCTTCTATTCATTAGTTCATGAGGTTTACCTTGTGTCGCCTCTTCCTTTAGCCAACTTGTAGATATAATACTTTTGTATATAATGTGTATGTTTCATTAGAGTGTGTAACTATGTTTAAATCCTCTTTCATTTATTTTTGTAAATCTGTCGTGATCTACCCAACTATTGTTTATTCACATCCTTTTTCATGATGAATTTTGTTTCCCCCTACTTTATATTGTTGTTGTTCCAGTATTAGTTATTACTTTTAACATTTAATGCTTCATATTTCACACAATAGTACTTGTGATTTTTTTCTTCCAGGAAACACCAAAAATTGTTCTATATAGTCTATACTTTTGTCAATTGCCTTCAAATTTTCAATGAGACCTAAAACTTTTCCCCCCATATAGTAAAATTGTGTTCTAGTATTAATCATTTTTTTCTTGGGAACTAAACTTCGATTCCGCTTCTCTACCGTTTGCTAGGAGTCATGATTTGTTCGGGTGGAATTCTTTTTGTCCCGCCTAAACTAAAATAATGTTCGACAAATAAATAGTCATGATTTGTTTAGAAAGCACTAAATTGTTCCAATATCTCTAGCTTTTTGGTCTAGTAGAAGTTGTGTTTTTCCCTTGGCACTAAATATTTTGTTCCATCTATATTTTTTGGTTCTGCTAGTAATTGTGATATGTTCCACTTACTCAAATCTTTTATTCCCGTATTAGTCATGATTCATTCCATCAACATTTATATTTTTATTGTAGTTAAAATTGGTTCCATGAGCACCAAACTTTTTTTCGTCCGATGTGAACTTTCTTTCTACTCATAATATTCGTTACCAGAAAAAATCACCTTATTTGCTGAGTGCTACGTACTTTTGACGATGCATAACTCTGACTAAAGTACTCTTTGAACTTGCACAACCCTTTGATGATGTACCATCCTTTGATGATGTGACCCAAGGTTTGCTAGGCATAAAGTCATCATCATCGTATTTTGCAATACTCTTACCTAATCTTATACGTTTTGAGCTTGAACCGCCCTTAAATGATGCAACACCTTTACATTGATGATCAATGTTCGATCCACCCCATAGTAGCTTCATCCTCGCGTAGTTGTTAGTTCCTTTGTTAAGAAACCATCTGTCCCTGTGATACTACTACACATTACAAACAATAATAAGATCAGAAATTTGAATCAACACCTACTCACAGAATGAATATGTAATATTGATATGTCTCCAACGTATCTATAATTTTTGCTTGTTTCATGATGTTATATTATCATTATTAGATGTTTTACAATTATTTTGCTACAACTTTATATTATTTTTTGGGACTAACCTATTAATGGTTGCAAAATTGCAAAGTTCTTGTTTCACACGTTGATTTGTGGGAATTAATTAGAAAATGTCGAAAAAACGCAAAAGGAGCCTTGTTGGAGGAGGACTCTGACTTTCTTGATATCTGTCCACAAACAGTTTTTAGAGATAATCGGTTTTACCCCCTAAAACGACGTCGAATGGAAATATCTAAAACTACGAAAGAGTGGGTAATTTTATGGCAATGATTCTGGACTACCAATTCATCTAAAACGGAGTTCGTATGCAAACTGGACAACCGTTTTACTGAACAAAAATATCTAATTACAGGATCACGAGAATTGTTGACGTGATTGAGTCCAACTCTTAACATATCCGATATATTCTGCCAAGCCACGACTTTGGAGACTCGTGAGGGCTGTGAGGAGCCCCTAGGAATATTTTAGAGGTGTCCGAGAGCCATTGGATCAAGGGTCCATCCATCGGAGAAGCACATATAAGGAGAGAAAACCCTAATTTTGATAGAGCCATCAAGAGCCATGAATTTGCCTCCCCCCTGGCAACCACCAAGAAGGGGAGAGGCTCCTCCATTGCAGCACCAAGACCAAGGAAGAAGGAGGGGAAAGGTGCCGCCGTCCGTCGCCACCGCCACCGCCCGTCGCCGGTGTCGTGGCCGCCATCATCTCCATCTCTTTGAGGCTGCACCTCTCCATCAACAAATCTCTCTTTCTCACCATGATAATTTGTGAGTAATCCTCCTCGGGGCTGAGGGTATGTACTAGTATCTATGTGTTCAATCTCTCGCTCTCTCTCGTGTTCTTGATATGACACGATCTTGATGTATCGCAAGCTTTATTAATATAGATGAATCATATGCAGTTTTCCCCTTTCTATCTTCTTGTGATGAATTGAGTTTTCCCTTTGAAGTTTTGTTATCGGATTGAGTCTTTAAGGATTTGAGAACACTTGATGTATGTCTTGCGATGGTATACCTGTGGTGAAAATGGGATGTTCTATTGATCCACTTGATGTATATTTTGGTGATCAACTTGCGGGTTCCGTGACCTTGGAAATCTACGCATAGGGGTTGGCACATGTTTTCGTCTTGACTTTCCGGTAGAAACTTTGGGGCAGTCTTTGAAGTTCTTTGTGTTGGATTGAACATGATGAATCTGAAATTATGTGATGCATAACGTATAATCATGCCCATGGGTACTTGTGGTGACATTGGAGTATCTAGGTGACATTGGGGTTTTGGTTGATATGTATCTTAAGGTGTTATTTTAGTACGACCTCTAGGGCTGTTCTTGACACTTATATGGATAGCTCATAAGATTGATCAGAAAAGTTAACTTTGAGGTGGTTTCGTACCCTACAAAAAATTCTTCGTTAGTTCTCCGCTATTTGTGACTTTGGAGTGAAATCTTTGTCGCACGAGAGGTATTTACATATGATTCAACTGTGTTAGTATTGTTGAGAGAACTTGCACTAGTGAAAGTATGAACCCTAGGTCTTTTTTCTAAGCATTGCAATACCGTTTGTGCTCACTTTTATCATTAGTTACCTTGCTTTTTTTATATTTTCAGATTACAAAAACCTATATCTATCATCCATATTACACTTGTATTACCATCTCTTCGACGAACTAGTGCACCTATACAATTTACCATTGTATTGGGTGTATCTGGGACACAAGAGACTCTTTGTTATTTGATTGTAGGGTTGCTTGAGAGAGACCATCTTTATCCTACGCCTCCCACGGATTGATAATGATGGGGAACGTTGCATAGGAAACAAAAAATTTCCTACGCGCACGAAGACCTATCATGGTGATGTCCATCTACGAGAGGAGATTTGGATCTACGTACCCTTGTAGATCGCACAATAGGAAGCGTTAAAAAACGCGGTCGATGTAGTGGAACGTCCTCACGTCCTTCGATCTGCCCCGCGAACCATCCCACGAACCGTCCCGCGATCCGTCCCATGATCCGCTCCGATCTAGTGCCGAACGGACGACACATCCGCGTTCAGCACAAGTACAACTCGACGATGATCTCGGCCTTCTTGATCCAGCAAGCAAGACAGAGAAGTAGATGAGTTCTCCGGTAGCATGACGGCGCTCCGGTGGTGGTGAAGGATCTACTCCTGCAGGGCTCCGCCCGAGCTCCGCAGAAATACGATCTAGAGGAAAAACCGTGATGTTTTGTGGTCGGGCTGCCGTGGCAAAGTTGTGTCTCAAAAACCCTCAATACCTCTAGTATATATAGGAGGTAGGGAGGGGAGGAGGCAGCCTCAAACCCTCAAGGTTTGGCCGAAATTGGAGTTGGAGGAGTCCTACTCCAATCCTACGTGGAGTAGGATTCCACCTTCCCACTTGGAAACTCTTTCCACCTTGTGTTTTTCCTTCTCAAACCTTATGGGCCTTAGTGGAAACTTATTCCAGCCCACTAGGGGCTGGTTTATCTCTTCTCATAGCCCATGAGACCCCTTGGGGCGTGACACCCCTCCCGATGGTCCCCGGCACTCCTCCCGGCACTCCCGGTACACTACCGATGAGCCCGAAACTTTTTCGGTGATCAAAACAGGACTTCCTATATATTAATCTTTACCTCCACACCAATCTGGAGCTCCTCGTGACGTTCTGGATCTCATCCGGGACTCCGAACAACTTTCTGTTACCAACACCTATAACTCAACTATACCGAAACATCATCGAATCTTAAGTGTGCAGACCCTGTGGGTTCGAGAACTATGTAGACATGCCTCGAGGTACTCCTCGGTCAATATCCAATAGCGGGACCTGGATGGCCATATTGGATCCTACATATTCTCCGAAGATCTTATCGGTTGAACCTCAGTGTCAAGGATTCATATAATCCCATATGTCATTCCCTTTGTCCTTCGGTATGTTACTTGCCCAAGATTTGATCGCTGGTATCCGCATGCCTATTTCAATCTCGTTAGTGGCAAGTCTCTTTACTCGTTCTGTAATACAAGATCCCGTGACTTACACTTAGTCACATTGCTTGCAAGGTTTGTGTGTGATGTTGTATTATCGAGTGGGCCCCTAGATACCTCTCCGTCACGCAAAGTGACAAATCCCAGTCTTGATCGATACTAACTCAACGGACACCTTCGGATATACATGTAGAACACCTTTATAGTCACCCAGTTACGTTGTGGCGTTTGATGCACACAAGGTATTCCTCCGGTGCAAGTGAGTTATATGATCTCATGGTCATAGGAACAAATACTTGACACGCAAAAACAATAGCAATAAAATGACACGATCAATATGCTATGTATATAATTTGGGTCTTGTCCATCACATGATTCTCCTAATGATGTGATCCCGTTATCAAGTGACAATACTTGCTTATGGCCAGGAAACCTTTACCACCTTTGATCAACGAACTAGTCAACTAGAGGCTCACTAGGGACAGTGTGTTGTCTATGTATCCACACATGTATTTGAGTTTCCAATCAATACAATTCTAGGATGGATAATAAACGATTATTATGAACAAGGAAATATAATAATAACTAATTTATTATTGCCTCTGGGGCATATTTCCAATAGATAAACCTTAAGAAAACTTGCTATTGTCCGACAAACATGTGCGCTTGGAGGCCCAACAAGAGTCTACAAGAACAAGGTTGTGTAATAGACATCAAATATCAATTACCTTAATGTGGTAGGCATAATAATCCTTTTAAAAGAACTTCATTATTGGTGATTGAACGTCCATTCGTAACATATGGAGGCGCTCATCCACTTATTTGAGTTCAGCAATCATGTTCCGCACTTCGCGAAACCTTAGAACTTATACTCTTACTCCTATCCGGTTACTATTAGGGTGCACAAATTTGAGTAAACTCTTAGCACACTTGAATAGCTTGCTAAAAATATTTCCATATTAACTCATCGAGTGAAACTGCGGAAGCCCCTCCTTCTAATATAACCCTGATTCAGTCTATCATAGCTTTTCAGAATCTAATGAGCCACCAAGGGAGTAAAAACTCAAATAAAAGGATCAACATATTAGGAGGAAAGGGGGGAAACAATATCACAATGTGATGGGAATTAGCACACAAATGCACTTGTGGTTAACTGAAAATTGCGACGGAAACAAAGTAATCTCAGCACCACATCATGTACCAACTCAAGGATCGTTGCTTAGCACGGAAGGCTACATATGTAGCAGCATATATGCACAAGAAAGCGTTACTCAACAGACAAGACGCTCCTCAGACAAGTGTCTTGTGGCAGGAGTAACTTTCTGTACAACAACAAGCATGAACAAAAGAGACACCATATTTTTACGTCGAAAACCCCTCAACTTGAGGGGGAAAACCACAGGTCGAAGCCACCCAAATCCTCTTTCACTATTATCAAATGTGGGATATGACAAGTTTCTTCTCTAGATAGCACTAGAGGATCTCATACATCAACATTTCTGAATCTTGGATGAACACAACATGATTTGGGGCTCAAGAGCTAGGGATTGGAACAATCTCACCAAAGATGGTGGTACCGTAGCTTGAAGGATACAAGGTAGTGGATCTGGATCATCACAACCTTGGGGATGAGCTCCCTTTGCTTCTTTCTCTTCTTCCCTTTCTCACTTGGTTTTCTCTCTTCTTCTCTAATGGAGGCTAAACTGATTTTCTTCACACTAGGTGGTGGCTGCTGGATGGAGGGTAAGGCATCCCCATCCACTCACGTGCAAAAACCAAAATGACCCTAGATCATCACCCTAATGGGTAGTGGGCTTCTGCACATCTTTTGGGCTTCCTAAAAGGCCTCAAATGGCCATCTCCTCACAAACCACATGAGGAGGATATCCAAACAAATCTCCCTCTTCGTCTCATGAGGAGGGCACCGCCATGCCCACTACCTTGCAACATGCTTGTAGATTCTCATTTGGCAATATCTTGGTCATCATATCAGAACCATTATCATCGGTATGGATCTTCTCAAGTTTCAGCAACTTGGAACTCACAACATATCAAATCCAATGATACCTCACATCAATGTGCTTGGTTTGAGAGTGATAGATTGGACTCTTAGCAAGGTGGATAGCACTTTGACTATTGGACAAAAAAACATGCTTCTCTTGCTTCATGTCGAGCTCTAGAAAGAAGTTCTTCATCCACAAAACTTCCTTGGAATCATCAAGTGCAACTATGTACTCAGCTTCTGTAGTTGATGTAGAAACACATTTCTACAATCTTAATTGACATGACACTGCTCCCCCTGCATAGGTCATCAGGTATCTAGATGTGGACTTCCTACGATCCTTGTCACATGCATAATCTGCATATATATAGCCCTGCAATGCATGATCACCACTTCTAAAGCATAAACAAGATGTAGAAGTTCCCTTCCGATACCTGAGAATCCACTTCACTGCTTTCCAATGATCTTTACCTAGATTTGTCATGAACCGGCTAACAACTCCAACTGCATAGGCAATATAAGGCCTAGTGCATGCCATGGCATACATCAAATTGCCCATAGCAAATTGGTAAGGCACTTTCCTCATTTCTATTTTCTCCTTCTTACTTGTAGGACACTGTTTTGAATTCAGTTTGTGATGGCCTACAAGTGGAGAGATAACATATTTTGCATCTTTCATATTGAACCTTTCAAGTACCTTCTCGATGTATCTTTCATGTGAGAGCCAAAGCAACTTCTTTGATCTATCATGGGAGATCTTCATGCCAAGTATTTTCTTAGCTGGTCCTAAATCCTTCATGGCAAAGGATGCCTTCTTGAGGAGAGCAATCCTCTTTGTGTCATTCCCAATAATCAGCATATCATCAACATGCAACAGGAGAATAATGAAGTCACCCTCGGCGTACCTCTTCATAAAGACACAATGATTAGGTTGCGCTTTATGGTAACCAAGCCCAGTCATAAAAGACTCAAACTTCTTGTACCACTGTCGAGGAGCTTGCTTCAAGCCATACAAGCTCTTCTTCAATTTGAAAATGAAGTGCTCCTTGCCCGCAACCATTAATCCTTCTGGTTGCTCCATGTATATCTACTCCTCTAGGTCACCATGCAGGAATGCAGTCTTCACATCAAGTTGTTCAATTTCCAAGTCCATGGTGGCTGCCATGCTGATGTCTACTACGCAACCTTCTACTTGTAGACGTTGTTGGGCCTCCAAGTGCAGAGGGTTGTAGGATAGTAGCAATTTTCTCTCAAGTGGGTGACCTAAGGTTTATCAATCCGCGGGAGGCGTAGGATGAAGATGGTCTCTCTCAAGCAACCCTGCAACCAAATAACAAAGAGTCTCTTGTGTCCCCAACACACCTAATACAATGGTAAGTTGTATAGGTGCACTAGTTCAGCAAAGAGATGGTGATACAAGTGCAAAATGGATGGTAGATATAGGTTTTTGTAATCTGAAATTACAAAAACAGCAAGGTAACAAATGGTAAAAGTGAGCACGAACGGTATTGCAATGCATGGAAACAAGGCCTAGGGTTCATACTTTCACTAGTAAAGTTCTCTCAACAATGATAACATAATCGGATCATATGACTAGCCCTCAACATGCAACAAAGAGTCACTCCAAAGTCACTAATAGCGGGGAACAAACGAAGATATTATTGTCGGGTACGAAACCACCACAAAGTTATTCTTTCCGATCGATCTATCATAGAGTTCGTACTAGAATAACACCTTAAGATACATATCAACCAAGACCCTAATGTCACCTAGATACTCCATTGTCACCTCAAGTATCCGTGGGTATGATTATACGATATGCATCACACAATCTCAGAATCATCTATTCAACCAACACATAGAACTTCAAAGAGTGCCCCAAAGTTTCTACCAGAGAGTCAAAACGTGTGCCAACCCCTGTGCATAGGTTCCCAATGTGACGAACCCGCAAGTTGACCACCAAAACATACATCAAGTACTCACATGAATCCACGTGTGCCAACCCATATGCATAGATTCCCAATTGTCACAAACCCGCAAGTTGATCACATCAGATACACACGTGCAAGACATACATCAAGTTTTCTCAAAGACTCAATCCGATAAGATAACTTCAAAGGGGAAACTCAATTCATTACAAGAAGGAGAGGGGGAAGAACATCATAAGATCCAACTATAGTAGCAAAGACCATGGTACATCGAGATCAAGACATCTCAAGAACATGGGAGAGAGAGAGATCAAACACATAGCTACTAGTACATACCCTCAGCCCCGAGGGAGAACTACTCCCTCCTCGTCATGGAGATCGCCGGGATGATGAAGATGGCCACCGGAGATGGATTCCCCCTCCGGCAGGGTGCCAGAACGGGCTCCAGATTGGTTTTTGGTGGCTACAGAGGCTTGCGGCGGCGGAACTCCCGATCTAGGTTACTTTCTACGGGTTTGTGAATTTATAGGAATTTATGGCGGTGGAATTGCATCAGTTGGGACCACGAGGAGGTCACAAGCTGAAGAAATTGCATAGAAATCAGCAGCAAAAATAATCAACTCAAAAGCTCTTGAGGAATAAAAATGTAAATTCTTTTCGTGAGCAGAAAGTTTCTGTCTTTTTCCACGATGATCAAACAATCATCACCAAGACTAATCATAACGGTTCTGCGTGGGACAAACACAAAAAGAAACACAAAAGACACAATCATAACAGAATTATGATGGTGTGGAGAAAACAAAACAGGAAGCAAAACGCAAAGAAAAAATTTATTCATTGGGTTGCCTCCCAACAAGCGCTATCGTTTAACGCCCTTAGCTAGGCATTGATTTCAATGATGCTCACACAAAAGGTAAGGATTGAAACACAACGAGAGCATCATGGAGCAAATGGCTAGCACATTTAAGTCTAACCCACTTCCTATGCATAGGGATTTTGTGATCAAACAATTTATTGGAGCAAGAATCAACTAACATAGGAAGGCAAAACAAGCATAGCTTCAAAAATTTCAACATATGGAGAGGAAGCTTGATACTATTGCAATAAGTAGAAGCATATGATCATCTATCATAGTAATTTTCAGTAGCATTATGAATGAATTCAACAATATAACCAGCACCTAAAGCTTTCTTTTCATGATCTACAAGCATAGAAATTTTACTGCTCTCCACATAAGGAAATCTATTCTCAAGAATAGTAGTGGGAGTATTGTAAAATACTTGAGCACTACAAATTGTGTCCACAATGAAAAAACAAGGTTTAGCAAAGGGGTTCTCGAGAGTATGACAAGTTTTATCATCCCTCTTCTTTAAAGCATAAGTATCCTCACAATAATTATCATAGATAGGGGGCATGCTTTCATCAAAATAATTTTGATCATTCAAAGTGGAAGAACTAAAAAGATCATCTTCATCAAATATAGCTTCCCCAAGCTTGTGGCTTTGCATATCATTAGCATCATGGGTATTCAAAGAATTCATGCTAAAAACATTGCAATCATGCTCATCCTTCACATATTCTATGCCAAGCATTCTATGTAATTCTTCTTTCAGCACTTGAGCACAATTTTCCTTCCCATCATGCTCACGAAATACATTGAAAAGATGGAGCATATGAGGCATCCTCAATTCCATTTTTTGTAGTTTTCTAGAGAAAGAACAAGAAACAAAAAGATTTGATTGCAAGATCTAAAGATATACCTTCAAGCGCTAACCTCCCCGGCAACGGCGCCAGAAAAGAGCTTGATGCCTGATACGTCTCAAACATATCTATAATTTTTGATGGTTTCACGATGTTATCTTGTCTTCTATGTATGTTTTATGTATGTTTTTATATATTTTTTGGGACTAACTTATTGATTCAGTGCCAAGTGTCAGTTCCTGTTTTTCCGTGTTTTTTGACTCTTTTCAGATCTGATTTTGGAACGGAGTCCAAACGAAAGAAAAACCCTGAAATGATTTTTTCCCGAACGGAAGAAGTCCAGGGGGCTCTTGGGCCAAGCCAGGTGGGCTCCAGGGAGCCCACAAGCCCCCAATCCGCCACCAGGGGGAGGCGGCGGTGGGCAGGCTTGTGGCCTCCCTGGCCGCCCCTTGACCTAGGTCTTGCGCCTATATATTCCCAAATATTCCGCAAAAAAACAGGGGAGCCTCGAAAATACTTTTCCGCCGCCGCAAGCTTCCGTTTCCGCGAGATCTCATCTGGAGACCCTTCCCGGCGCCCTGCCGGAGGGGACTTTGGAGGTGGAGGGCTTCTTCATCATCATCATCGCCCCTCCAATGACTCGTGAGTAGTTTACTTCAGAACTACGGGTCCGTAGTTAGTAGCTAGATGGCTTCTTCTCTCTCTTGGATCTTCAATACAAAGTTCTCCATGATCTTCATGGAGATCTATCCGATGTAATCTTCTTTGGCGGTGTGTTTGTCGAGATCCGATGAATTGTGGACTTGTGATCATATTATCTATGATATATATTTGAGTCTTTGCTGATTTCTTATATGCATGATTTGATATCCTTGTAAGTCTCTCCGAGTCTTGGGTTTTGTGTCGCCAACTAGATCTATGATTCTTGCAATGGGAGAAGTGCTTGGTTTTGGGTTCTGCTATGTGGTGACCTTTCCCAGTGACAGTAGGGGCAGCAAGGCACACGTCAAGTAGTTGCCATCAAGGGTAAAAAGATGGGGTTTTTATCATTGGTTTGAGATTATCCCTCTACATCATGTCATCTTGCTTAAGGTGTTACTCTGTTCTTATGGACTTAATACACTAGATGCATGCTGGATAGCGGTCGACGTGTGGAGTAATAGTAGTAGATGCACAAAGTATCGGTCTACTTGTTTCGGACGTGATGCCTATAGAAATAATCATTGCATAGATATTATCACGACTCTGCACAGTTCTATCAATTGCTCGACAGTAATTTGTTCACCCACCGTCTACTTGCTTTCATGAGAGAAGCCACTAGTAAACACTACGGCCCCCGGGTCTATTCACATCCATCGTTTACAACTCCGCTTTTACTTTGCTTTGTTACTTTGTTGCTTTCAGTTCTCACTTGGCAAACAATCTATAAGGGATTGACAACCCCTTCAAAGCGTTGGGTGCAAGCTTTTTGTGTTTGTGCAGGATCTTGAGATACTCTTCCGCCGGATTGATACCTTGGTTCTCAAACTGAGGGAAATACTCATCGTCGTTGTGCTACATCACCCTTTCCGCTTCGAGGGAACACCAACGCAAGGCTCCAAGGACACGGGGGAAATCCTTTGCATACTTGCCTAGGAAGTCCCTTAAGGCATAGCCGCAGCTAAAGGATTCCTGGTGCCGTCGACACAACTATTTCTGGCGCCGTTGCAAGGGATACACATCAGCCATCAGAAGTATTTCTGGCGCCGTTGCTGTGGAGGAGAAATCAAGATCTATCCAAGTAGGTCTCACAAACTCTTCTCTTGCATTTACTTTTGTTGCGAGTTGCCTCTCGTTTTCCTCTCCCCCACTTCACATTCGCCGTTTTCATTCGCCTTTCTCCTTCGCCGTTTGTTCTTGCCCTTGCCGTTTTCCTTTGTCGGTCTGTTTCTTGCTTGTGTGCTTGTATGTTTGTTGAAGACATCATGTCTGAAAACACTAAACTTTGCGACTTCTCGAGCACTAATAATAATGATTTCATTAGTACTCCGATTGCTCCCGCCACTAGTGTGGAATCGTATGAAATCAACGCAGCTTTGCTGAATCTTGTTATGAAAGAGCAATTCTTTGGCCTTCCTAGTGAAGATGTCGCATCCCATCTCAATACCTTCATTGAGCTTTGTGATATGCAAAAGAAAAGAGATGTGGATAATGACGTGTTTAAGTTGAAACTTTTTTCCTTTCTCGTTGCGAGATCGCGCAAAAACTTGGTTTTCTTCTTTGCCTAAAAATAGTATCGATTCTTGGGATAGGTGCAAAGATGCTTACATATCCAAGTATTTTCCGTCGGCTAAGATCATCTCCTTACGTAAAGATATCATGAATTTCAAGCAACTTGATCATGAACACGTTGCACAATCTTGGGAGAGGATGAAGCTTATGATTAGAAATTGTCCTGCTCATGGCTTGAGTTTGTGGATGATTATACAAATCTTTTATGCTGGCTTGAATTTCGCCTCTCGCAATATCTTGGACTCCGCCTCAGGTGGAACATTCATGGAAATCACGTTAGGAGACGCTACAAAACTCCTAGACAATATCATGACCAACTAATCTCAGTGGCGGACTGAAAGGTCGCCTGCTAGCAAAAAGGTGCCCGCTATAGAAGAGATTAACTCGCTTAGTGCTAAGATGGACGAGTTGATGAATTTGGTTGCTAGTAGAAACGTTACCGTAGATCCTAATGACATGCCACTATCTTCTTTGATTGAGAGTAGCAACGCTAGTTTGGACGTGAATTTTGTTGGTAGGAACAATTTTGGCAACAACAATGCTTTTAGAGGAAACTATGTTCCTAGGCCTTCTCCTAGTAACTCCTCTAACAATTATGGCAATTCCTACGGCAACACTTATGGAAATCACAACAAATTACCCTCTGATCTAGAGAGTAATATCAAGGAGTTCATCAACTCTCAAAAGATTTTAAATGTGTCCATAGAGGAAAAACTACTCAAAATAGATGATTTGGCTAAGAGCATTGATAGGATGTCTTGTGATATTGATGCTTTGAAAGTTAGATGCGCTCCTCCCAAGATCAACTTGGATGAAACTTTGAAAGCTATGCGTATCTCCATGAATGAGAGCAAAGAAAGAACCACCCAAATTCGTGCTAGACATGAATGGTTTAAAAGGGTGCATTCTAGTGATGCAAATCTCGAAGATCTTAAAGTTCTTGGTGTGTCTCCTCTTGAATCTTTGTTTTCGCGTGTCAAACCTACTTATGGAGGGGCTGGATATGAATCCACTTTGTTTGAAAAACGCCCCAATGATTCGGAGTCCACCTATCTTGATGATAAAGGTGTGGCGAGTGGAGTAGAAGAAGTCAAAATTTTGGGTAGTAATGAAACTCCCACTTTGGATTTCAAGGAATTTAATTATGATAATTGCTTAAGTCCACACATCAAGCAGTTGCCATCAAGGGTAAAAAGATGGGGTTTTTATCATTGGTTTGAGATTATCCCTCTACATCATGTCATCTTGCTTAAGGCGTTACTCTGTTCTTATGGACTTAATACACTAGATGCATGCTGGATAGCGGTCGACGTGTGGAGTAATAGTAGTAGATGCAGAAAGTATCGGTCTACTTGTTTCGGACGTGATGCCTATAGAAATAATCATTGCATAGATATCGTCACGACTCTGCACAGTTCTATCAATTGCTCGACAGTAATTTGTTCACCCACCGTCTACTTGCTTTCATGAGAGAAGCCACTAATAAACACTACGGCCCCCGGGTCTATTCACATCCATCGTTTACAACTCCGCTTTTACTTTGCTTTGTTACTTTGTTGCTTTCAGTTCTCACTTGGCAAACAATCTATAAGGGATCGACAACCCCTTCATAGCATTGGGTGCAAGCTTTTTGTGTTTGTGCAGGATCTTGAGATACTCTTCCGCCGGATTGATACCTTGGTTCTCAAACTGAGGGAAATACTTACCGTCACTGTGCTACATCACCCTTTCCGCTTCGAGGGAACACCAACGCAAGGCTCCAAGGGCACGGGGGAAATCCTTTGCATACTTGCCTAGGAAGTCCCTTAAGGCGTAGCCGCATCTGAAGGATTCCTAGTGTTGTCGACACAACTATTTCTGGTGTCGTTGCAAGGGATACACAGCAGCCATCAATGTCTACTACGCAACCTTCTCCTTGTAGATGTTGTTGGGCCTCCAAGTGCAGAGGGTTGTAGGACAGTAGCAATTTCCCCTCAAGTGGGTGACCTAAGGTTTATAAATCCGTGGGAGGCGTAGGATGAAGATGGTCTCTCTCAAGCAACCCTGCAACCAAATAACAAAGAGTCTCTTGTGTCCCCAACACACCTAATACAATGGTAAGTTGTATATGTGCACTAGTTCGGCGAAGAGATGGTGATACAAGTGCAAAATGGATGGTAGATATAGGTTTTTGTAATCTGAAATTACAAAAACAGCAAGGTAACAAATGGTAAAAGTTAGCACGAACGGTATTGCAATGCGTGGAAACAAGGCCTAGGGTTCATACTTTCACTAGTGAAGTTCTCTCAACAATGATAACATAATCGGATCATATGACTAGCCCTCAACATGCAACAAAGAGTCACTAATAGCGGGGAACAAACGAAGAGATTATTGTCGGGTACGAAACCACCACAAAGTTATTCTTTCTCATCGATCTATCATAGAGTCCGTACTAGAATAACACCTTAAGATACATATCAACCAAGACCCTAATGTCACCTAGATACTCCATTGTCGCCTCAAGTATCCGTGGGTATGATTATACGATATGCATCACACAATCTCAGAATCATCTATTCAACCAACACATAGAACTTCAAAGAGTGCCCCAAAGTTTCTACCAGAGAGTCAAAACGTGTGCCAACCCCTGTGCATAGCTTCCCAATGTGACGAACCCGGAAGTTGATCACCAAAACATACATCAAGTACTCACATGAATCCACGTGTGCCAACCCATATGCATAGATTCCCAATTGTCACAAACCCGCAAGTTGATCACATCAGATACACACGTGCAAGACATACATCAAGTTTTCTCAAAGACTCAATCCGATAAGATAACTTCAAAGGGGAAACTCAATTCATTACAAGAAGGAGAGGGGGAAGAACATCATAAGGTCCAACTATAGTAGCAAAGCCCATGGTACATCGAGATCAAGACATCTCAAGAACACGAGAGAGAGAGAGATCAAACACATTGCTACTAGTACATACCCTCAGCCCCGAGGAAGAACTACTCCCTCCTCATCATGGAGATTGCCGGGATGATGAAGATGGCCACCGGAGATGGATTCCCCCTCCTGCAGGGTGCCAGAACGGGCTCCAGATTAGTTTTTGGTGGCTACACAGGCTTGCGGCGGCGGAACTCCCGATCTAGGTTTTTTTCTGGGGGTTTCTGAATTTATAGGAATTTATGGCGGTGGAATTGCGTCAGTTGGGCCCACGAGGAGGTCACAAGCCTGCGCTCCACCACCCGGGGAGGTGGTGGCGGCGTGAGGGCTTGTGACTCCCTCGTGGCCCATCTGGCCTTCTCCCAGAGCTTCAGGGGTCTCTTTTGGTCCAAAAAAATCATCGTAAAGTTTCATTCCATTTGGACTCCGTCTGAAAACGGGCCAAAAACACGGAAAAAACATGAACTGGCACTTCGCACTGAGTTAATAGGTTAGTCCCAAAAAAGATATAAAATAGCATATTCATGCATATAAAACATCCAATGTTGACAAGATAATACCATGGAACCATCAAAAATTATAGATACGTTGAAGACGTATCACATGCCAAGCACAAATCGGATTGAAGACATCGTGACCACCGGAGAGAATATCTCATCATAATCAATGCCCTTTTTATGACAGGAACCTTTCACAACCAATCTGGCCTTGTACCTTGGGTGTGAGGTGTGTTCTTCAGTCTTCACTCTATACCCAATTGTTCTTGAGTGCTTTCTTTCCCTTTGACAGATTTACTAACTCAAAAGTATCATTCTCATACACGTATTTCATCTCATCCTGCATGGCTTCTGACCATTCTTCCTTTCAGACATTGCCTCTTCATTGCATGAGGGCTTCACCTGCATGAGTCATCAACACATATTTATGTGCTGGATACTTAGAACAAGGAATGTGACCTCTATCACTTCTTCTTTGTTGCTGCATTGGTGGTGAATCAAGTGGATTTTTTTTGGCATCATTATTACCAACTTATTCATCATCCTCACTTGATGGCTCCTTATCACTTTGACTTGTACTACCTTGGTCAGTTGCATCTCCACTGTCTTTAGTATCATCATCTCCCCCATGATTGTCATGCATGAGAGAAGGACAAATTGGATCCATGTTAACCTGAGGTGTGTTGGTCATTGCCTTCTTTGGTTTCTGAGTATCTTTTATTGTCTCATCTACAATGAACACCACATCCCGGCTTCTCACAATTTTTCTGTTGGCTAGATCCCACAACCTGTAGCCAAACTCTTCACTTGGTTGGCTGAGGTAGATGCACTACTTTGTCTTGCTATCAAGCTTGGATCTCTCGTCCCTTGGGACATGTAAAAACTATGTGCAACCAAAGACCTTTAGGTGCTTGTATGATACCTCATTTCCTCACCAAACTCTCTAAGGAATATCACCTCCAAGATGAACTGAGGGAGATAGGTTAACCACATACATAGCATTCATCAATGCTTTATCCCAAAAAGAATTAGGTAAATGAGCATGAGAGAGCATAGGTATGACCCTCTTTGTGAGTGTCATGTTCATTCTCTTTGTAAGACAATTGAGTTGAGGTCTCTTTGATGGATTCTTCTCAAGCCTAATGCCAAACTTCCTGCAATACCTTTCAAAAGGACCTCGATATTCACCACCATTGCCTGATCTCACACACTTCAATTTCCCGCCAGTATCTCTCACAACTTTGGCATGGAACTCCTTGAAGGCTTCAAGCGTCTCGAATTTGTGTTTCACCACATACACAAAAACCTTCCTGGAATGTTCATCAATAAAAGTCACAAAATATAATTCTCCACTATGCTCCACACTGTGATTTTTCAGTCATGGAGCAAACATAAGTGTGCACAATATCAAGAACATTTTCTGCACGGTGTGGAGGGAGTGTACAAAATGCAACCATATGTTGCTTGCCAGCAAAACAATGTGCACAATGTTTCAAGGATATACCTTTCAACTGAGGGAGGTACTCCATGCGAGCAAGAGCATGCATTCCATTCTCACTCATATGCCCAGGCCTCTTGTGCCACGTTTCCACTGAAGTGTCTTTTTCAATAATGTTCAACACCTCATTGCACAACTTGGTTTTAGTCACATAGAGATTAGCTTGCCTAATTCCTCGAGCCACAATCAAAGAGCCTTTGGTGATCTTCTACTTTCCTTCACCAAAATAACTAGAATGTTTGATATCATCAAGCTTGCCTACTAACAATAAATTCAGCCTTATGTCGGGAACGTGCCTCACATCATTGAGAACTAGTCCGCAACATGTATTTGGTTCAATGCATATAGAGCCCTTGCCAACAATTGTTGATTAACCACTATTTCCCATCCTCACTTGACCAGTAACACCACTAGTGTAAGATGTGAAATAATATTGTAAGTGCATCTAGTGCCCCTTAGTGATTTTGGTGGTTTGAAAACTTATAGGTTAAGTATCTAATGTGTTTATAAGTGTACACAGGATCTATAAGTCATTGAGGAGTTTGAGATATTTGAAGAATATCGACCCCTAAAAATGTATATCTTCAGTTGAAGAAATTGGTCTGAAGCTGAAGAAATGAATCACGAGGAATCTGCGATGAAATTGATATTCCTCATGAAGATATTGATATTGAGAAGATCGGTGGTTCCTGAAGAAAATCATTTTGAAGAAATTGAAGCGTGAAGATTTACGTTTTCTGTTTTACTTTCTTCGCATTTGATGAATAGGAACACCGTACCGTTAAAGGGGGTCAAAGTAACGCTATGGAATGAATTTCCTCATGATGCTCAACCCAAGCCAAATCCTACCAAAAGCCTCAAGTGAGGAATATGAGTGACATGAGGACTCTCACAGTTGAGGGTCCCGACCGTTTCGATAACCATGCCAAGTCACTGGTCTTATCCACTCCAATGGTCATATTATTTAAGGGCATTAGTGTCAAATCATGTCGGGATGCTCCCAGGCTATAAATAGCCGCCCCCACAACCACTAGCTGGTTGGCTGCTCCGTTAGAAACTGACACTTGTCATAAGAGCAACCCAATTCCTCAGAGCCTTCGAGAGTAAATCATCAGTGAGGAAATACACCACCCACCGAAACCACAAACCAAACCTAGTGATTGAGCATCACTGAAGAAGTTGTTCCTGTGTGGGACTGAAGCCTTTTACCTTTGAGGACTGTGCATCCTCCAGACGGTTAGGCGTCATGGTCTAGAGCAATCCAGCAGTCAATTGTGGATCGCCGGGTGACCGAGTTTGTGAGGGTTTGGAAGTCTGCCCTGAAGACTTACCACGAGTGTTGGGCGAGGACTGTGTGTCCTTAGCTCAAGGAGAATACGGTAGGGACTGTGTGTCCCTGGACTGGGTGTCCTTTGGTTTCAATACCAAGCCGCTCCAAACCAGATGTACAACTGTCACATCAGTTGGAACTGGGTCATCAACAACAGTCTTCACCAAGAATCGGGTTCTAATTCCTCAACTCTTTACTTTCTCTGTATTATGTGTTGATGACTTTCACTGTGACTGTTTGAAGAATTTGCTCAAGACTTTCTCCGAATTTCCTCAACCCCAAATTCTTCACAATAGTTAATCATCGTCTGTATTCTGCGTGCGTGCTTACTGTGCAATCTGTTTTCATAATCTTCACTCTGTAATACTTCTGTTGTGAACGATTGCACGACTGATCCTTAACTGTTTCCGCTGTAAGTTAGTCATCAGTGAGGAATTTCCTCAAAAGGAATTTCCTCAGTGAGGAAATTCTAAAAATCTCCTATTCACCCCACTCTAGTCGATATAACGCACTTTCAATTGGTATCAGAGCAAGGTACTCCCTTGTTCTGTGTGATTTTGGTTTAACCACCTGGAGTTTTAGTTATGTCGACTGCAGGCATGTTTAAAGTGACTGCAGCATGTGTTGGAATTATGCCCTAGAGGCAATAATAAATATAGTTATTATTATAATTCCTGTATCAAGATAATAGTTTATTATCCATGCTATAATTGTATTGAATGAAGACTCATTTACATGTGTGGATACATAGACAAAACACTGTCCCTAGCGTGCCTCTAGTTGGCTAGCCAGTTGGTCAATGATAGTTAGTGTCTTCTGATTATGAACAAGGTGTTGTTGCTTGATAACTGGATCACGTCATTGGGAGAATCACGTGATGGACTAGACCCAAACTAATAGGCGTAGCATGTTGATCGTGTCATTTTGTTTCTACTGTTTTCTGCGTGTCAAGTATTTATTCCTATGGCCATGAGATCATATAACTCACTGACACCGGAGGAATGCTTTGTGTGTATCAAACGTCGCAACGTAGCTGGGTGACTATAAATATGCTCTACAGGTATCTCCGAAGGTGTTAGTTGAGTTAGTATGGATCAAGACTGGGATTTGTCACTCTGTGTGACGGAGAGGTATCTCGGGGCCCACTCGGTAATACAACATCACACACAAGCCTTGCAAGCAATGTAACTTAGTGTAAGTTGCGGGGTCTTATATTACGGAACGAGTAAAGAGACTTGCCGGTAAACGAGATTGAAATAGGTATACGGATACTGACGATCGAATCTCCGGCAAGTAACATACCGAAGGACAAAGGGAATGACATACGGGATTATACGAATCCTTGGCACTGAGGTTCAAATGATAAGATCTTCGTAGAATATGTAGGATCCAATATGGGCATCCAGGTCCCGCTATTGGATATTGACCGAGGAGTCTCTCGGGTCATGTCTACATAGTTCTCGAACCCGCAGGGTCTGCACACTTAAGGTTCGACGTTGTTTTATGCGTATTTGAGTTATATGGCTGGTTACCGAATGTTGTTTGGAGTCCCGGATGAGATCACGGATGTCACGAGGGTTTCCGGAATGGTCCGGAAACGAAGATTGATATATAGGATGACCTCATTTGATTACCGGAAGGTTTTCGGAGTTACCGGGAATGTACCGGGAATGACGAATGGGTTCCGGGAGTTCACCGGGGGGGGCAACCCACCCCGGGGAAGCCCATAGGCCTTGGGGGAGACACACCAGCCCTTTGTGGGCTGGTGGGACAGCCCACAAGTGCCCTATGCGCCAAGGAGAAGAAAATCAACAGAGAAAGAAAAAAAAAGGGAGGAGGTGGGAAGGGAGGGGGACTCCCTCCCACCAAACCTAGTCCAACTCGGTTTGGGGGGGGAGTCCTCCCCCTTGGCTCGGCCGACCCCCTTGAGGGTCCTTGGACCCCAAGGCAAGGACCCCTCCCTCCCACCTATATATACGGAGGTTTTAGGGCTGATTTGAGACGACTTTTCCACGGCAGCCCAACCACATACCTCCACGGTTTTTCCTCTAGATCGTGTTTCTGCGGAGCTCGGGGGGAGCCCTGCTGAGACAAGGTCATCACCAACCTCCGGAGCGCCGTCACGCTGCCGGAGAACTCTTCTACCTCTCCTTCTCTCTTGCTGGATCAAGAAGGACGAGATCATCGTCGAGCTGTACGTGTGCTGAACGCGGAGGTGCCGTCCGTTCGGTACTAGATCGTGGGACTGATCGCGGGATTGTTCGCAGGGCAGATCGAGGGACGTGAGGACGTTCCACTACATCAACCGCGTTCTCTAACGCTTCTGTTGTACGGTCTACAAGGGTACGTAGATCACTCATCCCCTCTTGTAGATGGACATCACCATGATAGGTCTTCGTGCGCGTAGGAAAATTTTTGTTTCCCATGCGACGTTCCCCAACAGTGGTATCAGAGCTAGGTTCATGCGTAGATGTCTTATCGAGTAGAACACAAAAGTTTTTGTGGGCGGTGATGTGCGTTCTGCTGCCCTCCTTAGTCTTTTCTTGATTCCGCGGTATTGTTGGATTGAAGCGGCTTGGACCGACATTACTCGTACGCTTACGAGAGACTGGTTTCATCGTTACGAGTACCCCCCCCCCTTTGCTCAAAGATGACTCGCAAGTGTCGGTTTCTCCAACTTTAGTTGAATCGGATTTGACCGAGGAGGTCCTTGGATGAGGTTAAATAGCAACTCATATATCTCCGTTGTGGTGTTTGCGTAAGTAAGATGCGATCCTACTAGATACCCTTGGTCACCACGTAAAACGTGCAACAACAAAATTAGAGGACGTCTAACTTGTTTTTGCAGGGTATGATTGTGATGTGATATGGCCAACGATGTGATGTGATATATTGGATGTATGAGATGATCATGTTGTAATAGAAATATCGACTTGCACGTCGATGGTACGGCAACCGGCAGGAGCCATAGGGTTGTCTTTATACTAACGTTTGTGCTTGCAGATGCATTTACTATTTTGCTAGGATGTAGATTTAGTAGTAATAGCATAAGTAGCACGACAACCCCGATGGCGACACATTGATGGATGATCATGGTGTGGCGCCAGTGACAAGAAGATCGTGGTGATCTCTCACTAAATTTCAAGACGAAATTGTGTTCTCCCGGACTGTGCACCGTTCCTACAGTTCGTCGTTTCGAGACACCACGTGATGATCGGGTGTGATAGACTCAACGTTCACATACAACGGGTGCAAAACAGTTGCGCACGCGGAACACTCGGGTTAAGCTTGACGAGCCTAGCATGTGCAGACATGGCCTCGGAACACATGAGACCGAAAGGTCGATCATGAATCATATAGTTGATATGATTAGCATAGGGATGCTTACCACTGAAACTATACTCAACTCACGTGATGATAGGACTTGGGATAGTGTAAGTGGATCATGAACCACTCAAATGACTAGAGAGATGTACTTTTTGAGTGGGAGTTTAGCAAATAATTTGATTCAGTTGAACTCTAATTATCTTGAACATAGTCTAAGTCCACTTTGAATATATTTGTGTTGTAGTCATGGCTCACGCGACAGTCATCCTGAATTTTAATACGTTCCTAGAGAAAGCTAAGTTGAAAGATGATGGAAGCAACTTTGTAGACTGGGCTCGTAATCTTAAGCTAATCTTACAAGCTGGGAAGAAGGATTATGTCCTTAATGCTGCGCTAGGAGATGAACCACCCGCTACGGCTGATCAGGATGTTAAGAACGCTTGGTTAGCACGTAAGGAGGACTACTCAATAGTTCAATGTGCAGTCTTGTATGGCTTAGAACCGGGACTTCAACGTCGCTTTGAGCGTCATGGAGCATTTGAGATGTTCCAGGAGTTGGAGTTTATCTTTCAGAAGAACGCCCGGATCGAGAGGTATGAGACCTCCGATAAATCTATGCTTGCAAGATGGAGGAAAACTCGTCTGTCAGTGAACATGTGCTCAAAATGTCTGGGTACTCAAACCGTCTAGCTGAACTGGGGATTGAACTCCCGCAAGAAGCTATCACTGACAGAATCCTTCAATCACTGCCGCCAAGCTACAAAGGCTTTGTGTTGAACTACAACATGCAAGGGATGAACAAGTCTCCCGGCGAGTTGTTTGCGATGTTGAAAGTCGCAGAGTCTGAACTCCGTAAAGAGCATCAAGTGTTGATGGTGAATAAGACCACTTGTTTCAAGAGAAACGGCAAAGGCAAGAAGGGCAATTCAAAGAAGAGCGGCAAGCCTGTTGCCAATCCGCCGAAGAAACCCAAAGCTGGACCTAAGCCTGAAACGGAGTGTTTCTATTGCAAGGGTATGGGTCACTGGAAGCGCAATTGCCCCAAGTATCTGGCAGATAAGAAGGTGGGCAAAGAAAAATCAGGTATATTTGATATACATGTTATTGATGTGTACTTAACCGGCTCTCGCAGTAGTGCCTGGGTATTCGATACCGGTTCTGTTGCTCATATTTGCAACTCGAAGCAGGAACTGCGGAATAGACGAAGGCTGGCGAAAGACGAAGTGACGATGCGCGTAGGAAATGGTTCCAAGGTTGATGCAATCGCCGTCGGCACAGTGTCACTTCAGCTACCATCGGGATTAGTGATGAACTTAAATCATTGTTATTTAGTGCCTGCGTTGAGCATGAACATTATATCTTGATCTTGTTTATTGCGAGACGGTTACTCTTTTAAGTCTGAGAATAATGGTTGTTCTATTTCTATGAGTAACATCTTTTATGGTCATGCACCGAATGTGAGAGGATTGTTCATATTGAATCTTGATAGCGATACGCATATACATAACATTGAGACCAAAAGAGTTAGAGTAAACAATGATAGCGCCATATTTTTGTGGCACTGCCGCTTGGGTCATATTGGTGTAAAGCGCATGAAGAAACTCCATGCTGATGGACTTTTGGAGTCACTTGACTTTGACTCACTTGACACGTGCGAACCATGCCTCATGGGCAAGATGACTAAGACTCCGTTCTCCGGAACAATGGAGCGTGCAAGTGACTTATTGGAAATCATACATACCGATGTGTGTGGTCCAATGAGCATGGAGGCACGCGGCGGATATCGTTATTTTCTCACCTTCACTGACGATTTAAGTAGATATGGTTATGTCTACTTGATGAAGCACAAGTCTGAAACATTTGAAAAGTTCAAACAATTTCAGAGTGAAGTGGAAAATCATCGTAACAAGAAGATCAAGTTCCTACGGTCTGATCGTGGGGGTGAATATCTGAGTTTCGAGTTTGGTGCTCACTTAAGACAATGTGTAATTGTTTCACAGTTAACACCGCCTGGAACACCACAGCGTAATGGTGTGTCCGAACGTCGTAATCGTACTTTGTTAGAGATGGTCCGATCTATGATGTCTCTTACTGATTTGCCGTTATCATTTTGGGGTTATGCATTAGAAACAGCTGCATTCACTTTAAATAGGGCACCATCAAAATCCGTTGAGACGACACCATACGAACTGTGGTATGGCAAGAGGCCAAAGTTGTCATTTCTTAAAGCTTGGGGATGTGATGCTTATGTCAAAAAGCTTCAGCCAGAAAAGCTGGAACCCAAAGCGGAAAAGTGTGTCTTCATAGGTTACCCAAAAGAGACAGTTGGGTACACCTTCTATCTCAAATACGAGGGCAAAGTGTTTGTTGCTAAGAACGGAGCTTTTCTCGAGAAGGAGTTTCTCTCGAGAGAATTGAGTGGGAGGAAGATAGAACTTGACGAGGTTGTCGAACCTCTCATCCCTCTAGATGGTGGCGCAGGGCTAAGGGAAACCTCTGTCATTGCGACGCCGGTTGAGGAGGAAGTTAATGATGATGATCATGAAACTCCAGTTCAAGTTTCTGTTGAACCACGCAGGTCGACGAGATCACGTGCTGCTCCAGAGTGGTACGGTAATCCCGTCTTATCAATCATGTTGTTAGACAACAATGAACCTGCAAGTTATGAAGAAGCAATGGTGGGCCCAGATTCCAACAAATGGCTAGAAGCCATGAAATCCGAGATAGGATCCATGTATGAGAACAAAGTGTGGACTTTGGAGATACTACCTGAGGGCCGCAAGGCTATTCGGAACAAATGGATCTTTAAAAAGAAGACGGACGCTGACGGTAATGTGACCGTTTATAAAGCTCGACTTGTGGCAAAGGGTTTTTCACAAGTTCCAGGAATTGACTACGATGAGACTTTCTCACCCGTGGCGATGCTTAAGTCCGTCATAATCATGTTAGCAATAGCCGCGTTTTTCGATTATGAAATCTGGCAGATGGATGTCAAAACGGCGTTCCTTAACAGTTTCCTTAAGGAAGAGTTGTATATGATGCAACCCGAAGGTTTTGTCGATCCTAAGAATGCTAACAAGGTATGCAAGCTCCAGCGATCCATTTATGGACTGGTGCAAGCATCTCGGAGTTGGAACAAACGCTTTGATGAGGTGATCAAGGCATTTGGGTTTATACAAGTGGTTGGAGAATCTTGTATTTACAAGAAAGTGAGTGGGAGCTCTGTGGCGTTTCTAATATTATATGTGGATGACATATTACTGATTGGAAACAACGTAGAGTTTTTGGAGAGCATAAAAGGTTACTTGAATAAAAGTTTCTCTATGAAGGACCTAGGAGAAGCTGCTTACATTCTAGGCATTAAGATCTATAGGGATAGATCAAAACGCCTGATAGGACTTTCACAAAGCACATACCTTGATAAAGTTTTGAAGAGGTTCAAAATGGAACAGTCCAAGAAAGGGTTCTTGCCAGTTTTACAAGGTACGAGATTGAGTAAGACTCAGTGCCCAGCAACTGATGAAGATAGAGAGCATATGCACTCCGTCCCCTATGCTTCAGCCATAGGTTCTATCATGTATGCGATGTTGTGCAGTAGACCGGATGTTAGCCTAGCCATAAGTATGGCAGGTAGGTTCCAGAGTAATCCAGGAGTGGATCACTGGACAGTGGTCAAGAATATCCTGAAGTACCTGAAAAGGACTAAGGAGATGTTTCTCGTATATGGAGGTGACGAAGAGCTCGCCGTAAAAGGTTACGTCGATGCAAGTTTTGACACAGATCCGGACGACTCTAAGTCGCAAACCGGATACGTATTTATTCTTAACGGGGGTGCAGTAAGCTGGTGCAGTTCCAAGCAAAGCGTCGTAGCAGATTCTACATGTGAAGCGGAGTACATGGCTGCCTCGGAGGCGGCTAAGGAAGATGTCTGGAGGAAGCAGTTCATGACGGATCTTGGAGTGGTGCCAAGTGCACTGGATCCAATAACCTTGTTCTGTGACAACACGGGTGCCATTGCCTTAGCAAAGGAACCACGGTTTCACAAGAAGACCAGACACATCAAACGACGCTTCAACCTCATCCGTGACTACGTCGAGGAAGACGACGTAAATATATGCAAACTGCACACGGATCTGAATGTAGCAGACCCGCTGACTAAACCTCTTCCACGGCCAAAACATGATCGACACCAGAACTGTATGGGTGTTAGATTTATTACAATGTAATTCACATGGTGATGTGAGGGCTAGATTATTGACTCTAGTGCAAGTGGGAGACTGTTGGAATTATGCCCTAGAGGCAATAATAAATATAGTTATTATTATAATTCCTGTATCAAGATAATAGTTTATTATCCATGCTATAATTGTATTGAATGAAGACTCATTTACATGTGTGGATACATAGACAAAACACTGTCCCTAGCATGCCTCTAGTTGGCTAGCCAGTTGGTCAATGATAGTCAGTGTCTTCTGATTATGAACAAGGTGTTGTTGCTTGATAACTGGATCACGTCATTGGCAGAATCACGTGATGGACTAGACCCAAACTAATAGACGTAGCATGTTGATCGTGTCATTTTGTTGCTACTGTTTTCTGCGTGTCAAGTATTTATTCCTATGACCATGAGATCATATAACTCACTGACACCGGAGGAATGCTTTGTGTGTATCAAACGTCGCAACGTAACTGGGTGACTATAAAGATGCTCTACAGGTATCTCCAAAGGTGTTAGTTGAGTTAGTATGGATCAAGACTGGGATTTGTCACTCCGTGTGACGGAGAGGTATCTCGGGGCCCACTCGGTAATACAACATCACACACAAGCCTTGCAAGCAACGTAACTTAGTGTAAGTTGCGGGATCTTGTATTACGGAACGAGTAAAGAGACTTACCGGTAAACGAGATAGAAATAGGTATACGGATACTGACGATCGAATCTCGGGCAAGTAACATACTGAAGGACAAAGGGAATGACATACGGGATTATACGAATCCTTGGCACTGAGGTTCAAACGATAAGATCTTCGTAGAATATGTAGGATCCAATATGGGCATCCAGGTCCCGCTATTGGATATTGACCGAGGAGGCTCTCGGGTCATGTCTACATAGTTCTCGAACCCGCAGGGTCTGCACACTTAAGGTTCGACGTTGTTTTATGCGTATTTGAGTTATATGGTTGGTTACCGAATGTTGTTCGGAGTCCTGGATGAGATCACGGACGTCACGAGGGTTTCCGGAATGGTCCGAAAACGAAGATTGATATATAGGATGACCTCATTTGATTACCGGAAGGTTTTCGGAGTTACCGGGAATGTACCGGGAATGACGAATGGGTTCCGGGAGTTCATCGGGGGGGGCAACCCACCCCGGGGAAGCCCATAGGCCTTGGGGGAGACACACCAGCCCTTAGTGGGCTGGTGGGACAGCCCACAAGTGCCCTATGCGCCAAGGAGAAGAAAATCAAGAGAGAAAGAAAAAAAAGGGAGGAGGTGGGAAGGGAGGGGGACTCCCTCCCACCAAACCTAGTCCAACTCGGTTTGGGGGGGGGAGAGTCCTCCCCCTTGGCTCGGCCAACCCCCTTGAGGGTCCTTGGACCCCAAGGCAAGGCCCCCTCCCTCCCACCTATATATACGGAGGTTTTAGGGCTGATTTGAGACGACTTTTCCACGGCAGCCCAACCACATACCTCCACGGTTTTCCTCTAGATCGAGTTTCTGCGGAGCTCGGGCGGAGCCCTGCTGAGACAAGGTCATCACCAACCTCCGGAGCGCCGTCACGCTGCCGGAGAACTCTTCTACCTCTCCGTCTCTCTTGCTGGATCAAGAAGGCCGAGATCATCGTGGAGCTGTACGTGTGCTGAACGCGGAGGTGCTGTCCGTTCGGTACTAGATCGTGGGACTGATCGCGGGATTGTTCGCGGGGCGGATCGAGGGACGTGAGGACGTTCCACTACATCAACCGCGTTCTCTAACGCTTCTGCTGTACGGTCTACAAGGGTACGTAGATCACTCATCCCCTCTCGTAGATGGACATCACCATGATAGGTCTTCATGCGCGTAGGAAAAAATTTGTTTCCCATGCGACGTTCCCCAACAGCATGTCCTACCTACGAGGGAAAGAACTTTCCCTTCTGGAAGAACAAAATGCAAATGCATCTACAAGCTATAGACAATGATCTCTGGTATATTGTGGAAAATGGTGTGCCCATCATTTCTGCTAGTGTCACTGCAGCTGATGTGAAGAAATTCAAGCAACTCGATTCTCAAGCGAAGAACATCATCCGTGGTCATCTGAGCCCTGGCCAGTTTGGAAGAGTAAGTGCCTTAGGCTCTGCAACACTGATCTGGGAGAGACTGTGCAAGGTAAATGAAGGAGTATCAACCCAACATGACTCTCGTGTTGATATTCTTCGCAATCTCTTCAATCACTTCAAGAGACATGACAATGAAAGCTGCCAAGACACCTTGATCGCCTCACTGACATATCAAATGAACTGCAAGCACTGGGAGCTCGAGACATCACTGATCACGAAGTTGTGAAGAAACTACTGAGATCTTTGGATTCTTCATTTGACACTTTAGTTCTGATGATTCAAGAAAGACCAGACAAGATGCTAGATCCTGCTGATATCCTCGAAAGGCTAAATACTCATGAATTCCAGCTAGAAGAAAAGAGAGATCTATATGGACAAAGCTATTCCAGACCACGTGCACTGAAGGCAAGAGCAATTTCCTCATCTGAAGAAGAAGACACAGATGATAGCAGTTGTGACCCTGAAGAATTTGGTCACGAACTTGCAATGCTTGTGAGGAAATTCCAGAGATTTACACGACGAGGCCAGTTCGGTAAATCATCAAGAAGAGACATGAGGAAATCAGAATCTGCATCTGAGGACTACAAGAAACGGACCTGTCACAAGTGCAAGAAATCAGGTCATTACATTGCTGATTGTCCTCGCTGGGGAAAGGAATCAAAGAAGAAGAAATACAAGGATGACAGTTCTGATGACTCAAAGAAGAAGAAGAAATCTTCAAAATCCTCATCTTCAAAGTCCTCCTCACACAAGAAGACTAGCTTCAGAAAGGCTCGGGCACTTATTGGCAAGGAAATGGATTCCGAGGCAGAATTAGAGGAATGTGATGAAGAAGAAGGCTCTGGAGAAGACTCAGAATCCGGACAGGCTAGTCTTGCACTAGCAACCACTTTCGTCAGCAAGTCAATCTTCAATCTTGAAGAAAATGATTGCACCATCCATACTGATGAATATGCTGATGACTTCGCTCCAACCTATTGCTTCATGGAGAAAGGTTCAAATGTATCAAATAATGCCTCCTCCTATGGTTCAAGTGACTGTGAACATGATGATTACAAAAAACCCAGTTACAGTAAACTTGCCATCATTGCCACTAAACAACAAACTGCTCTGGAAAAGCTTCAAAAACTGCTAGACAAAAGTGATGATCTGTTGAGTGATGAAATGAATCTTAATCAAATCCTCGCTGATGACATGAAAAATCTTCAGTCTAGATTTGATATTCTTCAGGATCGTTATGATACACTCCTCACTGATCATGAGAAGCTTTCCTACGAATTTCTTCAAAGGAAGCTTGATCTTGAGAAGCTAAGGATGTCTTATGATGATCTTCGTATGGAAAATGATTCATTACTAGATCAACAGATTAGCGCTAGTCAAGTTGAATTTATTCCTCCATGTATTAAATGCATTGAACGTAAAACTGTAAATTCCTCACCAGAATCATCAAATGCTACAAATTCTTCAACTGCACCTGCTGTGTCTATTTCCTCACTTGAGGAAAACACAAATGTTACTGATGAAAATGCAGGGTTGAAGGAATTGTATGTGACAGGCATGTACAAAAGCCTCAAAGGACACCAAATCCTTTGTGATGTGCTCAAAAAGCAGATCTTGAACAGGAACCCAAGGAAAGAAGGAATTGCCTTTGAGAGAAAACTAAATGCTGATGGATCTTATTGGAAACCTGAGCAGTATCCCAAAACCTCATGGGTTGCTGCTATTGGGCCTCCTTTTGATCCATCTAATCTAACTGGCTTCTCATGTGAATTATCCTATTCCTCGGATGAGTCATTTGATTCCAACTATAAACTTTTCAAAAATCAATCTGGTGAAGTATTTGCTCGATATGTTGGAACTAACTACAGGAATGGCCCTCCTCTGAGGAAAATCTGGGTTCCCAAAAGTTGTCTAGAAAATCTTCAAGTGAATGTTCTCATGACATCACCTCTGAAGAATCTGAACCCCAGATCAAATTCCTCAGGAGGACCAAAGACTTCAAGAGGATCAAAATCCTCAACTGGTCAAAACTATGCTCGTACCCGTGCTTATGCGTCTAACATGCAAGGAAACTACAAGGAATATGATTATGAGCGCTACTCCTCAAATCATTATGTTCATAAATCCTCAAACCAGTTCACTGCATACTCATATGAGTACTTTAACCCCCCTACTGTTAAGAGAAGTGCATTAGCTTCAATGCCACCTTTCTCATATGGTGCTCGCAGGATGATGAACGCTTTGCCACCCCTTCAGATGTGGGTGGTGAAGAAATCAAACTAATCACTTCTGCAGGACAGGTCTCCAGATGAAAATCATCATTTGAAGAATTTGCTGGAGACTTGAGGAAATGCTTGATAGGACGCAAGCTAATGATTGATGAAATAGAAATATTTCACACGTCCTTATATTTCTGTTATGATGAAATCACTGAACTCATGAAATTAGTATCATATTCTTCAAATCTTAAGCATATGAGATGGTAAGCTGTACTAATTCATCTGCAGGATGACAAACCCAAAAATACTGAGTGGGTTCTCGATAGCGGCTGCACACATCACATGACTGGTGATAAAAGCCTACTGATGAATATGCCACTAACTGCATCACCTCTGAAGCAAATCACATATGCTGATAAAGGTAAAAGCAAGGTATTGGGACTTGGCAAAGTAGCTATTTCGAAGGATAGGCATATGGACAAAGTGATGCTTGTTGGATCTCTTGGTTTTAACCTCATGTCAGTCTCGATGCTTTGTGATCTTGATATGATTGTTATCTTTGGTAGATATAGATGTGTAGTCATCATGGAATCTGACAGATCCAAAGTCTTTGAAGGTGTAAGAAGAGGGGATTTGTACATTGTTGACTTCTCTACAGGTCCTCAACCAGCCACTTGCTTACTAGCAAAAACCTCGGAAGGATGGCTGTGGCACCGAAGACTGGGTCATGCAGGCATGAGGAATTTGCACACACTTGCAAAGAAGAAGCATGTCATTGGCATCAAATCAGTCAAATTCCTCAAGGATCATCTCTGCGGTGCTTGTGAATCTCGGAAAATGACCAGATCCAAGCATCCCTCCAAAACCATCATGACCACTACACGTCCATTTGAATTGCTTCATATGGATTTATTTGGACCTACACACTATGCAACACTAACCAATGCAGCATCTCTATATGGCTTTGTCATAGTTGATGATTATTCCAGATACACTTGGGTGCATATTATAGTGTATAAAACTGAAGTGCAGGAAATCTTCAAACGATTTTCTTCAAGGGCCTCGACGAACTTTGGCATCAAGATCAAACATATCAGGAGTGATAATGGAACCGAGTTCAAAAACACTGGTCTTGATGATTATCTTGATGAACTTGATATTACTCACGAATTGTCTGCTCCTTATACTCCTCAGCAGAATGGTGCCGTCGAAAGAAAGAACAGGACTCTGGTTGAGATGGCAAGAACTATGCTTGAAGAATATCATACTCCTCGTCGCTTCTGGCCTGAAGCAATCAAGACTGCATGCCATATCATCAACAGGGTATATCTTCACAAATTCCTCAAGAAAACCTCATATGAACTCCTCACCGACAAGAAACCCAATGTAAGTTATTTCAAAGTCTTCGGTGCAAAATGCTGGATTAGAGATCCTCATCATAGCTCAAAATTTGCACCTAAGGCACATGAAGGTTTTATGCTCGGTAATGGAAAGGACTCGCACACCTACAGAGTCTTCAACAACTATCACAACAAAGTTGTTGAGACTGTAGATGTGCGGTTCGATGAAACTAATGGCTCGCAAAGAGAGCAATTGCCTTCTGATCCAGATAAGCTGTCTCCTGAAGAAGCAACAAAGCTTAAGCCTACTGAAGACATTGTCCCCACTAAGGAAATTGACGAAGAAACGATCCCCATCGCTGATGAAAGCCAAGAAGATGCTCCTGAGGAAATTGCAACAGCACCACTTCCTCAGCCCAGACAAAATCCTCAACCAGCTCATCCGAGGATTGCAAATGAAGTAGAACTTGACAAAATCCTCAACGACATCAACGCACCAGGTCCTCTCACTCGCTCAAAAGCTTCACACTTAGTTAACTTTTGTGGGCATTTTTCTTTTGTATCCATCACAGAACCCTCAAAAGTAGCTGAGGCTTTTCTGGAACCGAAGTGGATCCAAGCCATGCAAGACGAACTTCTTCAATTCAAACTGAATGACGTATGGGAGCTAGTCAAACGACCAGATCCTCGCAAGCATAACATCATCGGCACCAAGTGGATTTTCCGAAACAAGCAAGATGAGGACGGTCAAGTGGTGAGGAACAAGGCACGACTTGTAGCCCAAGGCTACACCCAGGTTGAAGGAATAGATTTCGATGAAACTTTTGCACCTGTTGCTAGACTTGAAGCTATTCGAATTCTACTTGCTTATGCTAATCATCATAACATCATCTTATATCAAATGGATGTGAAAAGTGCATTCCTCAATGGTAAGCTTGAGGAAGAAGTATATGTTGCTCAGCCCCCAGGTTTTGAGGATCCAAAGAATCCAGACAAAGTCTTCAGACTCAAAAAGGCACTGTATGGCCTCAAGCAAGCCCCTCGGGCATGGTATGATACATTGAAGGAATTCCTCATGAAGAAAGGCTTCAAACCTGGTTCACTCGATCCAACTCTTTTCACAAAATCTTATGATAATGAGCTGTTTGTGTGTCAAATATATGTTGATGACATCATATTTGGTTGTACTGACAAAAGATACAGTGATGAATTTGCCTATATGATGAGTGAAGAATATCAGATGTCCATGATGGGGGAGCTGAAATTCTTCTTAGGTCTTCAAATTCGTCAACAAAACAATGGAATCTTCATATCACAGGAGAAATACCTCAAGGATGTTCTGAGGAAATTCGACATGCATGAATGCAAAGGTGCCAAGACTCCAATGCCTACCAACGGTCACCTCGGCACTGATGAAAATGGTAAAGATTTCGATCAGCAGGTATACCGTTCTATGATTGGCTCTTTATTGTATCTATGTGCATCTAGGCCAGATATAATGCTTAGTGTTTGCATGTGTGCACGTTTTCAAGCAAAACCGAAGGAATCACACCATAAGGCTGTGAAACATATTCTTCGATACTTAGCTCACACACCAACACTAGGATTGTGGTATCCCAAGGGCTCCAATCTTCATCTGGTAGGGTATTCTGATTCAGACTATGCTGGTGACCGTGTGGATCGCAAGTCAACATCAGGCACATGCCATTTCCTCGGAAGATCACTAGTTTGCTGGTCCTCAAAGAAGCAGAACTGCGTATCACTCTCCACTGCCGAAGCTGAGTACATTGCTGCTGGTTCTTGCTGTGCTCAATTGCTATGGATGAAGCAAACCCTCAAGGACTACGACATCAACATGAAGAATGTGCCTCTCTACTGTGACAATGAGAGTGCTATCAAGATTGCCTACAACCCAGTGCAGCACTCGAAGACCAAGCACATCCAGATTCGTCATCATTTTCTTCGGGACCATGTCCTCAAGGGCAATATCCTAATCGACCATGTGAAGACTGATGATCAACTGGCTGATATCTTCACTAAGCCCTTGGATGAGAAAAGGTTTTGCAAGTTGCAGTGTGAGCTAAATATCTTAGAGTCTTCAAATGTTTTGTAAAAACATGCACACATCCTAACACTTATGCAAAGTTGATGACTTAGATGTGCAACACATGATGAAACGATTTTCTTCAACCAATGAAGAAAGTCACTCTGAATGTGAAGAAATTAACGAAGAAATTGATTCTCAGGGCCCTACGACAATTGTACGCGGCGTCTGTAATCAACATTCTTATATGGTGGGTAACGCCACCGCCCAATGTGAAATTCCTCAAGTTGATTTTCTTCAAATGGTCAATTTCCTCACAATGCATTTTTCTTCAAAACAGTTGTTCTTCATTGTGATGATCTATTGCAAAATCTTCAAAAATACTTGATGACTTTTATTTGCATAGGTAGACGGTGATTTCGAGTCCTCAACAGCATTCACTTATTGCTATTTCTTCAAGTTGATGTTTCTGCTAAGTGAATGTGATCGGACCCTACCTTCCCTCTATGCTATACTTATCTAGTCTATTCAATTCTTCATATGCGTTCTACTTGAAACTTTGTTCAAAATCCTCACTGCATCCTTGTCAGCTGATGATTTTGTAACGAAAATCCTCAAATCTTCAAAAATTGTTTTCTTTAAAAAGAACAGTAACTGAACTCCACTTCTCACGATCGGATAACCACGATCTCCACTATCTCCACCGCATCGTACGGGAGCTACACGTGTCCTGCGGAGACATAGAAGCAAGGGCTATTCGGTCCGAAACTTTCACGCCAAACAGTAACTTTCGGGCTATAAATAGGTC
The DNA here is from genome assembly GCF_904849725.1 of Hordeum vulgare subsp. vulgare. NCBI lineage: Eukaryota > Viridiplantae > Streptophyta > Magnoliopsida > Poales > Poaceae > Hordeum > Hordeum vulgare. The sequence continues at coordinate 570,621,661 of NC_058524.1, forward strand.
CTTATCCCCCTCGGTATCTTCTTCTTCGCCTCATCGCTCTCCTGCCATCACACTCTCCATCGAACCCTAGCGCCACCGCTGGTTGTCTTGTCTCCGACAAGGAAGAGCTTCACTGCCTCAACCTTTTCGCCGCCAGGATCACGCCGGAGTCGGAACATCTACGTCCGCCACCGCCGTAGACGTCCTCTGCTGCCAAGTTAGGGTGCATTGGACACTTGACCGAAGAGCCTCTCCAACACCACCTTTTGTGTTCTTCGCTCGCACCTTCTAGGGTAAATATACTCCATTTTTACAGCAGCTCAGATCTGAAATTTTACCTCTCCCATGTGAAATCTGTTTTTCCTCAAGATACGATGCGCACATGATTCCTCAAACACTATCCATCACCACAATCATTGATGAACTAGCTAAGCATCTAAGATTTTCACGAGATTCCTCAATTGTGCGAATTTTAGGATCTGTACAACTCTGGAACCCAAGAACAGTATGCTTAAGCAAATTCCTCAACCACTGGTTATATTGCTCAAACTGTCAAACTTTTTCATTTTCTTCAAATCTGAGAACGCATATGACCTCTCCAAATTCCTCGCAACTATACTCTGTTCACAGGTACACACATGTCAGCTGATGAATCTCTCGGTTCTCATCACATTAACTCATTTGCAGCGTTTCTGGAAGAAACTCTTCAAGGCTCATCAGAATCTTCAAGAGTTCAAAATCATCAGCAAATTCCTTGTCTGAAGAAAATGGAGGAACAAAGGAAACAGAAGGGAGGAAAGAAACTGGAGCAGAACACAGCTGTTGATATTCCTGATGACATATACATGGACTATTGCACGCCTGATGAAGAACCTGAGACAATGGCTAAAAGAAAGATTAGGCTGCAGAAAATTGAATGCAGATGGGCAAAGGAGTGGAAGGAGTACAGGTTTGTGACCCCAAAATACGCGAAGAAATTCGCTTTGAAGCCTCCTGACAGAAGGGCTCCACTTGAGGATCATCAAGTAGCTCATCCCTCAAGTCTTATGACACTTGATGACTACCCAGATGAAAAAGAAAGGCATCTGGCCAAGCTCAAGAAGCAAGCCGAAACAGCAGTGAAGAAATTTAATGAATCCTCAGTTGCTGCCTCCGGTGCTGCTCATTCCTCAGCAGTAGAAACTTCAGGCTCAGAGATTACTCAAAAGCAGTCTGCGCCATCAAAACCAAAGGCTCCAAAGCCTCAAGAGAAGTCTGGACAGGCTTCTGTCACAAAACCGTCAATACCAAAACCATCAGCGCCAAAACCCTCAGCACCCATCTCATCTACACCAAAGTCCTCAGATCCACCTCCAAAACCAGTACAGAAGAAAGTCGTGAAGCCTACGACTGCCAGCTCCAGCTCCTCACTCCCAGCTGCAACTAGCTCGGAGACAAAGTCTTCAACACCCCTTGTGAAGACTTTGGCAACTACTGAACCTGCACCTCTGCCCAACACCAGCAAAATCATCGCAGTCCCGTCTGCATCAGAGGGAAGTGATGATTATGATGATGAATCCCTGGAAGCCATCATCAGGAACAAGCAAGAACGGGTAGCACAAGCATCAGGCAGTGCTATTCCTCTGGCCATGGACCCCAAGGTCCTCCTCGACTTCATCAATGTATGGTATGAAGACCCAAACACAACCATTGATGATTTGAAACTTCCTCCTGGCGTCAGCCACATGGTGGCCACCTTCATAAACGAAGCCAAGTGGAAGGAACAGAAGGCCAAGCAGGCAAAGATTGCAAAGGCCAAAAAGGAGAAATTCCTCAGGCAAAATCTCCTCAAGCTGACGCCTGAAGCACTGGTGTCAACCCAGGCAGAACTGCAGGTCTTGACTGACAAGTGTGACAAACTGTCAGACCGCAAAAGCATCAAACGCAATTTCATCAAACTAGGCACTAGTGCTGTTGATGACTACAACAAGCGACACCCACAACCAGCACCAACTCCTCAGCCCCTGGTTGAGTAGCCAGAAGATGTATCTCCTGATGAGGAGGAAATTCCTTAAGCTGAGGAATAACACCAAGAGCGCCATGCTGATGAGCCGGCCATTGAAGAAATCATCACCGAGACCGCCACTGATGAAATTGCAACCCCTGATGCAACTGCTCCTGATCCAGCTGCTTCACCAAAGCAGGCTGATGACTCTGTTCCAGCTGGTTCCTTACTACCAGCTGAAGAATCTGTAGAGAAACACCTTCACCAAAAGCTTCAAAGGTGAAGAAGTTAATCCCGTCTGCATCAGACGCGAAAAAGACAAGAGCTGATGAGAAGGAAGCGAAGAAGAGAAAAGCTTCCTCAGCAGAAGAAAAGATTGAGGCAAAACGCCTCAAGGAAACTGGAGTATCTGCCCCTCTGGACCCGGTGCCTCTAAATGTTGCACCTTCATATGAAATGGTCGTCATTGGTGACCAAACTACAAGGGCAGATGAGGAAATGAAGGATGCTGCCTCTGAGGAGCATACTGATGAGGAAATCTAGATTGATGAAAGTCCTCAACCTCATGTTCCTCAGACAGAGACTACTCAAGCTTCAGCTGCAGCAGCTGATGAATCTGCTTCTGCCACAAAGTCAGCTGATGAAAACCAAGCTGAAGAAAATGTCCAGTCTGAGCAGGCTCCTCCCACTGAACAGGCTGACCAAACTCCTCAAGCTGAGAAGGAAGAAGAAATTCCTCAGCCTGAAGCTCAGCCAAAGCAAGAAATACCAGCTGATGAAATTCCTCAACCTGAGGAAACTGCTGAAGAAAATGTTCCCGCCCCTCACAATGACTTCATTGTGGTCAACCCCGAGACTGCCATGGTTGTTTCCCCTCCCATTCCTCAGCACAATATCAAGCCAGTTCAGCGCCAGCCATTCTCGAAACGGCCAAAGTTTCAGAAAGAAAATTTCTTTGAGGAACGCATGTATTTCATCGGAGAGAATCCCTTGTTGGAATTATGCCCTAGAGGCAATAATACATATAGTTATTATTATAATTCCTGTATCAAGATAATCGTTTATTGTCCATGCTATAATTGTATTGAATGAAGACTCATTTACATGTGTGGATACATAGACAAAACACCGTCCCTAGCAAGCCTCTAGTTGGCTAGCCAGTTGATCAAAGATAGTCAGTGTCTTCTGATTATGAACAAGGTGTTGTTGCTTGATAACTGGATCACGTCATTAGGAGAATCACGTGATGGACTAGACCCAAACTAATAGACGTAGCATGTTGATCGTGTCATTTTGTTGCTACTGTTTTCTGCGTGTCAAGTATTTATTCCTATGACCATCAGATCATATAACTCACTGACACCGGAGGAATGCTTTGTGTGTATCAAACGTCGCAACGTAACTGGGTGACTATAAAGATGCTCTACAGGTATCTCCGAAGGTGTTAGTTGAGTTAGTATGGATCAAGACTGGGATTTGTCACTCCGTGTGAACGGAGAGGTATCTCGGGGCCCACTCGGTAATACAACATCACACACAAGCCTTGCAAGCAATGTAACTTAGTGTAAGTTGCGGGATCTTGTATTACGGAACAAGTAAAGAGACTTGCCGGTAAACGAGATTGAAATAGGTATACGGATACTGACGATCGAATCTCGGACAAGTAACATACCGAAGGACAAAGGGAATGACATACGGGATTATATGAATCCTTGGCACTGAGGTTCAAACGATAAGATCTTCGTAGAATATGTAGGATCCAATATGGGCATCCAGGTCCCACTATTGGATATTGACCGAGGAGTCTCTCGGGTCATGTCTACATAGTTCTCGAACCCGCAGGGTCTGCACACTTAAGGTTCGACGTTGTTTTATGCGTATTTGAGTTATATGGTTGGTTACCGAATGTTGTTCGGAGTCCCGGATGAGATCACGGACGTCACGAGGGTTTCCGGAATAGTCCGAAAATGAAGATTGATATATAGGATGACCTCATTTGATTACCGGAAGGTTTTCGGAGTTACCGGGAATGTACCGGGAATGACGAATGGGTTCCGGGAGTTCACCGGGGGGGGGGGGGGCAACCCACCCCGGGGAAGCCCATAGGCCTTGAGGGTGGCACACCATCCCTTAGTGGGCTGGTGGGACAGCCCAAAAGGGCTCTATGCGCCAAGAAGAGAAAATCAAGAGAAAAAGAAGAAAAAAAGGAGGAGGTGGGAAGGAAGGGGGACTCCCTCCCACCAAACCAAGTCCAACTCGGTTTGGGGGGGGGAGTCCTCCCCCCTTGGACTCGGCCGACCCCCTTGGGGCTCCTTGAGCCCCAAGGCAAGGTCCCCTCCCTCCCACCTATATATACGGAGGTTTTAGGGATGATTTGAGACGACTTTTCCACGGCAGCCCAACCACATACCTCCATGGTTTTTCCTCTAGATCGCGTTTCTGCGGAGCTCGGGCGGAGCCCTGCTGAGACAAGGTCATCACCAACCTCCGGAGCGCCATCATGCTGCCGGAGAACTCTTCTACCTCTCCGTCTCTCTTGCTGGATCAACAAGGCCGAGATCATCGTCGAGCTGTACGTGTGCTGAACGCGGAGGTGCCGTCCGTTAGGTACTAGATCGTGGGACTGATCGCGGGATTGTTAGCGGGGCGGATCGAGGGACGTGAGGACGTTCCACTACATCAACCGCGTTCACTAACGCTTCTGCTGTACGATCTACAAGGGTACGTAGATCACTCATCTCCTCTCGTAGATGGACATCACCATGATAGGTCTTCGTGCGCGTAGGAAAAATTTTGTTTCCCACGCGACGTTCCCCATCAGTGGCATCATGAGCTAGGTTCATCCGTAGATGTCTTCTCGAGTAGAACACAAAAGTTTTTGTGGGCGGTGATGTGCGTTTTGCTGCCTTCCTTAGTCTTTTCTTGATTCCGCGGCATTGTTGGATTGAAGCGGCTTGGACCGACATTACTCGTACGCTTACGAGAGACTGGTTTCATCGTTACGAGTAACTCCGTTGCTCAAAGATGACTGGCAAGTGTCGGTTTCTACAACTTTAGTTGAATCGGATTTGACCGAGGAGGTCCTTGGATGAGGTTAAATAGCAACTCATATATCTCCGTTGTGGTGTTTGCGTAAGTAAGATGCGATCCTACTAGATACCCATGGTCACCACGTAAAACATGCAACAACAAAATTAGAGGACGTCTAACTTGTTTTTGCAGGGTATGCTTGTGATGTGATATGGCCAATGATGTGATGTGATATATTGGATGTATGAGATGATCATGTTGTAATAGAAATATCGACTTGCACGTCGATGGTACGGCAACCGGCAGGAGCCATAGGGTTGTCTTTATACTAACGTGTGTGCTTGCAGATGCGTTTACTATTTTGCTAGGATGTAGCTTTAGTAGTAATAGCATGAGTAGCACGACAACCCCGATGGCAACACGTTGATGGAGATCATGGTGTAGCGCCGGTGACAAGAAGATCGTGCCGGTGCTTTGGTGATGGAGATCAAGAAGCACGTGATGATGGCCATATCATGTCACTTATGAATTGCATGTGATGTTAATCGTTTTATGCACCTTATTTTGCTTAGAACGATGGTAGCATTATGAGGTGATCTCTCACTAAAATTTCAAGACGAAATTGTGTTCTCCCCGACTGTGCACCGTTGCTACAGTTCGTCGTTTCGAGACACCACGTGATGATCGGGTGTGATAGACTCAACGTTCACATACAACGGGTGCAAAACAGTTGCGCACGCGGAACACTCGGGTTAAGCTTGACGAGCCTAGCATGTGCAGACATGGCCTCGGAACACATGAGACCGAAAGGTCGATCATGAATCATATAGATGATATGATTAGCATAGGGATGCTTACCACTGAAACTATACTCAACTCACGTGATGATCGGACTTGAGCTAGTGTAAGTGGATCATGAACCACTCAAATGACTAGAGAGATGTACTTTTTGAGTGGGAGTTTAGCGAATAATTTGATTAAGTTAAACTCTAATTATCTTGAACATAGTCTAAGTCCACTTTGAATATATTTGTGTTGTAGATCATGGCTCACGCGACAGTCATCCTGAATTTTAATACGTTCCTAGAGAAAGCTAAGTTGAAAGATGATGGAAGCAACTTTGTAGACTGGGCTCGTAATCTTAAGCTAATCTTACAAGCTGGGAAGAAGGATTATGTCCTTAATGCTGCGTTAGGAGATGAACCACCCGCTACGGCTGATCAGGATGTTAAGAACGCTTGGTTAGCACGTAAGGAGGACTACTCAATAGTTCAATGTGCAGTCTTGTATGGCTTAGAACCGGGACTTCAACGTCGCTTTGAGCGTCATGGAGCATTTGAGATGTTCCAGGAGTTGGAGTTTATCTTTCAGAAGAACGCCCGGATCGAGAGGTATGAGACCTCCGATAAATTCTATGCTTGCAAGATGGAGGAAAACTCATCTATCAGTGAACATGTGCTCAAAAATATCTGGGTACTCAAACCGTCTAGCTGAGCTGGGGATTGAACTCCCGCAAGAAGTTGTCACTGACAGAATCCTTCAATCACTGCCGCCAAGCTATAAAGGCTTTGTGTTGAACTACAACATGCAAGGGATGAACAAGTCTCCCGGCGAGTTGTTTGCGATGCTGAAAGTCGTAGAGTCTGAACTCCGTAAAGAGCATCAAGTGTTGATGGTGAATAAGACCACTAGTTTCAAGAGAAACGGCAAAGGCAAGAAGGGCAATTCGAAGAAGAGCGGCAAGCATGTTGCCAATCCGACGAAGAAACCCAAAGCTGGACCTAAGCCGGAAACGGAGTGTTACTATTGCAAGGGTATGGGTCACTGGAAGCGCAATTGCCCCAAGTATCTGGCAGATAACAAGGCGGGCAAAGAAAAATCAGGTATATTTGATATACATGTTATTGATGTGTACTTAACCGGCTCTCGTAGTAGTGCCGGGGTATTCGATACCGGTTTTGTTGCTCATATTTGCAACTCGAAACAGGAACTGCGGAATAGGCGAAGGCTGGCGAAAGATGAAGTGACGATGCGCGTAGGAAATGGTTCCAAGGTTGATGCAATCGCTGTCGGCACAGTGTCACTTCAGTTACCGTCAGGATTAGTGATGAACTTAAATCATTGTTATTTAGTGCCTGCGTTGAGCATGAACATTATATCTGGATCTTGTTTATTGCGAGACGGTTACTCTTTTAAGTCAGAGAATAATGGTTGTTCTATTTCTATGAGTAACATCTTTTATGGTCATGCACCGAATGTGAGAGGATTGTTCACATTGAATCTTGATAGAGATACGCATATACATAACATTGAGACCAAAAGAGTTAGAGATAACAATGATAGCGCCATATTTTTGTGGCACTGCCGCTTAGGTCATATTGGTGTAAAGCGCATGAAGAAACTCCATGCTGATGGACTTTTGGAGTCACTTGACTTTGATTCACTTGACACGTGCGAACCATGCCTCATGGGCAAGATGACTAAGACTCCGTTCACCGGAACAATGGAGCGTGCAAGTGACTTGTTGGAAATCATACATACCGATGTGTGTGGTCCGATGAGCGTGGAGGCACGCGGCGGATATCGTTATTTTCTCACCTTCACTGACGATTTAAGTAGATATGGTTATGTCTACTTGATGAAACACAAGTCTGAAACATTTGAAAAGTTCAAGCAATTTCAGAGTGAAGTGGAAAATCATCATAACAAGAAGATCAAGTTCCTACGGTCTGATCGTGGGGGTGAATATCTGAGTTTCGAGTTTGGTACTCACTTAAGACAATGTGGAATTGTTTCACAGTTAACACCGCCTGGAACACCACAGCGTAATGGTGTGTCTGAACGTCGTAATCCTACTCTATTAGAGATGGTGCGATCTATGATGTCTCTTACTGATTTGCCGTTATCATTTTGGGGCTATGCATTAGAAACAGCTGCATTCACTTTAAATAGGGCACCATCAAAATCTGTTGAGACGACGCCATACGAACTGTGGTATGGCAAAAGGCCGAAGTTGTCGTTTCTTAAAGTTTGGGGATGTGATGCTTATGTCAAAAAGCTTCAGCCTGAAAAGCTGGAACCCAAAGTGGAAAAGTGTGTCTTCATAGGTTACCCAATAGAGACAGTTGGGTACACCTTCTATCTCAAATCCGAGGGCAAAGTGTTTGTTGCTAAAAACGGAGCTTTCTCGAGAAGGAGTTTCTCTCGAGAGAATTGAGTGGGAGGAAGATAGAACTTGACGAGGTTGTCGAACCTCTCATCCCTCTGGATGGTGGCGCAGGGCAAGGGGAAACCTCTGTCATTGCGACGCCGGTTGAGGAGGAAGTTAATGATGATGATCATGAAACTCCAGTTCAAGTTTCTGTCGAACCACGCAGGTCGACGAGACCACGTGCTGTTCCAGAGTGGTATGGTAATCCCGTCTTATCAATCATGTTGTTAGACAACAATGAACCTGCGAATTATGAAGAAGCAATGGTGGGCCCAGATTCCAACAAATGGCTGGAAGCCATGAAGTCCGAGATAGGATCCATGTATGAGAACAAAGTGTGGACTTTGGAGGTACTGCCTGAGGGCCGCAAGGCCATTCAGAACAAATGGATCTTTAAGAGGAAGACGGACGCTGACGGTAATGTGACCGTTTATAAAGCTCGACTTGTGGCAAAGGGTTTTTCACAAGTTCAAGGAGTTGACTACGATGAGACTTTCTCACCCGTAGCGATGCTTAAGTCCGTCAGAATCATGTTAGCAATAGCTGCATTTTTCGATTATGAAATCTGGCAGATGGATGTCAAAACGGCGTTCCTTAACGGTTTCCTTAAGGACGAGTTGTATATGATACAACCCGAAGGTTTTGTCGATCCTAAGAATGCTAACAAGGTGTGCAAGCTCCAGCGATCCATTTATGGACTGGTGCAAGCATCTCGGAGTTGGAACAAACGCTTTGATGAGGTGATCAAAGCATTTGGGTTTATACAAGTGGTTGGAGAATCTTGTATTTACAAGAAAGTGAGTGGGAGCTCTGTGGCGTTTCTAATATTATATGTGGATGACATATTACTGATTGGAAACAACGTAGAGTTTTTGAGACCATAAAGGATTACTTGAATAAAAGTTTCTCTATGAAGGACCTAGGAGAAGCTGCTTACATTCTAGGCATTAAGATCTATAGGGATAGATCAAAACGCCTGATAGGACTTTCACAAAGCACATACCTTGATAAAGTTTTGAAGAGGTTCAAAATGGAACAGTCCAAGAAAGGGTTCTTGCCAGTTCTACAAGGTACGAGATTGAGTAAGACTCAGTGCCCAGCAACTGATGAAGATAGAGAGCATATGCGCTCCGTCGCCTATGCTTCAGCCATAGGTTCTATCATGTATGCGATGATGTGCACTAGACCGGATGTTAGCCTGGCCATAAGTATGGCAGGTAGGTTCCAGAGTAATCCAAGAGTGGATCACTGGACAGCGGTCGAAAATATCCTGAAGTACCTGAAAAGGACTAAGGAGATGTTTCTCGTGTATGGAGGTGACGAAGAGCTCGCCGTAAAAGGTTACGTCGATGCAAGCTTTGACACAGATCCGGACGACTCTAAGTCGCAAACCGGATACGTATTTATTCTTAATGGGGGTGCAGTAAGCTGGTGCAGTTCCAAGCAAAGCATCGTAGCAGATTCTACATGTGAAGCGGAGTACATGGCTGCCTCGGAGGCGGCTAAGGAGGGTGTCTGGATGAAGCAATTCATGACGGATCTTGGAGTGGTGCCAAGCGCACTGAATCCAATAACCTTGTTCTGTGACAACACTGGTGTCATTGCCTTAGCAAAGGAACCACGGTTTCACAAGAAGACCAGACACATCAAACGACGCTTCAACCTCATCCGCGACTACGTCGAGGGAGAGGACGTGAATATATGCAAAGTGCACACGGATCTGAATGTAGCGGACCCGCTGACTAAACCTCTTCCACGGCCAAAGCATGATCAACACCAGAACTGTATGGGTGTTAGATTTATTACAATGTAATTCACATGGTGATGTGAGGGCTAGATTATTGACTCTAGTGCAAGTGGGAGACTGTTGGAATTATGCCCTAGAGGCAATAATACATATAGTTATTATTATAATTCCTGTATCAAGATAATTGTTTATTGTCCATGCTATAATTGTATTGAATGAAGACTCATTTACATGTGTGGATACATAGACAAAACACCGTCCCTAGCAAGCCTCTAGTTGGCTAGCCAGTTGATCAAAGATAGTCAGTGTCTTCTGATTATGAACAAGGTGTTGTTGCTTGATAACTGGATCACGTCATTAGGAGAATCACGTGATGGACTAGACCCAAACTAATAGACATAGCATGTTGATCATGTCATTTTGTTGCTACTGTTTTCTGCGTGTCAAGTATTTATTCCTATGACCATCAGATCATATAACTCACTGACACCGGAGGAATGCTTTGTGTGTATCAAACGTCGCAACGTAACTGGGTGACTATAAAGATGCTCTACAGGTATCTCCGAAGGTGTTAGTTGAGTTAGTATGGATCAAGACTGGGATTTCTCACTCCGTGTGAACGGAGAGGTATCTCGGGGCCCACTCGGTAATACAACATCACACACAAGCCTTGCAAGCAATATAACTTAGTGTAAGTTGTGGGATCTTGTATTACGGAATGAGTAAAGAGACTTGCCGGTAAATGAGATTGAAATAGGTATACGGATACTGACGATCGAATCTCGGGCAAGTAACATACCGAAGGACAAAGGGAATGACATACGGGATTATATGAATCCTTGGCACTGAGGTTCAAACGATAAGATCTTCGTAGAATATGTAGGATCCAATATGGGCATCCAGGTCCCGCTATTGGATATTGACCGAGGAGTCTCTCGGGTCATGTCTACATAGTTCTCGAACCCACAGGGTCTGCACACTTAAGGTTCGACGTTGTTTTATGCGTATTTGAGTTATATGGTTGGTTACCGAATGTTGTTCGGAGTCCCGGATGAGATCACGGACGTCACGAGGGTTTCCGGAATAGTCCGGAAACGAAGATTGATATATAGGATGACCTCATTTGATTACCGGAAGTTTTTCGGAGTTACAGAGAATGTACCGAGAATGACGAATGGGTTCCGGGAGTTCACCGTGGGGGGGGGGCAACCCACCCCGGGGAAGCCCATAGGCCTTGAGGGTGGCACACCAGCCCTTAGTGGGCTGGTGGGACAGCCCAAAAGGGCTCTATGTGCCAAGAAGAGAAAATCAAGAGAAAAAGAAGAAAAAAAGGAGGAGGTGGGAAGGAAGGGGGACTCCCTCCCACCAAACCAAGTCCAACTCGGTTTGGGGGGGGAGTCCTCCTCCCTTGCACTCAGCCGACCCCCTTGGGGCTCCTTGAGCCCCAAGGCATGGTCCCCTCCCTCCCACCTATATATACGGAGGTTTTAGGGCTGATTTGAGACGACTTTTCCACGGTAGCCCGACCACATACCTCCACGGTTTTTCCTCTAGATCGCGTTTCTGCGGAGCTCGGGCGGAGCCCTGCTGAGACAAGGTCATCACCAACCTCCGGAGCGCCGTCACGCTGCCGGAGAACTATTCTACCTCTCTGTCTCTCTTGCTGGATCAAGAAGGTCGAGATCATCGTCGAGCTGTACGTGTGCTGAACGCGGAGGTGCCGTCCGTTCGGTACTAGATCGTGGGACTGATCGCGGGATTGTTCGCGGGGCGGATCGAGGGACGTGAGGACGTTCCACTACATCAACCGCGTTCACTAACGCTTCTGTTGTACGATCTACAAGGGTACGTAGATCACTCATCTCCTCTCGTAGATGGACATCACCATGATAGGTCTTCGCGCGCGTAGGAAATTTTTTGTTTCCCATGCGACGTTCCCCATCATCCCTACGACAAGCCTCAAATGAGGCATCTGAAGTTTTGGACAAGGACTCACATGAACTACTATGCTTCTGTGCTCTGTGGACGCAACAAGATATTCCAGCACAGGCACATTCCTCATGATGAACTTGAAGAAATTCCCTGCATGGAACCAGTCCTCAGTGTACTCCATGATGCAGGTTTGCTCCCTATGTGCTCAGACATATCAGATTGGAATAGTGAGCTTATTCTTCAGTTCTATGCAACTCTGCACATCTCGGGCAATGCTGATGACATCAACACTTGGGTGTTCGACTGGATGACCCAAAACACTCACTACAAGGCTCCAGCGTCTGAACTCCTCCGAGAACTGCCCGTACCAATTCCTTCAGACGGGGCAGTGAAGCTTTATGGTGAGCGTGAGCTGCCAAATGGAATGATGGAAGTCCTCATGAAGCCTTTGGCTGCAGGAAAACCCTCAAGAACCACATTCCTCGTCCATGAGCTCAAGTACACACCCCGGTCTGTCTACCGCATTCTCTGCAGTGTGCTCGCGCCAATCAAAGGCCATGACGATGAAGAAGATGTTGTCGGCCTCATGAAGAATATCCTCTTCAACATCATTCACGGTATCCCCATGAATATCCATGCTTTCTTCTTGAGGACTTTGGCTGACAATGCAATGTGCCCCTACGATCACAAAATTTATGCACCATGGATCATGAGATTCCTCAGGACAAGGACAGGCATCAACTTCCACGCAGATTTCCAGAACCATGTTGGTTATATGCCTCCTGTCCGGGTCAACAATAAGACTTTCGAGCCCATTGAGGGAAAAGGAAAGTCTGTGATTGATGAAGGCAGCAGGCCTCTTGATGGCCAGTTTAAAGAGCCAGACGCATATTCTTCATGGGACGATACTAAGACTCGTCCACCCAGCCATGTTCCTCCTCGCGTGCTAAACACCAAAGAGCTTCTTCTCAGTCTTCATCAGAAGGTAGATCACAACCACAAATGGGTCAAACGCTAGTTTGGTGCCATTGTGAAAACCCTCACTGAGACCCAGAACTCTGTGAAACTTAATCATCACTATCTGCACGAGGTTTTCGATCGCACCTGGGCTACTCTTGCACATCTGAAGACCCAGACTGAGCTTGAAGAAATGAACTTTGAGCAAGACTTTGAGTGGTCGTGGCCTCCCAAGAAGAAGTTCAGGCCCATTCCAGTGCCAGATCTTGAAGACAACTCCTTCTCGTCATTCCGCACCGCCGAATCTGATGAGGAACAACTCGACACCACAACAGGCCCAAGGAAGAAGACTACACCCAAGAAGCGCCAAGGATCTTCATCAACCGCAAAGAAATGAAGTCTTCACGGGCGTTAGTCCTTAGTTTGTACCTTTTTGTCACTTGATGACAAAGGGGGAGAAACTTGAGAGTTAGTCTTCAAACGGGATTTATTTTTGGGGCTTATGAACTATATTTAAGTTACAAACTCTTGGCTCTTCTGAAGTTTTTATGTAATGAGTTGTAACTTAAGCCCGATGGTACTCTGACGCTTTTTGAACGTTTTTCTTCGCATGCTTATTCCTCAAGTTTTAATGCACGCATGCTGGAATTCGTCAGATACCATTTGCCATCATGCATCTTCATTTTCTTCATATGATATGTTATATGTATGCATGATTTACAAGATTCAGGGGGAGATCTCCATGATATAAATCATCAATGTGCATATGCTATAAAAGCAAAATCCTCAAGGTATGCACATCTTCAGGGGGAGTCTCTGTGAATCTTGTCTTCAAATTCCTCAATTGAGTATTTACACTTCATATTTTTGATCCCTGTTGAAGACTTAACCTAATTGTCATCAACCACCAAAAAGGGGGAGATTGTAAGTGCATCTAGTGCCCCTTAGTGATTTTGGTGGTTTGAAAACTTATAGGTTAAGTATCTAATGTGTTTATAAGTGTACACAGGATCTATAAGTCATTGAGGAGTTTGAGATATTTGAAGAATATCGACCCCTAAAAATGTATATCTTCAGTTGAAGAAATTGGTCTGAAGCTGAAGAAATGAATCACGAGGAATCTGCGATGAAATTGATATTCCTCATGAAGATATTGATATTGAGAAGATCGGTGGTTCCTGAAGAAAATCATTTTGAAGAAATTGAAGCGTGAATATTTACGTTTTCTGTTTTACTTTCTTCGCATTTGATGAATAGGAACACCGTACTGTTAAAGGGGGTCAAAGTAACGCTATGGAATGAATTTCCTCATGATGCTCAACCCAAGCCAAATCCTACCAAAAGCCTCAAGTGAGGAATATGAGTGACATGAGGACTCTCACAGTTGAGGGTCCCGACCGTTTCGATAACCATGCCAAGTCACTGGTCTTATCCACTCCAACGGTCATATTATTTAAGGGCATTAGTGTCAAATCATGTCGGGATACTCCCAGGCTATAAATAGTCGCCCCCCACAACCACTAGCTGGTTGGCTACTCCGTTAGAAACTGACACTTGTCATAAGAGCAACCCAATTCCTCAGAGCCTTCGAGAGTAAATCATCAGTGAGGAAATACACCACCCACCGAAACCACAAACCAAACCTAGTGATTGAGCATCACTGAAGAAGTTGTTCCTGTGTGGGACTGAAGCCTTTTACCTTTGAGGACTGTGCATCCTCCAGACGGTTAGGCGTCATGGTCTAGAGCAATCCAGCAGTCAATTGTGGATCGCCGGGTGACCGAGTTTGTGAGGGTTTGGAAGTCTGCCCTGAAGACTTACCACGAGTGTTGGGCGAGGACTGTGTGTCCTTAGCTCAAGGAGAATACGGTAGGGACTGTGTGTCCCGGGACTGGGTGTCCTTTGGTTTCAATACCAAGCCGCTCCAAACCAGATGTACAACTGTCACAGCAGTTGGAACTGGGTCATCAACAACAGTCTTCACCAAGAATCGGGTTCTAATTCCTCAACTCTTTACTTTCTCTGTATTATGTGTTGATGACTTTCACTGTGACTGTTTGAAGAATTTGCTCAAGACTTTCTCCGAATTTCCTCAACCCCAAATTCTTCACAATAGTTAATCATCATCTATATTCTGCGTGCCTGCTTACTGTGCAATCTGTTTTCATAATCTTCACTCTGTAATACTGCTGTTGTGAACGATTGCACGACTGATCCTTAACTGTTTCCGCTGTAAGTTAGTCATCAGTGAGGAATTTCCTCAAAAGGAATTTCCTCAGTGATGAAATTCTAAAAATCTCCTATTCACCCCCCCTCTAGTCGATATAACGCACTTTCAAATATTTGTGTGATGTGATGTGGAAGGATGCACCTGAATCCACAAACCAACTCATGGAATTATCACTAAGAACACTATAGCATTCATCATATTAAATGACTAGATAGTCCTTATGTGTTGCAGTCATGGTTGAGCTGCTCTCGACCTTTTGTTCGGTTTTCTTTGCAAGTTTTCCCTCTGCAAGCTCTCTTTTGTACTTCATGCACTCACTCTTTATGTGTCCCGGATTGCCTAAATGAAAGCAAGTAATATATTTTCTTTGTTTTGACTGATCTCCCCGTGGGTTTGTTTCGGCCTTGCTGAAATTTTGTATTGCTGCGTCCATGGTTCTCATTCTTCTCATAGGTTTGAGCCATATATGCATCAGATGAAGAGGCGTCACCCTTTTCCTTTTTTCTGGCTTCTTCATTCAGCATGTTGTTCTTCACCATCTCCAAAGTTAGCTTCCCATACGGAGTTGAATTGCTAAGTAACACAACAAGCGTGTTCCAACTATCATGCATGGAACTCGGGAGCAACAATGCTTGCACCTCATCCTCAAAGTTAATCTTCATGGCTGCAAGTTGATTTATATGGCACTAGAAGACATTCAAGTTCTCAATCACACTTGTGACATCTCGGTAATCAAGATTTGCAAGTCTTTTGACCACCAAGGCCTTGTTCATTGATGTCTTCCTCACATACATAGACTCCAACTTCTGCCACATCGCATATGCATTTGTGTCATTTGCAACATGGTGAAATATATTGTGGTTGATGTACAACCAAATCACACCTATTGCCTTTCTGTGCAACACTCTCCATTCTTCCTCGGTGACTCCTGTGGGTATCTTATCTTTCATAATTGGCTCATACAAATCCTTGCAATAAAGGATGTCTTCCATCACGGGCTTCCATAATCAGTAATTGGAAGAATCAAGTTTTATCATGCCACTTGTAGTAGTGCTTTCTTCCAAAAACCATTGTGAGCAGCACTTCTAGCAAAAATCAAGCAACTCGCATTAGCAACCTTCTAAGCAACCAAGGCTCTGATGCCACTCTGATGGGAATTAGCACATAAATGCTCTTGTGGTTAACTGAAAACTATGGCGGAAACAAAGTAATCTCAGTACCACATCATGTACTAACTCAAGGATCGTTGCTTAGCACGGAAGGAAACATATGCAGCAGCATATATGGAGGAGAAAATGTTACACAGCAGACAAGACGCTCCTCAGGCAAGTGTCTTGTGGCAGGAGTAACTTTGTGGAGAGCAACAAGCATATACAAAAGAGACACCGGATTTTTACGTGGAAAACCCCTCAACTTGAGGGGAAAAACTACGGGCCGAAACCACCCAAAATCCTCTTCGACTATTATCAAATATGGGATACAACAAGTTTCTTCTCTAGATAGCACTAGAGGATCTCATACATCAAGATTTTCTGAATCTTGGATGAACACAACAAGATTTGGGGATCAAGAGCTTGGGATTGGAACAATCTCACCAAAGATGGTGGAACCACAACTTGAAGGAGACAAGGTAGTGGATGTGGATCATCACAGCCTTGGGGAGGAGCTCCCTTTGCTTCTTGCTTCAATCTTTCTTCTCTTCCCTTTCTCACTTGGTTTTCTCTCTTCTTCTCTAATGGAGGTTGAACTGATTTTTGTCACACTAGCTGGTGGCTGGTGGATGGAGGGTAAAGCATCCCCATCCATTCACATGCAAAGACCAAAATGACCCTAGGTCATAACCCTAATGGGTAGTTGGCTTCTACACCTCTTTTGGGCTGCCTAAAAGGCCTCAAATGGCCATCTCCTGACGGCCCCATGAGGAGGATATCCCATCACAATGACACAACACAACATAGGGGTGAGGGTCTTTTATATGACGAGGATGGCTAGAGAAAAAATGCTAGAGAGGTGGAGGCAAAACATTGGAAGGGAGAAATTGCCAGGAAGTAGAGGGTGATGGGAATAGGGCAAAAAAATAGGGTGGGGAGGGGGTGAAACGAGAGGGGCAAAAGGAAGAAAAGAAAAGAAAAGAAAGGAAAGGAATGAAAATAAAGAGGCAAAATAATGAAAATAAAAAGTATGTTGTATATCTTTTTTTGGGTAGGAATGTATGTTGTATATCGAGCACCCACCAAGCATGGATAGTACTAACTAATGGGCCTAGCTTTTGCAGACTGTCGTCACACAAGCACTCGACAAATGAGGTTGCGTTCCCACTCCTCCATATGACACATTTTGTTTGCCGCCAGATTCTTTGTCGCGTTTTTCTCGCAACGACAAAGGCAAGGCTTTGCCAAGTGTTAGCCAGTTGCCGGGTTTTTTTTTCCTACTTTGTTTAGGAAGTTTTTGCCGAGTGTTTAAGATAGAATACTCGACAAAGGTATGAATACTAGACAAACTGTCCTCCGGTAGTGAGGGCAGAGGCCGTCTAACCACACACACCGAATGTCTGTACCTTCTCCTAAAAAAATGAAATAAAACTAAACCAAAGGTCTGACTCTAGTCACTTTGAAAGATGTATTTGGATCAGTAGTAATTCAATCATACATTTAAATTCGAAAGCAGTCCTTGAAAGTTGTTCAACAATCTAAAAGATGTTCGACATGTTATTGAATTCATCAATCTCGAAAGTGGCCTTCATGTCAAGCTTCCTCTCATCGTGTTTGATAAACTCCATCATAGGCACTGGTTTTCAAGTTGTTATGCCAATTAAGCTTCATCCAACAATGACTCATTGTTATGGGCTTGCTATACGTTGTTTGGTATAACGCACGCGCGTCCGGTTTTGAGTAAATCAGTGTAACCATCAACATGTAGAGCAACCAAAAGCAAATTTATGATCTCTAGTTGTGACGCATATGCTTCATGTCTTGAAACTCACACCTGTGACCTATCACACATCATATGAAAATTCATCCTAATTCGCGTAGTACGAACGAACATGTTTCCTCAAAGTTTTCCAAGGACAATGACAGGAGGGGCAGATGGTAACTGGGCGGGGTGAAATAGTGACGCAAGCAAGGTGGAAAGTTGTCACGCTGGAGCCGTGGAGGTCCAACAAGGCCTAGATGATGGTCTGTGTGGTTTAGCCGCGGCGGCGGTCTTCGTGGGTGCAGGTAAGCGAAAAAAGATTCTGGATGGAATGTTTTAGTAGGCCAATCGAGTCTGACATGTCGGACGTCCAACACCCCCCCCCCCCCCCAACACACGTACAACATCCAAACCTTCCCTAAGCTCCGAACCATTCGATACGGACAAACCTTCCCTAAGCTCCGAACCATTCGATACGGATGTTTGCGGCCGATATGATGATCTACGTTCGAGTTGCACTTTGTTCGTAGAGTTATGTTTCTTTTCATATTCATATGTTGATCTTTTAGTTGATTTCTAAATTTATGTTTATACTACACTTGAAAAAATAAATAAAAGTTACCTGAAAGCATACATCAACGTGAAGCAACAACGCCTGGAATTGTCCAAGGAACTGACGTTCCATCGTCCAATGTTCTCACCTTCAGCTGTCTCACAGGCATTTCACAAATGAGGCCGGGTTGTTACTCTTCTGTCAACAACGGCGAAGAGGGGCACATATCTCAGATTTTGATGGGTGCCCAATTCTTTGTCGAGTGTTTTCTACCTGCGCTCAGCAAAGGCAAGGCTTTGGCAAGCGCCAGCCGTTTGTCGAGTTTTCTTTGCAAGTGTGCAAAAGTATGAGCACACGGCCTACTACCCAATTTCTGCAGCGAGTCGTTAATTACACCATGTGATGCTTTGGTTGTTCTCTAGAGTTATGTTTCTGTTCATTGTTGTGTTGATCTTTTTAGCTGTTGAGTTCTAAATTTCTGTCTATACACTTGAAAAACTAAAAGTTACCTAAAAACCAAATAAAACAGTTCACCCATCACCGGCATGTAACAACACCTGAAACGGTCCAAGGCACTGACGTGCCGTCGTCCAACTTTCTCACCTTCGGCGGTACACCCTGCCCCGACTCCGGCAGGTCGCCAGGCCGCTTACCAGCCGCACCAGCGTCACCTGCGGCCGCCATGCCGAGCAGTATCGCCGCCTGCTCGATTAACGTCGCGAGTCCCCTGAACTCCCGCTTCGCCCGCTCTACGCTCTCCGCTGGCTCCATCGCCACGGCGTCCAGGAGCTCGCGCAGCTGGCGCCGGCTCATCCCCGCAAGGTACCTCGTCACGGCGGCGCTGGGCGTCCCGGACACCTGCGACGCGGCGTGCGTGGCGCCCTCCACGCCCACGGGCAGGTTCGGGTCGTCGCCGCCGACGCGTCGCCGCCCCTGCTGCTCCGGTGCGGCGATGCCGACGCGGAGGGCGCGGCCGAGGAGCGGGTGGCCGTTCAGGTTGCGGCAGGCGCTGCGGGCCGTCTCGTCGTCGAGGTACTCGCAGAAGGCGAAGCCGCGGGGCCTGCCGGTGTCCTTGTCGGCGGCCACGCGGAGGGAAACCACGGGGCCGATCTCCTCGCACGCGTCCCGGAGCTCCTTCTCGCTCGCCTGGTACTGGATGTTGCCCACGAACACCACGCTGCTGCAGCGGCAGGACGTGGTGGTGGCCTCGGCCATGGCGCTGGTTGCTCGGTGCGATGAGACGCGTGGCGTCGCCGCGTCGGATTGCTCCTAGTTTAGATGGTTTGATTTGAGGATTGTAGGAGTAGAAGCTTAGGTTTATATAAGCGGTTCTTGCGCCGACTTACAGTCGGGGACAGTCGGGTTCCTGTTGGAATTGGAATTGACGACTTCCTCTTTTACTGGCGGCTCGTGTCTTCGACGCACTCGAATCTTCGAGAACATTCTTCCGTGGCAGTTGTATTCCCGCTTTCTATCTTATTAGTCAGCCATACGTGAAAAGGCCTAATTAATATGTTTTTGAAATTTATATATATATCAGACTTCTGACTTATTATTTACTAGCAAAAGGGCCCGTGCGTTGCAACGGGAGAAACAATTATAATCTCCAATGGTGCTGGACATATTATGTCTTTGAAATTTTAGCACTTTTTTTGAAATACATGAACATTTTTTGAATTAGCAAACATCTTTTTCAATTTCACTCAAAAAATTATACCTAATTTTTTTTCTTCAAAATCATGGAATTTTATTATTTTCACCAACATTGTTCTCAAAATTATGAACATTTTTCTGAATATGCGAATATTTTTACAAAAATCTCGAGCATTTTTTGAATTCACAAACATTATATGTTTTCTTCAAATTTTTATTTCAAAATTCTAAGTTTTATAAATTACATATTTTTTTTAAGTTCTAAATTATTTAAATTAAAAAATGGAACAGAAAATGAAAATAAAAATGAGACTAAAAACAGAGGCACGAACTGTCTTTAAGATTTTTACACGGACTTTTGTTTAAAATCATTGATTTTTTTATTTTATGGACATTTTCTCAAAATTTAAACTTTTTTGCATATGCAAACATTTTTCAAAACTCCTGAGTAGTTTTTGAATTCTCAAAACTATTATGTTTTTTAAAATATTTTATTTCGAAATTCTCAGTATCTTAAAATTGAAAAAAGTTATTTGAGGTTTTAAATTATTTAAAGTAGAAAAACGAAATGAAACGGAAAAGAAAAATTAAAAACTAAACTAAAAATACAGACGCCCACGCATGGGCCGGCTCAAACAAGTGTGCTGCATTTTCTCTAATGCCCAGAGCGTAATATAGGAGACGCCTACATGGGCCGGCCCAGTCCGGTGATTTTTCTGTTTGAACGTTTTCTGTTACTTATATGTGGCATTTGTGGGTAATGTTAGCCAACTTTAGGGGCAATTTGAATGACGTACGGCAGAAACAATATTTGCTTTATTAATAGGTAAAGAGTAAAGATAAAAATTTATTTTTTCCATTTATGCAACACTAATGGGACCTCCTATTCCGCGCCTGTTTAACCCAACTGACGCTCGCTCATTGCGTGGTGACCCGGCCCACAAACAAGCAACACAAACGGATTTTTTTATAAATGTTCATCAATTGTTTTCGAAAAGAAAAGGCCAACATATTCAAGAAAAGTTCACGAATATTGGAAATCACTAATTCCAGAAAAAAAGTTCACGAAATTTAAGAAATACCACTAATTTAAAAAAAGGTCGTGGGTTTAAAAAAAGTTCAAGAGTTTGAAAAAAGTTCATCAAATTTTAAAAAATTCATCAAAAATTTAATAAGTACATCAAATCTTAAAAAAATCATCAATCTTTTTAAAAAAATCATCGAATTTTTAAAAAAAATCATCAATTTGGAAAAAAAACCGTTGAATTGTAAAAGAACTTCATCGGATTCGTAAATAAATATATAGAATTGTTTTAAAAATGGTTCATCGAATTTGAAAAAAAAATCATCCATTTTGAAAAGGTGCACGAATTTTAAAATAGCCGAGCATTGAAGAAAAAAAGGATTCGAAAAAATACCAAACTGGAGAGCGAAATAGAAGAAGTAGCACGACCAGCGTGGTGTTTGCACTGGTGGTTAGAGCAAAGCCCTGGCAACATAGGTGTCTCGGTATCGACCCTCTGCTTGCACCTTTACTGACTGACGTTACTATAATAGGAAAGAAAGTAGAATGGGCCAGCCTAGCTAGGAATTCTTTAGGCGCCCGTTGGCAAAATGCACTGTAACGACATGTGAAGCGCCAAATAAGATTTGCCAAGACTGAGAGAATGTTTGGCTTCCATCTAGTTTCAGCTTTAAAAATAAAAAATATGGTGGAAAGAATCTATTTGATTGGTTGAGAGAAAAAATGAAGGGGTATCCACTTACTGGTGGCAGTGCTGGGTAATTTTCCCCCAACTCCAGCTTCTAGAGTTTTTTGAAACACCCTGTGAGCAGCTTCATAAAAACTTTGAAGTTCTATCCCAGATTCTAGTTTTTTTGCGGACCGACATATCATGAAGCTATCCCGTTTGGCTTGTCTTTTCTAGAGCAGAGCTGAATTTTAAGGAACAGAGTAGTCCCAAACAGGCCCTAACTCCCGCCATCTAGAAAGTGCAATCGCGATCGACTGGGCCTTATGATGGATGTGATGACTGATGCCGTTCGCTGACTTGCCTCGCCGCCGGCCTTTTGAGACTCCACCCATTTGGTTCTCTTTTTTGGGTATGTTCGAGGTGGTACTCTAGCACACCATTTTATCAGCACTTGAATCTGTTGTGTGGTTGTGGTCTTTGCTTTATTTATAATCATGGTGAAAGCCTATTTCTAGCTAAGTTATCAATCACATAATTTAGGGAAATAAAAAAAGGGGCAATATAGATATTGCTAATATATTAGGACCAGCTTCTTAATAATTGTAATGAGTTATCTTGGAATTTAGAATCTACTAAAAAAGGCTCCTGCCTTGACAATTCAGAATTGGGTGAAGGCTTTTTTACCAAGAAATTTATATTTCATTTAGAATCCTTTACTTTCTTACAACATCAGACTTCTGAATTCTCATAAGGTCCTCTAGGATTTTTTTCTATAGCTCGTTGAATTATTTAGATGATTAGAAGATGGCCCGTGTGTTGCTGAGAAATTGGTTGATGAAAATTTAGGTTGGCAATATAAGAACCAAAAATATAAAATACATATGATTTCATATATTTGAGTATGTATAGTCGTAGCAATATGTATTGAATATAAGTAGAATAATCGTATGAAAAACAACTTTTTCATGCATGTTTCAATTGTCTAGCGGTCTATCGATTCAGTCCATTTTTCTGTTGCTTTTTCATTCATTTTTTTGTTTCTCTTGCTTGTTTTCTTCGGTTTATTTTTTCTTCATTATGTTTTTGAATTTCTTTGTATTTGCATCGGATTTCTTTGGTTTCTTTTTTCTTGTTAATACTTTGTTTTTTTGTTTATTTTTTCATTTTTATTTTTGTTTCATCGTTGGCTTTTTCTTTTTCTTTTTCAAACACATGTCTACTTTGTCATACACGTAGTACATTTTTTCGTATACTTGTAAACTCGTTTAACATTTTTCAAATAAATATTTAAGTTTTTTACAAAAATATGTTTTGAATAACTTTCCAAATACATGTAAATTATTACCCCAATACATGTTGAAACATTTATTGAATGATAAAAACTTGTTTCGAACTGTACACACATTTTTGTCAATTCTACAAATTTTTTTTGAATATGTCATGAATACGTTTTTGAAACTTGTGAATATTTTCTTGTTTTTTCAACTACGGAACCATATCTTTTCATGGCTGGAAAGGAGTCCATTTCCATCTCATTAAGGCCGAACATTTAGTCTCATTCCCCATAACAATAGAGAGCTTCTCGTCTTGTTTGATTTTCCTTTCAACGATATTGTCTTTCTTGCAATGTTGCGAACTTTGAATGTACTATTTCAAACATTTTTTTACATTGTATAAACATTTTATAAATGTCATGTGCTTTTTTTACGTTGCATTTTTTGATTCTCATAAACATTTTTCATACACATTGTATAAACATCATATAAATATCAATGATGATCCTAGAGACCATACTATGACAACATCATATGATACTTATCAGTCAACCTTTATGCTAAGAGTACCCCCATGTAAGCATGGGTATCCGCGAGGTAATTACTAGACATGTATCAAGTGACCTCAAATCCAAAGTATGCAATCCAACCTAAAGAAATTTCAAAGAGCAAGGCTCAATTCACCGTAAAAAGAATGGAGTGAGGTGAACATTATAAGATCAAACTTTATTAATAAAACTCATGATACAATTAAGGTCAAATACATCAGGAACATGAGGGGGGGAGAGGGGGAGGGAGGGAGGGAGAGAGAGAAAGAGATTGAACAAATAGCTACAAGTACATAGCCTCAACCTAAGGATGGAATATTCACAAATCACCATGACAAAGGAGTAGAACATGGTGGTGTTGGTGATGTTAGAGATGTCCCCGGCGGTGTCCAGCGCCAACGAAGGAGAGGGGGAAGGGCCCCCTCCTTCTTCTTCTTCCTTCGTCCTCCGGGAGAGAGAGGGAGCTCTCCTCTACATTGAATCTATGTTCCATATTTTGTTTTTTCGCATATGTCTCCTGGTCGAGAACTCTTTCTTTTATATTCGGAGATCCATGATTTCTATCGGGTTAAAATATTAAGGGGAATATTATCTTTAAATTAGCTTTCCTTCGGACGAATGAGATATCCAACCAACTCAAGTTCTTCCCACAAGGGCTCATGGCGCGGCCACGCGGGTGGCCGCGCCACGTGCATTTGTGGGCCCCTCGATCATTATTTTGTGTTGATTCCTTCGCCCAAGACTAACATATATGTCAAAAAACAATAATATTAAGCCGCCTAGTGTTTTGACGTTCCTAGATAGTGATTTTCTGAAAAACAATAACGTGCCAAAAACAAAAACTCACGCTGGGCATTAGATTAATAAGTTAGTTCATAAAAAGATATAAAAGTGCATCAAAACCATATATAATTTATGCTAATATTGCATGAATAGTTTATAAATTATAATTAAGTTGGAGACATATCAATGCTCATATATTTAATTAGTTCATAGACTTTTAATCTGTTGGTGTCTCATATTCATAATGAGTTATTATCATTTATTTCAAGTATTCAAACTGTGTACTCCCTTCATCTCAGTTTACAAGTCCGATACATGTACCTAGGTCATCAATTTGACCAACTTAATGAAAGACATATATAATAAAAATATATCATTAGAAACTTTAGATGTTTTACTTTTTAATGATATAATTTTTATGTGAAACAATATATTTTATATAAGTTCAATTGACTATCTAGGTACACGTGCATGTCTTCTAAACTGTGACGGAGGGAGTAGGTCTTCAAAAGAGTGCCGAAATTATGGCGAAATGTTGATTAATTTACGTTTCACAACTTTCTGCACTCAATGTTATCATTTTTAGCAACATACATGTCCATTTTTTTATCATCCATACTCTTTAATGTTGATATTTATAGTCATGAATATTTAATTAGATACAATTATAAATTCTTGATAAAATTTTAAATATATAGACATGCTTATAATCATCAAATTTATATAAATATTAGTTATTGTTTCATGTATGTAATTAGTTTGTAGACTTTTATCCTATTGGTGTCTTGTATCCATACGGGGTGATCATTTTTTATTTGTGGTACTCACATGATACATGGTTATAAAGAGTGTCGAAATTATGGCAAAATGCTGATTAATTTCGATTTCACAACTTCCTGACACTCAATGTTATCTATTTTTTACCAAAAGTCATGCCCATTTTGTTTTGATTCATTGAGCTATTGCATAACTTCATGCAACCAACATTGTGCTATTTATTTAGTTTCCGAGCATCAATGTGAACACCGAAACCGAGGATGCAAATGTTGTGGCGATAGCGGGGTGCGTATGTGGAACAAGATTTACCTCACTTTCAATGAAATCTGCGTAGATCTTCAGGAGGACCTTATGGAATGGGCGGTAGGTTTTGATTCGACTATTGTTGTGTGTCATCACTTGCTAACGTATATAAAGTAGCAATCACAATTGTCTAATTGCGGTTTTTTAATTATGTGCAATGCATTCCTTGTTGGGGAGGGCTGAGTTCATGTGTGTGGCAAACCTTCCATTCAATGAGGAGGGCAAAGTAAAGTTTGACATGGCATTGTTTAAAAACAATGAACCCTTGATCCTTAGTGCCACCAACAAGGCAAATAGAACATATTTCAGTGGCGCAAACTGGATGTAGATTACCTTAGATTTAGAAATGCAAAATGGAAGCTGTTGGTCCTACTTCTTCACGAATTTGAGGAGGCCAAGGGAGGTAATAAAATCTGTTTGTGGTATGATGTCCCCAATCACCATAGCAGTTTCGTTGGTGATTCACATATCCTACGGGTACATATATGGTACTAGCTAATACTTTATTGAACATAGTATGTTGTATGCACTTACTATGTTGTCATGCCTAAGTATTGACCATTAGAAAGTTGTTAAACTAAAGTGTATATTTAAAGTGTTTTATTTATGACTTTAAGATACTGATATTATTGCTAAACTGGAAAAGTTTCCATGACACCAATAACAATGTCATGACAATGTTTTTTTTATTTTGCCTATCATAAGATAATGTTGGCGGACGCAAATGAATGCCCACTATAGGTAGGTATATGGTCAGTGGTGGGCACATGCCCACCATTGATTTCATACTAGCAATGTCGAATGGTTAGTTGCCCCCCCCCTCTCTAGAGCGTCGTATGCCATTGCTGGGATTTTGGTGCCCGCCACTCGTAGGTATTCTTTCAGTAGTGGTCCGTTCTCGATCGTCGGAGACAGCACCTCCTCCTCATCGCCTTGCCGCATTGGTCACGGTGCAGCGGCGATGCCAGCTCGTCCGTCACGTAGCCCAATTTGCCTGTTGTAGTTGGAGAGGGATGCCAAGTCTGCTTTCACTCGACAGAGACGTGGGGAGGGCGGCTCCTACTTCACGTGATACCAAAATGGCGAGTGCGGATCCTACTTCAAATGGATTGGCGACGACGAGGGCGGCAACGGAGCACTGTACCATTGCGGTTGGTTCGTCAAGAGCTCAATCTGTCGCATGAACTCATTATCCCTGATAGTGGCCTTCACGAGGAGGCACATGTGTTGCAATGGCTCATGTAGCGATTGGTCCTCCTCGTCGTGGGAAGAGATGACGATCTTTTTGTTCTCGGAAAATTCTTGATCGTGGAAGTCAAGGGCCGCACAGATCGATGGCAGCGACGTCAAGATCCGGTTTTTGAATACCTGGAACCGTCACCACATATGGGCGCCGAGAACTACGAATTTGACATGGCGTGGAAATGATGTTATGGCCAGCACTAGAGAGGAGAGTAGCGACAAGTGTGGGAGTGAAGGTGATTAGAGAGTGGTGCCGTTTGGACGACGTCGGAGCCCTGCTTAAGTAGGTGTGACCAGACGAGGCAAAGGGGCGGGAAGCCGACGACAATGCAGGGAAGAGGACGGAGTAGGCTTCTTGGTCGCCGCATCAACATTGAAGCGGTGCTGCCCGCTCATCCAATCGCACTGCTCTAACCAGCATTAATGTTGTGGAGTCACGTTCGCTCTGCAGCGGCGGTGACGGCATGAATGGATGCAACCGCTTGGTGTGAAAAGGATTTTTTAGGACGAGGGGGATCTAGGTAGGTTCAGGATGGCAGATGCATGCGTGGAGATGGTCAAGACCCCTACAAAGCCACTCTAATTTGTGTCCAGTTTAAGAAAGAACTGACATTGTAACCGCTGTGCAGAACAATTGGGGGTACTGTGTTGGATGGCCAAATCTGTTTGGACCTCTCAACCTGGACAGTTGCGAGCAGTTTAAGGGTCAACATTAGAGATGTCCTTAGATTGCTATCCGTGAAGAACCTAATTAATAAAACTAAATGATAGCCCACACATGTATGATACAAGGCTACATGATCCACATGCCTTCGTAACCATCCATCTTGCCACATCAAACATATGACATCGGTTCTTTTGTACTTAAAAATGTTTTATCTCTAAATTAAAAATCCATTTTCATTAATTAATCTGTCTCACGAGATCTTCAAAACTAGATCTCATATTGATATCTATCGACGACTTTTTTGGGGTCAAAAGTTGCCATGATGTTTATACTGAAGTTGTCATAGTATATACAATAAAGTTGTCACGACATACTTTATCTAGTTTTTTTTCTAAATTTAATGCTATCATTATATTGTAACTAATTTTCACGACAGTTTTTATTAATTGACCATGGCAAATTTTATTAATTAATAACGGTGAATATAATTCATCGGTCATATCAATTTTTAGTAATTTATCAAGGTAAATTGAGTTTATAGATCATGGCAATTTTAGTATTTTGGCCATCGCCATTCTAGTATTGTAAACATGAAAATATTTTTTATATGAACCATGGCAAATTCTAGTGTATGTATCATGGCAGATTTAAGTAATTCACCATGACAATGCTAGTTTATGGTTCATGGTAAAATTCAGGCATTGACCATGCATTTTTAAAGTAATTGACTGCATATTTATTTTTTACTTATGAACATGTTGAAATTATTTCATGGATCATAGCAAAATTTAGTAATTCATCATGGCAAATTTAGTTTCTTAATTCCTTTTCTTATAATATGTCAAAATTTATTTTAAACATAGAAGAAAAAGAAGTTGAAATATATCATGTCAACTACAGTGTAATCATGATGACAATTTGTTTGCAATAAACACGACAACTTTTAACCTCAAAAAAATCGTCGGCACAAATCAATATGAGATTTAGTTTCTAATATCTCGTTGCAACGGTTTTAATGATGAAAACGGTTTTTTGATTGGATTTTTTATTTAAAATACAATTTAAAAAATAAATAAAAAGATGAAATATTTTTGCCGACATCATTAGTTTCATCGCTTGTACGTACATGCATGACATGATTCAATCTGTGATCATGAAACGTATGATCAGATGTTGTTTACACTTATCGGTATCCTAAATAAATTAGGCCACAGAAAAAGCAGCTTGTTTTTTTGGTACTATCGTCGATACCACTATATCAATCGCCCATACAATAGGAACACGAGTTATCCACTATATCAATCACCCATACAATAGGAACACGAGTAAAGTAGAATCTTCCGTGCACGATTTGTATGCAGAAAGTTCCATATGCGATGTAAAAACAAATAAAGAGCCCAACAACTTTAACCATACGTACACTATATATACTGGTCCATCTACAGCCGAACAGACCATCAAGCTGCATAAAATTCATTCTCTTAAACATTGGCAACAGCATAACAGGTGTAAGTCCACAAACAATGAAGCGATGAAAGGAAAACTGGAAAAATATGCATCAAGGACGCCGGAATAGTAGACACCAGGAAAGGGGTCACTATTGCTTGAGCTAGCTCACAACATTCTGCATCATTGGGTTCTCTTAGAGCAAGTCTAGCAGACCACGCATCCCGCCCCGACATGCAAAATAACCGCCAAATTGCGGGTCGGGGCCGGAAAATCAACACGATCAGACCCCGGATCCCGCCCCGGTCCGTAAATTTTTTACGGGACGCGGCAAATCTTCTCACCCAACCTCTATCTTCACAGGCTGGGAGGCCGACCCGAGCTGAAGCCCTATCCGACGCGAGATTTGGTGGGAGGGACATTTCCGCGCGCCCTTTCCCGCTCCCCGCACCCTCCGCCACCATTGCCCCCCCTCCGTAAGCTCCGGTTCCTCCTCCCCGGCCGTTCCTCGCCGCCATGGAGGACCCCATGCTGTCCCCCGTCACCGTCAAGGTCGCGCATGCTCCTTCCCCTCAGGCGGATCTCGTCGCCGGCCATGTTGCCCCCGCCGCCGTCGCCCAAGCACACGTCGTGCCTTCCCGCAAGCGGCAGGGCAACGTGGTCGTGCAGGGCGGGAATCCGGCTGCCCCTGCCGCGACGGCCCACGCTCCGGGCGCCAACGCCGCAGTGCGATCCCGGCCGGCGGCGGAGAACGTCGGCAAGGCCGCGGGCGTAAAGCGGAGGAAGTTTCCGACTTCAAGAAAGCCACCTGCTTCAACCTCTCACTCCATCCCCCCGCAAGGAGGTGCTCCGGCGATGCCGTTCAACGATGCCGCTCCCCCCGCGAGCGAGGTGTTCGACGAAATGGCCGGAAGGTATGCCTCTTCGGTCTTGGCGATTCCCTTTCATTTTTCGTCATTAGTCTCGATAGCTCGTGAATTGTTATCGTTCGCTATAGCGGTGGTTCGAACAATGCAACAACCGAGTTCGTGAACATGTTGGACACGAACGCGGTTGACATTGATCAAGCCCCTTCCGAACCATTCGACTACAATGAAACGGACGGCGGCGTGGATGATCATGGTTGTGCAGACGGATTGGAGGAGATCGAAGAGGAAGCGTTTGAGCAATCGCAAGCAAAGAGTGTGAAAAGCCAAAGATCGAAGAACTACACGATCTTGGAAGATCAAGCTTTGATCCAAGCATGGAGTGCGGTGTCTCTTGATGCATGCACGGGTGTTTCTCAAACCGCCAAGAGATATTGACAAAGGATCGAAGATAAATACTTTCGCATTATGAAAAAGTATCCCCATAGGACTCCACGCACATTTCGGTCGCTTCAAGGGCGTTGGGAAAATATCAAGCCTATGTGCAACCGTTGGGCAGCTTGCTTGGAGCAAGTACGCAATGCACCTCCAAGTGGCACCGTGGATTCCGACTATGTGAGTTTGTTTTTCCTTTGTTCAAGTTGTGCATCATCATAATGTATCATGGGAAATGATTGCATCACTTTGTTCACATTTTGTAGGACAAGATTGATCAAATAGATACAAGGACATGGAAGCTTCGGAAGGCCGATTCTTCAAATTAGAGCATTGTTGGGAGTTGCTCCAAAAGTGTGAGAAGTGAAAGTTGATCGACAAAGAATCTCCACCAAAGAGAGGCTCATTTATAAACATGGATGAAGATGAGGATGATGATGGCCCAAGAAATTTGCACAAGCCCGATGGCGACAAGAAGACTAAAGAGAAGATGAAGAGAGAGCAAGAAGCAACGAGCTTGAGGGAGAAGATTGATGCCATGGTGCAATCAAAAGAGTTGATGTTGTTGAAGTCGTTGGAGATCAAGAAAGTGTTGGCCGAGAAGAAGGCAAAAGAGAAGCTAGAAAAATGGCAAATGCTCAAGGAAGAGGGGCTCCGCAAAGCTGCCATTGAGGAGAGAAAAGCACGCGCCTCTGAAAACAAATTGATGTCACTGTTGCTCGCCGAGGAGAACAAGATCACATCAATGAACCGCAATGACATGGACAACCTCACCAAAACATGGCATGATATGGCAAGGAGAGAGATCTTGAAGAGGAGAATGGTCGCCTCGGCCGGTCCGTGTTCCAGTTCCGGTGATGTTTTCTCTGTTCCATATGGTGCCAATGTGGATGATTTCGGTGCGGGAGTTGGAACAAGGGACGGAGGTGGATTCGGTGGCGCCGATGAACTTTATATGGACTCCATGGCGCGGAGTGAAGATCGACCCTCATAATGATGCGGGACATGGGCGCAAACCTTTGCATGCCCTCTTTTGCGTAATGAACTTCACTTTTATTTGCATGTAAACTGTTTATGTCGTTTGAATTTGAACTTATTTGCCAAACCCTATGTCAAATGCGAGATTTGTAGTTTTTCTGTTTGCGGGTCGTCGCGATGGAGCCCGAGAAGAACCCGCAGAAGCCGGCCCATAAAAAAGCATATTGCATGAATTTATTTTTTTACAAATTCGTTTTGGGGGTCTGCATCTGTGCGACCCACGCCGACCCGCAAAAGTGATTTTGCGTGAACTGCAAACGCGTTTTGCGGGCCGGCGGGATGCGGGTGTGCCAGAGTTGCTCTTAGCGATGTTTTAGGCATGCCTACTCTCTGGATTCGCACATAAAGATACGATTTTTAGCACCCAAGAGTCTGTACGTCCGGTTATCTTAGCGGCCCGTGCAGTACCTTACATGTCAAGATATGTGTCGTTTACTTGATTGCCAGTTGAATTAGCAGACTCCTGGAATAGTAAACCAGGGAGCATGAAAGTATTTGGAACACAATTGGGTACTAGGCCTAGCTTACCACTGTTAGGTGGAATCTCTTGCATGCGCCACCGTCTAGTCATATCATGACTGAACTGTCGGCCCGTGGTTCAAACCACCCAAATGACCTTCCATGGTTGTAGCACAAGGGATTCTCAAAAAAGAAAATTCTTGTAGCACTACGACCTGTTTGTCTTCAACCCCTCGAAGGTGTTGATGCTAAATTGCTAATGCTCTGCTACAGAAGAAATACTTTAACAATACTAGAAACGTCAACTAAGCATCCCCCTAGAAGAAAGTATCCTTCAAAAGTATTAACACCTTAGCAATACAGAGTACTACTAATACAGATGCTAATGCTTGTCTTGTTCCAAGTAAACCTCTTCTGAACGAAACGTTTGGTGGGGAGTTACCCAACACCTTAGCAACCGTGTCACTCTTGTTTCGTACAATCCCGTACAAAGCCGGGTATTGCTCTTTGAGAGTGGATGGACCTAGCCATTTATCCTTTCAAAAGCGAATTTTCGACCCATCCCTAATTGAGAAGGATCCTTGTGGGAAAAAGAACTTTGTACCCATCGGGTCTGTCCAGAAGTGCGAATCACCAGGCTTCCAAAGAACCTGAGATACGGCTTGATTTCCCACATACTTTCTCCTGAGGAGGGTTTGCCACAATCCTTCTTCAGAAAGAAGCTTGAAAAGCCATTTACCCAATAGAACTTTGTTCTTAACCTCAAGGTCATGAACACTGAGCCCTCCTTGGTCTTTAGGACAGCAAACCACGCTCCACTTAGTCATTTGATATTTTTTTTCTCTCCATCCCCTTACCAAAAGAATCTAGATCGGAAATAATCCAATCGTTTTAGAACTCCTTTAGGTATTTGGAAGAATAAGATCATATACAGTACCATATCAGTTAGTACCGGATTTATGAGGACCAATCTTTCATCAAGGGATAGGAGTTTGCCTTTCCAACTATTAAGTCTTAGTTGGAGTCTTTCCTCCACCTTTTTCCACTCAACCTTTGTAAGTCTCCGATAATGAATCGGAATACCCAAATAGTTGATAGGAAAACGATCTTGTTCGCATCCGAATAATTCAGCATACAAGGCGGCATTTTCTTGAGCCTCGCCAAAACAGAACAATTCGCTTTTATGGAAGTTACTCTTAAGACCCTAGAGTTGCTCGAATGCTGACAAAATCAGTTTTAAGTTACGAGCTTTTTCGATGTCATGTTCCATAAAAAGAATTGTGTCGTCGGCATATTGAAGAATCGATAAGCCACCACCGACTAGATGTGGAATCACACCTTCAATTTGGCCCGCAACTTTTGTGCGTTCGATCAAGATGGCCAGCATGTCAGCCACTATATTAAATAGCATTGGCGATATCTGGTCACCTTGTCTAAGGCCTTTTTTCGTTTGAAAAAATTTGACAGTGTCATCATTGACTTTAATGACTACACTTCCTCCCGAAACAAAGCTATCAATTAACGCCCTCCACTCAGAAGAAAAACCTATCATTCTGAGTGTTTGCTGAAGGAAAGACCAATTGACTTTATCATAGGCTTTCTTAAAATCATTTTTAAGAACTGCCCCATTCATCTTTTCCCTATGTAGTTCGTGAACTGTTTCATGTAAGATCGCCACCTCGTCCAGGATATTCCGACCTTGCATAAAAGTCGTTTGAGACGGACGAACCACTTGATCTGCCACACTGTTCAACCGAATCATAGCGACTTTGGTAAATATTTTAAAACTAACATTAAGGGGGCATATGGGTCCGTATTGTTTAATCCTTTCAGCCTCATTGACCTTAGGTAATAAAATAATTTTACCAAAACTGAGACGAAACAACTCTAGTTGTCCCTCATGGAGGCATGCGAACAATTGTAATAGATTGGACTTGATGACATCCCAAAAATTCTGATAAAACTCAGCCGAGAATCCGTCAAGTCCACGTGCTTTGTTATGTTTCATTTCGAAAACCGTCTTTCTCACCTCATCCTTTGAGTAGAGTTTAGTAAGTAAGCTATTTTCCTCATCTGAAACCTGGGGTATATCCTTTGTTCGAGACTCATCCAGTGTGAAATTACCTTCCTCTAAGGCTCCGAACAGGTCTTTTATATAAAAAATGTAATGTATGACTTTAGTTGTTCATGGTCCTCGATTGTTCCATCATCCTGTACTACAGAATAAATACGCTTTTTTCTGTGTCTGTCATTGGCAATACTATGGAAGTAGCGGGTATTCGAAACTCCTTCTAGGATAAATTGGGTTTTGGACCTTTGATACCATTTTAACTCCTCCTCACGTAGAACTTTCGCTATTTGTGCATTTAATTGGCTTTTCAACTCAATCTCTTGCGTAGATAACAAATGAACTTCTGCTAATGCTTCTAAAGCATCAATACTCGAGAATAGTTGTACCTTTTCTTTTTTAATTAAGCCAGTAGTGTGACGAGCCCAACCTACGAGGTGTGCGCGTAAAGCACGAATCTTATTGTTCCACCTCTGGATTGGCGTGTCACCTGTCATCGGTCTTTTCCAAATTCTTTTAACCATCTCATGAAACCCCTCACGATGTAACCATCCTAGTTCAAACTTGAAACGTGGTTTACATTGTAGTTAGGTATCCCAGTGGTCAATAGAATTGGAGCATGGTCCGACAGCCCCACAATCCGCTCAAGAGCCCGTACTGACGCTAGTGGGAACTTAGATTCCCAATCAGAATCCATCAATACGCGGTCTAGCTTTTCGTATACAAGAACCTCAAACAGATGATAATGCTTGATATCCCAAAATTTAAGATATCTTAGATAATGTTCGATCACGTTTTTTAAATGTTTTGCTAACTCAGGTTTACTACAACCGACAGTAGCCATTACATTCCATTGCCAGTTCTAGTTGAGAAACAACGAGCAGGGTTTCCTCAGCTGCTACATAAAACATGCACGGGTAGCTAAGTAGAACCAAACAACTGGTTAATATAGCAAAATTGAGGATTCAATCCCAGGCATCTATGCGTTGTTGCTAGCCAGTAGAAACACTGTGTGTTACTTCGGCAACTGCTAGATGATGTCAAAATATGTCTTGGTGTATGTGTATAATATTAAGATGTCGCCTCCTCTTTGATCAAGCGAAGAGGAATAGCGGGAGGAGCACTTTTGTGCCAGAAGAAACAAGTATTTCTCTTGTTCCAAATCGTCCAACTGACAATCATCATAACAGAACCCATTGCTTTTCAATGACAATTTTCACATCCGAAGAGTTGATCAACCAATCTTTAAACCGAATTTTAAAACTCCGAGATGAGGTATCGAAGGTCCCAGTGTGAATCCAATCGTTGACAAGATTCCAAAGACGAATAGTGTAATAAAATCTCATCGAGATGTCCCTTAGGCCTTGTTTGGTTATGATTTAACCCACGTGGATTGCCGGGGATCGTCGTCTAAAACCATGTGGTTCATTTCAGCCGGGATCTGTTCCCCATGGATTTCAATTTGGTTGTTTGATTTTGACCGTTGCGTGGATATTCCCTGCTCAAACCACTTCGATCCACTTCCTTCCCCCGGGCCTGCAAGAATCTCCTCCTACCAGTGGAACAAATACACAACAAAAGACAACGAGAGGAGTGGGGATTGGTGACAGCAAGTGGTCAAGCTAATCCCTGCAAGGATTAGTTCCACTTGGGGATTGGTTTCCTTGTAACCAAACAAGGCCTTAGACAGACAGGAAAGGTAGCTTGGTTTTGTGGTGCCGTTTTTGATACCACTATATCAAACTCTCATACAACAAGAACGCAAGTAAAGGAAAATCTTCCCTACATTAATTGTATGCAGAAAGTTCGGTATGCGATGTAAGGGCATCTCTAGCCAATCTCCTACAAGTTAACAGAGTAAAACCCTTAGTGGAGTATATATAATTCACTAATTTTTTACCGTTTCTAGTTGATTCCCTAACTAACGGAGTAAACTTCAATTTCATCAACTTCAAAGCAATTTGAACCGAAAGTATCATGCATTCAAACATAAATATTGAAAGTTTTACGCAACCGAACATAAAACACAAATTTAAAGTAAACTAAGCTCAGCTAAACTACTTTTGATCGAATGTGAGGTCGAGCCAATCCTTCCTCATCACGTATGGTGTGCTGCGATTTGGGTCCGAGCCGATGTCCTCGTCTTCGTCATCGGGGCAGACACTCCTCCGCTCGTCGACGTCGATATCCTCGTACTCGCCGCCCTGTGCGCCATCATCCTCGTCGCCTTTGACCTCGTCGTCCGAGGAGATAACCATGACCACGCCAGCGGCGTCAGCAAACATCATCCGCTCCACCTCCACGACCTCCGGGCGCTGTCGGCGAAGCTCTTGCATGCATGCCTCATCGGTGGCCTCGGCCAAGAGGCGCTCCCTCGCCTCGCGGTCCTCACGCGCCATAGCCGATCTCACCACCCCCGGCTCCGGTAGGACGAGGTGGACCGGAGCCGTGCCGAAGGGGAAGTTGAGCCGAGTCGTCGTGCCGTGGTAGCGGACCTGCCACCGGTCATACTCCATGGCCGCGAGCTCGGCCGTGTGGAAGCTCCCGAGCCACCGCCAGGTGTGGGTCCCCCGATCCGTGATTTCGGCCACCCATGTCCCCCTACCACTGCTAGACCCTGAGGTAGGTCCTTGTCAGCAGCGGGGGCGGAGGGAGGATGTGGTAGTCCTCTAACTGACGTAGGGGCGCGACGGTGGGCAGATTGGACGAGCGTCGACGGCGGCTCGATGAATCGCCCTCGAAGGACGACCCCCGCGCGCGGTGGCGTGGATCCACGCTGCAGGTCGGCGGCGGAGACTGGCAGCCATCACATCCGGCCATCAGAGAGGAGTAGGTGGGGGGCAGTGGGTAGAAGAGAGCATATTTCACTCGGTTGCGGAGAGAAGGAGTAAATATAATCCCGTGGATAGGGGAGGAGTAAAAATTTATACTCCATTAAACCGTTTTGGTGATTGGTTAGATCACATTTAGTGAAGTAAAAATTCAAATATACTCCACTAAGTTAATATAGATGATCGGTTACAAATGCCCTAAATACAAATGAAGAGCCCAACAACTTCAACCATACGTGCACTATAGATACTGGTCCATCTACAGCCGAACAGACCATCAACTGCATAAAAATCATTCGCCTACACATTGGCAATGCCATACTTTTGAGTGTTTTGATCGGAAAACTAAAAAAAATGTATCAAGAACGCAGGGGAATGGTAGACACCAGGAAAAGGGTCACTATTGCTTGAGGTAGCTCGGAATATTCCGTGTCCTCGGGTCCTCTCATTGATGTGCTAAGCATGACTGTAGTCTGGATTTGTGGAAATACGGTTTTCTGTGCTTCAGAAGCTTTCTGAAGTTTGAGGGCGGGTAGGTGTCTGACGGCCACCGGCAACTTTTCGCAAAGCGACTACAAAAACTGAACACGGAGATGATCTTGAGAGATTGGTACAGCTGCTGCGTATGCTGCGCCGAAAACGCGCGTAAAGGCTGTCATGTGCTGACATTGCAGCCCTTGCAACTGGCTGTGGTCTACTCTTTGTGAGTACTCCAGTATCTTGTACTCCATTTTGCCACAGAGTGGGAGAAGGGACGGGCTGGTGACAAATCACTCGCGAGCCGACGATGGCCTGCCCTTGCTGTTTCGGTGAAAGAAGTTTACCGATGTCAGCCTTTGCATGATCAAGATGGACGCCGTCATCCTGTCACGTGCCAGTTGTCACACTAATCACAAAAATAATCCATCTTCATGGAAGTTCACAATTAGAAATAAATTCTGTGTTGCATCCCTGAATTTGCCATACAGCTGCCATGAACTCAGAGGAGAAACAGTTCTTGGCAGTTCAGAAACTTTATTCCTCACATGCAAACTGGCGGTAAATTTTCATTGGCCAATTATCTATACAATGGAACATTTAAGATCAGTTCATGGTGAAGGTGTGGATCAGGGTGGACATGGTCCGAGCTGCCGTTTGGACCGGCCGCCGGCGGTCCGGTTCGGACCGGACCGAGTAGCGTCGCGGTCCTGTTTTCAGGGACCGGACTGGCAATGGCCGAGCTCGGGCTGGACCGAGAGGACCGTCAGGACCGGCCAAGACAAGGGGAGAGCACCCTCTGGAGCCCCGATGATGACTGTTCATCGGGGATACATGGTAGAGAAAGCGCAATACATCGAAAACATGTTTGGGAGCTTCAGAAGAACCAAAGGGAGCTAGAGGAACCAAAAAGATTACTAGAAGAAGCTTATCGGCGACGAATCTGGCACGATGGCCGACGAACGGAGATGAAAGGACGATGGCTGATGTGGCGATGTAGGACCTCCCACGTCGATTTCTTTGATGAAAACGATAGATCCAAATGGGGCACGTCCAATGAACATAATTTCCGGGACCAGAGAGTCCTTTGGCCGCGCGGACGAATGGTCACCACGGCAGACGTACATAACGACAGTTTTTTTGCGCCCCGTCACGTCTGGGTCACCACGCTCTTGCCATGGGCCTGACACGCCTTCGCCATGGTCCCACCATGCTGCGGGCACGCCTCAGGCACGCCCCCGCCATGCTTCGACCACGCTCCCGTCATGCCGTCGGCTGAGTTCTTCGGTCTGCTCGGTTGGTCCGAGCTTTAACCGGACCGACTGGTTTTTTTGCTGGGCCACGACGGAGCGGGCCACGAGCTGGTCCGAAAGACCGCTCGTGCCGTCCACCCTAAGGTGTGGAGCATCAGCCCGCGTTCAAAGGATTTGTCGGCGTGATTGGCAATGCAGGGTTACTAATTCCAGTTGAGCAACCCCATGGAGAGTCCATCAGCTGCTAGATAAAACATGGACGGGTAGCTAGGGAGAACCAGCCAACTGGTTAATACAGCAAACGTGAGGATTCAATCCCAGGCATCTTTTCGCTGGTGCTAGCTAGTAGAAACACCGTGTGTTACTTCAACAACCGCTACATGATGTCTCAAATACGTCTCGAAGAAGAAGCACAAGAACCAACAACGATCCAGAGATGGAAAGCTGCACCTAAATGATTGTCATATAATTCTTCACATTTCATAATGCTCTAATTACCATACTGGTTTCGGTGAAAGCTGATGAACAATCAACAGATTGATGGCCATGTTGATTGGTTTGACTCCTTTCAATTTTGTCACATCATGCGGTTGATCTTAACTATCCCCACTGTTTGACTTGGTTTGCATCCTGCTGATCATGACCATGTGGAGAAGAGAATCAATAATCAAGTAGGGACCAACATTTCCGTACTTGTGATGGAAACGAGGGATATTATTAATAATTTTGGGCCTGGGAGAAGACCGATGTCTTTTGCATAACCACCTTTTGATAAAGTGCATCAAAAAAAACATTTTCTTTCTTTTCTCTGGTATATTCCTCAAGTTCCGAAGTATCCATGCTTTTAGCAAGGTTAATTAGGAAGAGCGAAACCAATTTAGCATGGTAGAAGTATATCACTTGCAAGAAGCATAATGGCCGCTCACTCGTACACACAAATATTCATCCGCATGTACGCAAACATGCATACTCTATTCCTATAAATCTATTGAGGAAAGGAACCAGCAAATTTTAACACTTGACAAAGTCATCATAGACGTCTTATTGTCATAAAAAGATGTTGAGTTAGAGTGGTGCTTGACGATTGTTTTGTCTATGAACAATGTCCTCATGTGCTAGAGTAGTGCCTGGTTCGTCAATATTTATTGTTTGGATATTCATGACTGTAGAACATATATATCATCATACTTAATGGCCGGAGATACTCTTACCATACAGCAGTCCATAATTTT
This sequence comes from Hordeum vulgare subsp. vulgare, assembly GCF_904849725.1. NCBI lineage: Eukaryota > Viridiplantae > Streptophyta > Magnoliopsida > Poales > Poaceae > Hordeum > Hordeum vulgare. The sequence continues at coordinate 570,661,243 of NC_058524.1, forward strand.
GCATATGCGGCCATTTCCTTGTATGGAAGAACGGGACATCACGTGGTAGCTTAGAGCATCTACAGCCGGACCCTTCATATTCGTCTGAAACGCCCGGACAGATCATCTGGTCACAAAATTTTAATCCAGCCGGACCCCTTAAATGGGCCTCAAACGGCCAGTCTGACCGGCACCCCTCACATCCAATCCAAATACGAGGAGGATCTGAGGGAGCGCGGGCATGCCCAATCACATCGGACCCGACAACCCGACTCCATCACAAATTGAATTCTCCAAACCTTTTCTTCTCCTTCCGCCGCTCTCCAACATTTCTCGCACCGAGCCCTTGCTGTCCAACATCCTTGCTCTCCATCCTCACCACCTATCCCCATCCGCCGGCATGATGTCTTTCAGCCCGTCCCCGATCGCCACGACGGAGACGCGATCCGCCGCGTCCATCGGCAACACTTCCACCGCTTCGTCTTGCAAGCCGGAGAACGTTGCCCGTAAGCTTCGTTGTCGCTGGCAGTGAGAGAGGGAGGCGACGGATTTGGCGGTACAGGTCGGTACATGGATCATCGAGGATATGTCTCCCCCGGCACGCCGGGCACCCCGCACCCCATCCATACAAGCGCCAACGAGGATTGTGCCCTCTGGTACCCTTAGGACCGAGGTGGATCCGCCGGTCGACTGTGCCATTCCGAAGAGCTTTCCGTCCACTCAGAATCAATCGGTCGTGGAATGTGAGTCGCCGTAGCTCGTTCAGGAGCGGATGAGCACAGGCACCGCCGCCGCCCGAGCTGCACTCACCATGTTCGACGGAATGATTGAACAAGAACATGTACGTTTGCTCCTCTCCGATCAATTGTTCACTGTTCTGCATATATCACTAGTTCGCACATGATGAATGCTTGGAAACCATGATCGTGTAGGAGAAGTATGTGGAAAGCATGATCAATGACAATGAAGATCCAACCGAAATGGATTATGACTTGGAGGAGACCACCACATTTGTTCCCGTGGCAACATTCGATCCCAATCCGAGCAAGAAGAAGAAGAAGGGTAAGACGGCTAAGGCAAGAGGGCTGGCTTTTGCAAGATTTGAGGACATCTTGTGGGTCAAATCTTGGTTGGAGACAACATTGGATCCAATAAGCGACACCGAGCAAAGGGGGGCACGTATTAGGAGAAGACTTGGAAGGACTATCATGAACAAATGGAGTACGTGGAGCCGCATCCTATCGTGACCACCCGCAATGTGGCATGTCTCCAACATCGACGTGGGATCATTCAAGGAGAAGTGAACAAGTACTCTGTTACTACTCACAAGTGGCCAAAAGGCCTCAAAGTGGGATGAGACTGGCAACTCATGTAAGCTTAATTGCCTCATATTATTGCCATTTCAATATATTTATGTGTTTTCATTCTTGTGCTCATACGTATGTTCTATGCTAGACGGCGATGGAAGCCACTTTGTATCGCGAGCTCGAGAAGAAGTCATTTACTTTTAGCCATTGTTGGATCTTATTAAATGGCAAGCCAATGGCAACAAGTTGCGGCCGATCTCAAGGCCAACAAGAAGAGGAATGATGGATCAAGATCCCACCAATCCATTGGGTTAGATGATGAGGATGACTACATTGTCATCACCAATGGAAAAGCTACCGTGCCAAAGGATAACCGACAAATCATGGGAAACAAGTGGGAGAAGGTAAGGATCTCCAGTGATGTCGCTGCTATAAAAATGTCGTCCACATGGACGGACATTTTTTCGAAAAGGGAGAACAAGAAATAGGAGAGATACAAGCTCATGTTGGATGCGCAAAATGAGAGGATGGAGTGGGACCGGTCGAGGACGAAGAGGATGCTTGAAATTGAGAGGTAGAAGATCGAGTTGGAGAAGCAAGAGACAACAATCAAATGGGAACTCGAGAAGGCCAAGACATTTGGGGAGATTGAGCTCGAGAAGCAGAGGTTGCAATTCGCAAAGGATGCAGAGGATGCGAAGATCATATTGGCTGACGATACCCACCTGGGTGTGCCTGCGAAGAAGTGTCTTGCGGAGAAGAAGAAGGAGATCAACTACCGTAGGGCGCAGGAGGCAGCGAGGGCGGTAGCGGTAGCGGAGCACGCGGCCTGGATACATGCGGAGCACGAAGCCCGTGTGCAGAGTACGAAGCCCGGATGCAGGCGAAGTTGACTACCCACATGGAGCAGGACAAGCTGGAGGAGGAGGGCGCATGGATGGGCGCGTCCGGCCAGTGGTCTGACAAGCATCCCTTCTCGCTCGGACATTGATCTCATTTTGGCATGTCCAGTTTGTTAATCTATGCTTTAGTTTACTTTGTTTCGAATTGTTGAATTCATAAAATTTGTGTCGGATGATTAACATGCATGAATTGTATGGATTTAAGTGTTCTATTTAATGTATATGGATGTGCAACACAAAATATGAAGGGCTAGCGGGCGCTGTCCACGGACATGTACGAACGCGCCTGCTGGCGTATAGCGGTCGGATTTATCAAGTCCACATGATGCTCAGTGTAGTGAAGTCGTGCACCGGGCACACGCATACAAGTTGTGTGACAGGGACCGGCAAAAGCACTATATCTTTTTATTGCATTATTCAACAAGTCCTTTATAATAAATACATAGATACCCCAAGCCACCTTTTTGATGATTTCTTTTGCCTTACCTACAACATTGATGATGTGTCCTGAGCTCGCGTCGTCACACGCATCAAGAAATTCAATGGCTTCGCCAAGCCGCCCGTCGGATAGATAGGAGAACCAACTGGTCTAGCAGAGCCTCAGCATTCACCGCATGCGCACGCTGCAGAATCCATCGCTGCCTTCTTCCGTAGCCCCATCTTCAGGAGCAATCAATGCATTGATCTTACTAAACCCTTCTACTATCGAGGCGACCACGACGCCGGACATTGCCAGCCTCCTGCACATGCCGATTAAACTGTACCAGTGTCGAGACCCGGCCGCACCTTGCCGCTAGGATCCATCGTTGTCCATAATGTCGATGGTACAGTGCTTCGCATTGGTCCCCACACGAGAACCATATGGAGACCTGCGCCCAACCATTGAGCCAAACACTTGCCCCTCTCATCGATATACAACCCGAAAGATGATGATCCCATGGGGATGACGGTGCAAGAACCTTGTTATAATCCGATCCGGAAAGCCCGAATCTCGGGTTTCCCAAGAGGCACACATGGAACGCGGATCACCTCATAATGCCTCCAACGAGGTAGTAACATCCGTGGGGGCTGCCATTGATTGTTTTGGTGAAGGCATCCCCAAGCTTTCGTTGGCAAATTCATGTCCATCCCCGGCTAGACCACCAGATTGACCTCCTCCTTCATCCAACACACCCACGGGTGACGTCTCCCGCCGAGAAACTCCATGACCGACGGTGCACCTTCGAGTGGAACCGTTGCCCCACCAGGGTGAGCCATCGATGCGGAGGGCCCCTCACCATTATGCCGCTGACAAGAGACGATGCACACACCCGAGACACTCGAGTAATGGGGTTGCTTTGCTGAAACTTGATAATTAAATGCGAAGTTATTAGTGTTTAGTAGTCGCCCTGTGACATAATGTGGGGCCGGTGAGTTTTCCTTTCATTGAGTTATCTGAAATACTCACTATGATTGTTTATACATGTCATTGTATATATTGACGTGATCTGTAACTTATAGTTTTTTTCATTGCAGAAAATATTCAAAAATATTTATGAATGTTGTTTCCATAACAAATCGTAAAATCCTTACTTTCACCTTGCCATTGTAAATAATTTTAAGTATTTCAACATCCAAAGTTACACATGTTTGATTGTGCTCTTTATGGAATGGTTTGTATTTATGAACGGTGGTACTATATATATTCTTAGATAGTGATCTAAATAATTAGAAATTCTATTTTGTGGTACAGATTAAAGATATATCTTTTTGTTGATCTCTATAAGTACATTTGAGCAGCCTTAGATTATATCGTTTTGTTGTTCGAAGTTTCATGCACACTCTTGACAAAGGAATTTTAGTTTATCAATTCTAGTTTTCCCTAATTTTGAAATTAAACTCTGAAATTAGCACTAGTTTTTGAAAGTGTCAAACTAAATTCATGTAGTCCAACATAGCATCATATGTATGTGATAGATGGACCATAATTAAACTTCGATCCTATTGAGTGTTGATATATTTTTTCTTTCCTCGCCCGAAAGCCCGTGATGCAATGCCATTTTCCTAATTCTGATGGAAGGGCTGCCCAAGCATTAACACAAAAATCCCATGGGTTCATTTACCAACAGACTTCATGCCCACATCACGAGCATCTTCTTGTTCCATGTTTGTGGTTGGTCAACTGAGTGTTGCATTAAGTCATGTTGATGCTGCTCAGTTTCCACCATTACAAATATTCTAACTTGTCAAAAACTGCAGATCTATTTCTTGTAGATGTGGACTTGAATATTAGGATTTCCAGTTAGTAGATCATTGTAAGAACCAAAGATGCAGATTGTCATGAGTCCAGTTGAGCAACGATGGTTCCTTTCCAAGTGTCTACCATTCCATAGTAACCTTCATACATATTTTTGTTTTCCTGTCACCTCTTCCATTTTTTGTGAACTCCCACCTATTTTTTGTACCAAAACTCCACAAGATATGGTATTGTCGTTGTGAGCAAATGATATTATGCACTTGGAGGATGGTCTGTTTGGATGTATGGAGTGGGTAGTATATATTTTGGAGCGTGAAAGTTGTGAGGCTATTCACTTGCATTTACATCTTATAAATTATTATCGGGTACGTAATCTTGCACTGAATATTTACATGTGCTTGTGTTCTTGTTGTATGAGCAGCTAGTATCTACAAGATTCATACAAGCAATATGTGAATTAGGATTATGTGCTTCCCACTTAGAATTAGTTGTTAGTGGTGTTTATTTCCTCTATAGTTTTCCAATAGTGGCCATGCCATTGCTCGATCATGTACAGATCTTAAGGATTGGACATCATTGCATTGAATAAAACAAGTATGAGTTGTAAATGGTGTTACATGTACTTCATATGTACAATGTGGTCCCTGGTTAATTAAAGCTTTCTTTTAAAACAGATCACTCCATAGAAGACACACAATCAAGAAGGAAAACCACTTAAATATACATGAACTATGGTAGATAAAGTAACATTGCATGTTTTCATATAATCACAAAAGTGTATCCATTTGATACTAGGCTTGAGCTACACGTCAAATACATGTAGAAAATGGACCTAGGAAACACCATTGGAACTTTTAAACCAGTTTCTCAAAGAGTGCTCCACGAGATGACGAAAAAAATGTTCCAAGGACAAGTAAAGAAAATTGAAATTCAAAGATCTCTCAAAGAACCACTCAAGTAACATATCTCTCCCATGATCTTCCTAACCTTGGGGAACACTAGAGCAACACAGACTCTAAAGGTAGGAGTGGGTGTCTAAACTCCTCCTAGAGGGCCCGAACATAGGTAAATCTCATGTTCCTCGCATTACCATCTCGACCCTCCATATGCCTAGTCGTAGGGTCATCGAGTAACCGATAAACTAATAAACAAGCCAATTATTTGACTAATTAATTGTCCAATTAGCCTATTAATGCCCTACTTGCTATCCAACAAAGGAGCCACTGGTTAATGATTCGCTCAACATTGCTAATTACAATGGATGCATGAACACAGGCACATGCTAAGTGAAATAGAATCCTAGTTGTAGCGGAACATATCACATTTATTATAAAAACACAAACTTTGAATAAGTTTAGAACTAGTTGACTAGGACTTCTATCATAACAAAAGTTTAGAAGTAGTTGACCAAAATTTGAATTTGTGATGTTTAAGTTATGTTATTCATGTAATTTATCATATTTGTTCTAATTTTCCTATATATTATGCACAAATTCTAGCGTCATTTATAATTAAAATTTTCATATCTATTATGCACAAATTTTAGCATACTTTCTGAGAAAATTATAAACAGATATTTGACACAAATTTCTAAAACATTTATGTTCAATTTCTATGACATGTTCGGGCACAAAATTTCCAAATTCTAGCAACATCGTTGCTAAAACTATATCTATTATGTAGCACAAAATCACACAGATCAAACAAATATAACTCAACAACAAATCTGCTCAAATGTCCAACGAATGTGTGGCACACATTAGCACATAACAAACACACCAAACTTAAATATTATTTCTGCTCAGCTAATGTACATAACTCGCACATAGTTCATCAAGTTCAGCCAACACATAGTTCATCAGTTTGCAACCAACACATTGTTCTCAATCAAGTTCTGCAAAAAACATCTCATGACATAACAAGTTTTTTTCATCCCAAAAGTTTCACACAAACATCTCATATTTTGTACTAGTTGCCACTTGCTATTAAATACACCATCAAGCACGAGCTACTAGTTGCTCCCCTTCTCCCTCTCCATACACGCTCCTCTCTCCCTCTCCCTCTAACTAATGGACACTTTGCAGATCTTGTCTGTTGGGTTTAACATATTGTATTACAATTTTAACTAGCAGTAACTTCTCAAGTAGAGAATGCAATCCTTGTAGTAGCAACAACAACATGCCTTGGAGCACTAAGAACTGGCTAGAGCAATAGGAGCATGAGCTTGGAGCAGCTGAACTGAAAGACATTGTTCTATTTTACTGTCATCGAAGTTAGACATCATAAGAAGAAAAGGAGAACTATGAAAAAAAATCTTACTACGTAAATTTGACAATGTGTTATTTTTTTTCTCATTAATAGATCGGGCCTCGAGACCATTCCATAGTTTATGTACATGTTGCTTGTAGTAAGAGCAACTCTAGCAGACCCCGCAAAAGCTTGACCCGCAAAACGCGTTTGCGGTTTCACGAAGATCGCGTTTGCGGGTCGAAAACTAGCGCGGCCGAACAGAAACCGTATCTAGAACTGCATAATTTGAAAAAAAATACTTTCGCGGGAGAACATAGATCATGATCAACACACTACAAACATAGTTCATACTACATGCTACGTTAATACTAGTACTAGAGGAGGAGAAGGACGCTCAATCCTCCTCACCGGAGCTGCAGAGGTCGATGTACTTCGCCGTCTGCTCCTCGCGGATGCGGCGCCACTCCTCGTGCTTCTTCTTGGCAGCGAGGTTGGCGGCAACCGCCTGCCGCCACTCGAGGTCTTCGAGCTCCTCGGCGTGACGTCGGCACTCTGCCTCCTCGCGCACGCTCCGCTCGGCGATGGCGGCCGCAACGGCGTCGACGTCGGCGCCGTAGTCTTCCGGCCCGACGACTCCGCGACGGCCGAGCGAAGCAGGCTCCTCGGGCTCCTCCTTGACGGCCCGCTCCTCCGGCTCCTCCTCGTCCTCTGACCACTCCCTCTTCACGGGGAGAAGGCCCGAGCCGGAGGAGGAGGACGCACGCCGTCGGTCGTACTCCTCCGTCTTGCTCCACCGGAAGCTCGCCGGCGGCAAAATGCCGCGGTTGGTCCACCTCCGGGACCCGCGCTTCCTCGCGGCGTCCAAGCAGACGCGCCGCTCGTGCTCCGGTTCGCTTCCGCCGCCGGGGTCGCGTCCGGAGCTCCACATTGCGGCTGGAGGCAAGGGAGGTGGTCGCCGGTGGCGAGAAATGTGGAGAAGGGGTGGGGAATCGCGGGGGCTTGGCGGCGGCGGGGGATAGGGTTTCGACCCGCAAACGCGCCATGGAACCGTAGATATAGTGTTCGGGGCGTGCGTTTTGCGGGCCGCGGCAAAAAAATTTGCAGGCCGGGCGAGTATGCGTGCTCTGTTCTGGCCGAAAAATTGAACCGAACCCGCATACTCGCCAGAATTTTTACGGGTCGGGCGTTTTATGGGGGGTCTGCTAGAGTTGCTCTAATTGTAGCAATCCTGGAGGTATCTTTTGATTCGGATCCTGAAGCTAACATTTCCCCTTCTTTGATAATATGGGCTCCAATGTGTTCCCGTTTTTCCCAAGCATGTGGACCAGGCACAAGAAAATGATAGGTTCATAGTATTCTAAATATAATGCTCGTTTGAAGAAATCGCTGACATAGTTCTTTGGCTTCTCCTTTGCTTTGTAAATTGCATTTATTGCATGGTTGCTAGGCAAGCTCTTGTCATGTCCCATTTAGCGCACACCCTCAAGTCATGTCTACTTGGTTGACACTATTATGTGTCCTTCCTGTGTCAATGTGCCAACAATCTTGGTCCAACAGTAGATGTTTGCAATTCCTAGAGATTTTTTTGTTCATCTCCAACTTCTCTTCATATGCAGGGGATATTTCTAGTCTAGAAGTTTCTCCACCTAATCATTTTCTATAATATCGGACCGGAGATTTATCTTTTATCCCATTAATCATATAGTAATAATTATGTGTATGTGCGGTTCACCTGGACCAACAAGCAGCTGAGAGCTGTGCGTACTTGCAAGATCGGGTCTTCTTCACCCGAGAGTGGGAGACCCTTTTTCCTCTCTGCTCTTTGTTAGCGGAGACTTGAATTGGCTCAGACCACGTCCCACTTATTTTGTCCTCATGAGAGGACTCTAGAGGACGTAGTAGTGGATTCTACTTCGAAACGGCCTGGTTTGAAGCAGAGGGATTTTCGTAATTGGTCTTCGATTGGTGGGAGCTGATTTGCTCGCAACTAGGGTGTTAACGCGGTCCGGCAGAGTTCTGGACTGCAGCGGCCGGTGCCCTACGAGTTTTTCTCCGTGGGTGGGGGGTAACCACGAGAGTGAATCCAAGAAGGAGTAGGCTAGGATAGTTGACGAGATTGCGTCGCTCGACGCTCAGGCCGATGCCAGGTCATTCTCGAAAGGTGAACGGGCCCACCGATATGCCATGGAAAACCAAGTTCTCGCAATTTTGCGTGCAAAAGAAGAGTATTGGCGTCGTAGGGGCGGGTTCAAATGGATAACTAAAGGAGACGCGAACACCGGCTACTTCCACGCGTATGCGAACGGTCGGAAACGCAGAAGTTCCATCTTACGCCTCCAATCTAACAGTGGGCTTCTTCTGACCCAGAAAGACATAGTTAACCATATCTATGAGTTTTTCATCAGCTTGTTGGGGACCGCGGATGAAAAGCCCATGTGCCCACGAGAGGATTTGTGGGATCCACTGGAGCAGGTTTCACAGGAGGAGAACGACCAGCTCGCTCTGACCTTCCTTCCGAAAGAGATCGACAAGGCCCTGACCGATACGAAGATGGACACAGTGCTTAGCCCCGATGGATGGCCAGTAGAGTTTTTTAAAAAGTTTTGGCCGTGCCTTAAGCACCTATTCTATGCGATCGTGAACGGCTTTGCTCTAGGTACGGTGGATTTGTCTCGCCTTAACTACAGAGCTATTAGTTTGATCCCTAAAGTCAAAGGAGAGGCAACATTAGGTTGTTCAGGCCTATCACGCTTATTAATGTGCCATTCAAAGTAGTGGCACAAGCTTATTCTACTCGGTTGGCGCCAATCGCGCAACGAGTTATTAGTAAAAGCCAAACTGCCTTCTTTAAGGGTCATAGCATTCTTGAAGGGCCTCTTGCGCTCCTCAAAATCATTCATGAGTTGAAGCCCATCAAAGGGAAAGGTGTTCTCCTCAAGCTCAGTTTTGAAAAGGCCTACGACCGCGTGAACTGGGAGTTCATTCAGGAGGTCCTCCTCAAAAAGGGTTTTGAGGCAGGTTTCGTTCACTGTATCATGCAGTTAGTAAGCTGCGATAATGCGGCGGTTACGACTAACAGCGATATGGGCAAGTTTTTCGGCAACAAAAGGGGCCTCCCACAAGGAGATCCAATTTCCCCGCTCATCTTTAACATTGTAGTGGATTCCTTGTCTCCCATGCTTTCCAAGGCAAAAGTTGCGGGGCACATCAAAGGGTTCGTGTAACACCTCATCCCAGGTGGGGTGACCCACTTGCAGTACGCAGTCGATACGATTCTCCTCTTTGAGCGAGACGATCAAAGTATTGCCTCTATTAAGTTACCGCTCCTTGCCTTTGAGATTTTGCGGGGGCTAAAAACAATTTCCAGAAAGCGAAGTGATCACCACAGGGATGAGGGGTCATGAAAGTGCGAGGGTGGCCAACCTACTCAATTGCAAACGTGGGGGCTTCACAACTAGATACCTTGGCCTCCCGATCTCTCACCGGAAGTTGGCGATCTCCAATGGGAACCTTTATATGGCAAGGTTGCTAATAGGGTCAGCCCGTGGCGAGGGAGGTTTATATCTTCTGCGGCTAGACTGATTCTCACAAATTCGAGCATCTCATCCCTCCCACGTTTTACAATGGGTGTGTTTCTTCTCGCGGATGGGGTGCACGTGAATCTTGATACTCCTCGCTCCTGGTTCTTTCGGGAAGGAACTGGTATCAAACAAAAATACCACCTGTTCAAGTGGGCAGCGGTTTGCAAGCAAAAAAAATCCGGAGGCGGGATTACTAACTCCAAGCTAATGAATGTTGCCCTTCTTACGAAATGGTGGTGGCACCTTGCCCAAAATGAGTCGGGACTCTGGACGGATTTTCTCCGGGCTAAATATTTCCCGGACGGGAACTTGTTCAAGGCCAAGTCGGACGGATCTACGTTTTGGAATTGGACCCAAGCGGTTAGACCGGCTTTCTCGGTGCGGGCTCGTTTTAATGTTAATAATGGCATGTCCACTCGGTTTTGGCTCTATAGTTGGTTGGGTCAGACCCCTCTTTGGCAGTCTCACACTGTGGTTTTCCAATTGGCCAAGGATACACACATCCTCGTGGGCGAGGCCATGAGATCCTTCCCCCCAGCGATTCACTTTATGGTCTCCCTCAAACCATCGGAAGAGGCCAGCTAGGAGGACCTCGTGGCCTCGCTTGGCGGTAGGCAGCTCAGCGTGGGGGCATAATGTTGTCACCTGGAGCTTGACTGCCTCTCAAAAGTTTTCGGTTAAATCGATCTACAACAAGCTCACCGAGGGCAATTCCCTCGACATAGCTAGGGGAATATGGAAGGTTGTCCTGCCACTAAAAATTAATTTTTTATCTGGCAAATGTTTAGAAACCACCTTCCCACGTCTGATAACGTGGCCAAACATAACGGAACAACGGATGGGTTCTCTGCCGTTTGCGGACTAGAGGAGGACGCAGACCATGTTTTCTTTTGATGCGCCATTGTCAGGTTTGCGTGGAGCGCCGTTAGAGAAACGATCGATCAGGACTGGAACCCCGCCCCTGGCGGAGATTTGCTTGCATTGCTGCAGGTCCAGCATGGAGCGAACACAAGGATAGTGTGGCGCTACGTTGGGGCGTTTTTATGGTCACTCTCGACAACTCGAAACAAAATTGCGATCAAGAAGAAATTCCCCGCTCACCCAGCTGATATTATCTTCAAATACCATCTCTTCTTACAAATGTGGACACCGCTGGGGAAGCAGAGCGATGCTGAGCGCATGCTGGAGACCATAGACAAGATTAGAAGTACTGTATCGCTGGCTCGGCAGACCGCTTCGACAGATTGAGCCTCTCGAGTCATCGTCCATGTTGGTAGATAGGCTCCATAAGCATAATATTGCGTTGCTTCGAACATGTTACCTTGGTTATTTTGGCCTTATGGGTCTGTAGCTTATAACTTTGTGTGGATGCTGTTTGGTGGCTTTATTAATTTAAAGCCGAACGCTTCTAGCGTCTTCGTTCAAAAATATGTGTATGTGTGGTCAACATTTGTTGTGACGCTCCCCTCACAAATCCTCTCACATTAGGATTGCATCACATAATTAATGACGGTGTGGTGAACTGGTTTTCTAAAAAGATTAAAAGATCCCCGGGATGTCGTCGGCGAGAGTGGGCTTGACCCTGCATATGCTTCGGTGTTTGAGAGTGGGCTTGGCCCATGGTTTATCAATTTTGACCCGTTTTTCTGCTAACTAACTTGGCAAATCTCTTATGCTTCAGTAATAGACTAGGCAAATCTTCTCCTCGTCTCACAAAAAAAAACAACGGAAACAGGGAATACAAATTTCAGTCTATTCCACATCAGAGAACAAGCATGCATGAAATGTTTACATATTGGTTGACACATATACCAATTATTACACTGGACGATAAGAGATGAATTCATCCTTACATCCAAGACCATGCCACACTTGTGTATATGTATATCCAAACATGGTCTTCCCCGCTAATCTGAATTGACAAACGCGCACCGGGCACGAACTTCTCCCTGGGAGGGATCCGTGACCGGCCTAATGTTCCCCATCTTGATCATAGAATTCGCGAAGCTACTGAAGAAGGCGTCCTGGCTGCCCGCGAACCTGTCGACGATCGGCGCCGTCGTCCCCGCCGCGCTGGGGTCTGACTTGAGCTCCTGGTCAGACTGCAGGAAGCCGCGGTTCACCTCGAGGTTCGTGAAGTAGTTCTTGTCGAAGTTGTCAGGCGTCGTCGGGTCGAGGTCGTTCAGGGACGACCCGTCGCCATTCCTCGGGCATCTCTGGGAGAGGAATGCTCGGTATGCCGAGTCGAGGGTCGGGTCGGGCTGGTTCGTCCCGCTGAAGTTGTACAGCCGGTCCGTGACGAACTGGCATTGCACGCGGCCAAAAGTGTGGGCACCTACAGACATTTGATCAACAGAGTCAATCATCAAGAAGGCTAATATAATACACACTCTCTATCTTTGCACGCTGCGTATGTACATGTGGGCACGATCGAGTTTGGTGGTTACCTGAGAGGGCGACGAGGTCGGTGGTGTCGTCGAGTGTGGCGTTCCGGAACTTGGCTCTGAGCACGTCCAGGCCGTCGAAGGGTCCTGGTAGGTTCTCGGCGTCGGCTTTGCTGGACGTGAGGCCGTCCAGCCTCCCCAGCAGCACGCTCCAACCGGGTCCTCCTGACTGCATATGGTACATTCAGGCGTGCCAACTTAATTAGAATCCATTATTATTCTTATATCATCGACTTGATTGCTCGTACGGTTGCATTTGGGTGCATGTGTGATTGACGTGTCCTTTTGCTTGCATTGCATGCACCGACAGACGAGACACGGCGAGGCGTCAAATCATGCAATGCTATGCTATGCACCCCGAAAGCAACGTCGAACCTACCTACAAACCAATCATGCTCACATGCACCCGACTGTTCAGTTCGATCACTGTGCCCTGTAACTAGGTAGCAGGGGCGCACTGCACGTACGTACGTACGTACCAGCTCGACCGAGATCTCGGCGGCAAGTGCGAGGATGTCGGCGCAGGAGACGACGCCGGGGCAGGCGTCCTCGAGGGCGGCCTTGGCGGCGTCCACGACGTCGTAGCCGCGCGCCGAGCCGTTGTTGGGCCGCGCGTCCTTCTCCGACTCCATCCCGTCGAAGGTGTCCAGCAGCAGCGAGCCGTCGCAGCCCTGCACGAAGCAGTCGTGGAAGTGGAGGCGGATGAGGCTGGCGAAGATGCGAGGGTCCGACTGGTGCGCCTCCACCAGGACCCCCTGCACGATCTTGTAGGCGTCCGGGCACGTGCAGTCGTAGTAGTCCACGCACAGCTCCGCCGCCGCCACCCCGCCGGCGTGGAGGAGGCAGACAGCCGCGAGAAGCGCCGCCAAGCCGGCGGCGCCCAGCTGGGAGACGACCCGAGTGGAAGTAGAAGAAGAAGCCATGCTTGTAAGAGGCTGATGGGCACCGGGAGGAAACGAGAGCGCTGCATTTATAGGGCAAGTTCTAACTCGATGCATGGTTGTAACATGCATGCATTCTCGAGGTTGTTTTGAGTACGTACTTGGGAGGGGTAGGGTGGAATTTTTTATGGATGGAAATCAACAAATTGCGAGGGGGAGCAATCAGTGAAGCTCCGTGGACTACTTTTCAAACTCTGTCTCGATGCTTTCTTTCATGCATGTTTCCGATTCAATGTGTGAGTGTGACTGCATAATGTCTCTATAGCTATATCTACTCTCACATGCATGCTGGCAAACGTATGTGTGGTGTGTCTGTGGTTCAATCATGTGTTTGGTGGTGTATCGCGTTCAAGTAGTGGCGAGATGGAACATTGTTTTCGGATTTCTATATACAAAATCACAGCCATGCTGCTGGGTAATATATGTTCGCTAGTTTTGACTTTGGAGCAGTATAGCACATGTTTATATCGATTTTTTTTTTTGACATGATAGACGATTTAATGCGCGAGGTCCGCTCTGAATTTTCAATAATTTGGATGCATGAGTACTTGTAAGCAAAAAAAAAATTTGCATCACAACACTAGATGAACTGTAAACAAACAGTTTCACATACCACGAATTTACCTTTTTTTGCCGAGAGCTATTCAAATAGCTAAATGAGTTGAAATTTAAAGCGAACTTCACGCACCTAAGCCTCTTCCATGTCAAAAAATCAGTTTCTTCTCTGAAGTTTTGTACTATATATTATTTATTTTGAATTTATTGTTCATGGGGAGCATATGACCAGGAGAGCCAAAACGCCTCATATAATTAAGGTTTGTTTCTTGAAAGCCTCTTTTCTGTAGCTTTCCAAAGTTTTCGCATGTTTTGTTCAACAGTACAGGATGGATCAGTATGTGGTATTCTCTGCCACGTGTGAAGTATCTAGCCTCTCTTGTTTGCTACAGCCGGTACTCTAAGAAAGATAATTGTGTATAGTGAGTACATCGAATATGATGTAGAGGCTAGGGTTTAAAGGGCATCTTCAATATTGACTCGCATATTTTCTTCCGTATTTGTCTACAGATACGAAGAAATCAGTCCACTAATGCGGTAGCCGATTATCCAACGTTACTCACATACATTTCAAATACTTTTAAATAAATCAAATGATTTTCATATTCAATATTGACTCGCATATTTTCTTCCGTATTTGTCTACAGATACAAAGAAATCAGTCCACTGATGCGGTAGCCGATTATCCAACGTTACTCACATACATTTTAAATACTTTTAAATAAATCAAATGATTTTCATATAAACATGACGGATTTCCATATCCATATAAAGTGGACAAGATTCATGGAAACACAATGAATTTTCGTTACATTTGAAACATTTAGGACAAAAAAACCCGACCCTAAACCTATATTATGGCGGCATCCGACGCCCAAGCCCTTTGTTGTTCCCTTTTTGGGACCACGCCCTCCATCCATTGTCTTCATGAGCACCAGCGATAAAACCAATGAAGTGAAGGTGCGTTCGCCGGCGACGAAGAGTAGAACATGGGAGATGGACCGACCCACATGGGATACAAGCCCTGCCGTCTCCCATCTCCTAATCATCCTCAAAGGAGTCCGCGTCTTGTCCTTAGCCGGTGGACGTGACGTCCACGATGGAAATGGAGGCATCGACGCTGTCGTTCCCCACTGGACCGTCCAGAAGTTCGTCGACGGCACGTATGACGCACAACTGCCGTTGTTCTCGTCCATGATCTTCTGCAGTTGTGCCTTCACGGTGGCCTATTCCTGGTGGGCGGCGGCTTTAGCGCGGGCTGCCTCATAGATCGCACACGGCTCCGCAACGAAGTTGGGGTTCCCCGCAGCCATGACAGTCATGGCCTCCTCGCTTGCGTGCCCGTCGTTGATTTGGCCATTGGCCAGCCGCTTCTGCTCGAGGAGGAACATGGTGTACCGACGATCCTCCTTCGTCTGCTGGAACGCTGACATAGACGCCGGCGCAGGCTACTCCTCCGCCATGGCGGCATTCAAGAGGTCTGCACCTGCTCCATGGTGAAGCTGGCATGCACATGCACGGACTCCGGTGCGGTGTCATCGGAGATCGCTTTTATCGTGAGGTCATTCTCGACGTCGGAGATCTCGGGCGAGCTGGGCGGCATGCCGCTCATGATCCGCCTAGCATGGAGGCTGTGCCACGCAGCTGCAAGGCCGCCACCTCATGATTCATCTTCATCGAAAGGCTCTCCCACAAAGCGTTGCCGCGTGCAGTCATAGTGAATGTGGAGCAAGGGAGGATGATGTGGAGTGGCTTGTGTTGTGGCATGGAGTTAGCCCGGTGTGGCTGCATTTAAATAGCGGATTCCGATCAAGCCAGACGTCCGGGACGTAACAATATGCGATGCAGGAGTGGGTTTTTCGGCCGACGAGCCTGTTTAACGATGACATACGGATGGACAATGCATTGAAAAAGCATGGTAAATATCCATCCCGACCGGTAACGCGTCTCTGACATTATACAGGCATGACACCGAAAATGAGCCGCGGGTGGTACTCTCGGCCGACGCGCCGCTTCAACGACGAAGCCAGTGAGAGTTCATGTTCGCCTTGGGCCAGCGTCAATACAAAGTGGTCGCTCTACACTGCATGAAAATGCAGGCAGCTAGCACCAGGCCAAAAATACGCGCAGGCAAATAAAGAAGGATTTTGGCTGGGTCTTGGTATGTGACCGTCCGTGGCGCAGGCAAGTGGGCGTGATTCTGGTCTTACCCACACATACATTGGTTGATGGAAGAAAGGGCACTTATAGACAACTGGAGCTAGAGAGGTCTTATCAGATTTTTCCTCTTCCCTACAATTAATATCACATCAACTAACTAACTGAATGAGACTGCCTCGATGAAATGTGACGCTATCAACGTTCACATTATTGGGTATGATAAAACCAATCAGTACCTTCTGTCAAGACAGAACATCCGTGAGCTGTATATGTAGACGAAACTTCCTTTCTTTTCCAACCACGCCTCTCTTCCATTGCATGCATGCAACGTCCATGTTTATACTAACATGTGATGACAACTAATTTTAGGAACTTTCAGCACTACAATTTTCCGTTCGGAAATACATGGTCGTAGAAGACATGCATGCAGTGAAACTTACCCCCAAAAAAGCGTAAGGCTATGCAGTCGCGACTATGTACTTCGTCCGTGTTTACCATCTCTGATATTAAGGGTATACGTATGAGCATATAACGCCTGGTACGTGGGCTACAGTGCAATGCTGTTGTATGACTAGACTAGATGACACATGCTAATTAAGGGTTTAGGGTCCAACATATGAATGATTAAAACTGCAATAGTGAAGCATGTCCGGTGCAGATGGAGTGCCCGCATACGGCTATAGTGAAGCGGAGCTGCAACCGCAACATTAAAACTCCCTTGCTCGCTGGCATCGTTGGCACCTACACGATCAATCGATCTCATCATCATCTCCCTTGCCGTTTCGTCCAACATCAATGATTTGAGGCTGCTTTGTACATTATGGACAAACAACTCAACAGGCAATTATTTATGATTCACGGGATCACGTGAAGCTTTAGTCATCCGAGTAGAATCATACTACCAGAGCCAGCTTGCTTGTCGGTCCTTCACTACCCTAACTAGTTATTTCGTCACTCACCTAACCAAAAGCGAGTTAGACTCACTTCTTAGTACGAGAACTAGTGAGCCACTAGTTACCTCGCTTCACGAAATGTTTTCCATGCGTTACAAATCAGCAGTAGCAATTTATATCCTACGGAATTTGCTCGCCACGGATGCCAGGGACCTGGTTAAAGACAAATTCGAAAATTAGAATGTGTACGAACGAACTCGCTGCCAGGACGGTTGGGCGGATCATTGAAGCTACAATGTAGCACCATTCATAATCATTCTGTGAGATCATTCCAAGACCTAAGAGCAAGTACTTTTAGACAAATGCATTACATGGCACTTTTGTCTATGTCGAGGAGAGAGACATAAAAAAATGGTGGAAATGGGCTCTTATAGAAGAGCCTAGCTATAGAGAACTATATGCTTACTTTTACACAAAATCATTAAATGTGAAGAAATAGATAGAGAAAAGATAAAATAAAAATAGTACTCTTATAGCCAATTTTATAGCTAACCTTATTGTATGAGTGACTATAAGTGAGAGAATGGACGTTAGGCTCCGGGCTCCATGGTGGCCTTTTTTTGAAAATAAATCAAAATTCAAACTTCTCGGTTTCAAAAAAATCTGAAAAACTTATGCAAGTAAACAAAGATGTTATGTGTATGTGTGTACAATTTCAGAATGAAAAACGTTGAAATGTGATATGTAGAATAAAACACAAATTCATGATCTGAGAGGATGAATAGTATCATGTGTTAAAAACCTTCAGATTTGTCTTTTTTGCACAACCTTCATTTGAATGTATTTTGCCGTTAAAAATGTACACACATGTGTGTTACGCCCTCACTTATCACTATATTTTTTCCAGAATTTTTTGAAATGTAAAAATATGAATTTTCATGAAATTTAAATTTCAAATTTAAAGACCTCCATGGAGGCCAAGCTCCAAAAGCAATTTCCGTATAATTGATGACTAAATATTACATGACAACATCGTATAGCCAAGCACTTGACTCTACTATTAACCATGCTCTAATGAGATTTGCTTGCCAACGTAATCTCTAAGAGAAGCCCGCGTCTTCCAATGCATCGTCAAACTCCCGATTCAGATATCGCTGGCATGAGTGGATGATGGACGAACTCACACTAGAGGCGACTATCTAAAATCTCCCGAAGGCCGATCTCTCGGACAACATTGAGAGAAGAAACAAGGATCACCAAGAGGGCATGGTCAATGTCTGCACAAGAAGCTAGACAAAATGATATCATTGCTAGGATCCGAGACATTCGGGAGGAGCTTAGTATCAACATTGTCCTGGTTGGGCTAGATTTATTCGAACTAGCGAAGGCATGAGGTCGACGGACGTTGTCAAGTCGTGGGGAGACACTTCGAGCAGCACCCTGGTCCACAACTCGGGCACGCCTAGAAGGAACAACTAGAGAAGGCACATAATTTAGAGTCAATTACACCATAGGTGTCTAAAATTGACGAGAAAAATTAGTCTGATGCTAAAACTTGTGGCATACATTGAACCGGTGATAAAAACTTCACTTGAATAAAAACTTCACTTGAGCATGCATCTACGATTCTAATCACGTTTGTATAAGCTTAGCATGCCGATGCACCTCACCAGCATGGCGTGGGACCCATGGTCTTGTTTTTGCAAAAAACACCCTAAATTTTTTCTTCTTTATGAAAAAGGCCCTCGATTTTTTCATGGAAAGGTAGCTGCGTCTTTACGAGTGTTGGCATGGGACCCAACCGTCAGAAAACAATAAACAAATATGAAAAACAACCCAGCAGAGGTTCGAAGGTTGTAATGGGCCTGCTGAGCTAGCCACCCCTCCAAGAGTCGCATGTTATCTGTGATGAAATAGCTTACTCAATGACCCATAAAAAGCACCCACATTGATAAATATTATTTCACTATATAAATATTATTTTAAATAATAATTGAATGTTTTTAGAATTATGTGAACACTATTTTCAATAACAATATTTTTCAAACAGTGAATACATTAAGATTTTTGTGAATGCATGAATACAGCCCAAACATACATGAATATTTTCTGAATACCTTAACCATATTTTTAAAACTAAACAATATTATAATAAATAAAAATTATTTAGTTATATAAATATATTGCAATAATATGTGAATGATTTTTTCGACAACATTAACACTGTTTAAATAAGAACTTTTTGGGGAATTGCATTAACATTATTTAAAAACACTAGACTTGCATGAACACTTTTATAAATAATAATATAATTTAGAATTACATAAAAAATATTTTAAATGATATATTTATCATAATAACATGAATTTGTTTTATTAAAACTTTTATTTGTCGCTATATTATTATTAATTTACATTTTTTAGGGATGTTTATATATTTTACATAATTCGTTTGCAGGGAAAAAATAGCATGTGCAAATGGGCCGCGATGACTGCATCCAATTTATATCCTATGTGCGTACTTTGCTTTGTTGCTCAAAAAAATATGTGTGTACTTTTCTATTGTCATTAGAGCAAATCCAACAGCCCAAACCAAATGGACGGTGATTTTATCCGCATTTCGTCCGTTTGGGTCGTTCATCGACTCTGTATCCATCCGGTTTATGATTTGAATCAGCAGCGCATCCAATATGCCGACCCATATTTATCCGCGTGGCCAGCTAGCCGCCGGTTTTCAATAAATACAAACATTTTGCATATTTTTCAAAAGCAAAGAATGTAGTATAGTTTCACAACCGAAAATTAGAATATAGCAAAGTTTTACAAGTCCAATAAAAATTAAATTGTCTACAAGATACATCTATTGATTGCCAACATGATCCCACATATGCTCAACCAAATCATCTTACAACTGAATATGAATTTTCAAATCACACATTTGATGATGAAATTGAGTGAACTATGCAAAAGACGCCGCTTCTCTGCCATGCTGAGGCACCACATTGTCACCCTGGAACTCAAATCCTTGATCGTGGAGACGTTTCGGGCGCTAATCCTCTACGATCATATTGTGCATGATCACACAAGCACGCATAACTTCCCACAACTTCTTGGTGCTTCAAGTTCTAGCAGGATACCGAACTATGCCCCATCGAGATTGCAGAACACCAAAGGCACGCTCGACATCCTTCCTAGCACTCTCCTGCTCTTGGGCAAATCTTTTCCTCTTCTCTCCGACAGGGTTAGAGATTGTCTTCATAATAGTGGTCCATTGTGGATAGATTCCGTCAGCTAGATAGTATCCTTTGTTGTAGTTGTGACCGCTGATGTTAACATTGACCAGGGGACTGTTGCCTTCGGCAAGCCTTGCAAACACCAACGATCATTGAAGCACGTTGATATCATTGTGTGATCCGGCCATGCCAAAGAAAGAGTGCCAGATCGAGAGATCTTGAGAGGCCACGACCACAAGTATGACAGTGCAAGCCTTGACATGGCCCTTGTACTGGCCTTGCCAAGCAGTAGGGCAATTCTTTCACTTCCAGTGCGTACAGTCTATGCTGCCAAGCATCCCTGTGAAGCCCCGGCTGGCATTGGTCGCCAACAAGCGGGTTGTGTTTGCGGCAGTCGGCTCTCTCAAGTACTGAGGGCCAAACACTGCAACCACAACCTTGCAGTATCTGTACAACGACTCTAGCCATGTAGGCTCACTCATACAAACGTACTCATCGATAAGATCACCGGGTACTACGTAAGCAAGCATCCGGATAGCTGCAGTGCATTTCTGATAAGATGAGAGGACAATCTTTCCAATGGCATCCTCTTTGCACTCGAAGTTATCATCATATCCGACCATACATTCTCGAATCCATTTGAAAACATGTCTAGCCATACGGAAACGACGCCGGAATTCTGACGTTTGAACAATGAATTT
Source organism: Hordeum vulgare subsp. vulgare (assembly GCF_904849725.1). Lineage (NCBI taxonomy): Eukaryota > Viridiplantae > Streptophyta > Magnoliopsida > Poales > Poaceae > Hordeum > Hordeum vulgare. Next base: position 570,682,424 of record NC_058524.1, read on the forward strand.
CTTGTGTCAAAGTAGTCCTTCCATAGAAGGAAATGACCACTCTCTCAGTTGTGATTTAACGCCCGAACATGCCCCGGAATCGAGCCCTGCAACGGCCGCTGCCTAGTAAGGTGGCCATGGACCAACACGGCCAGCAGCATCTCCTCATCGTCGGATGAGGAATCGTTGGAGTCATGCAAAACATTATGGAAAAAGAACTTGTCGGCTGAGTTCATTTGTACCTTAAGGCAAATTGTCGAACATCTTTCTGGCGTGGACGATGAAGCTGACCGGCTACAGCGGATTGGGGTCGGGGAAGCTGCGGTGTCCTGGCGGCGTGGGTATGCACCGTGCAGGCACGGGAGGAGGGAGGAGTCGCCGGAACTGGGCGGTGGCGGCGACGGGGCTGGGGGCAAGGCGAGGGCTAGTTGTCGGCGATGTCGGTAGGGGTGGAGAACGACCAATGTACCACCAACTGACGGGCCAGGGGATGAAGAAAGGGTGCGTTGTCCGCGTCCGCTTTGTGTTCGAGCCGACCCAAATCAGGTTCAAAATTGGGTCAGCATGCAGGCGAAAAGCGGACACGCATCTGTTTGAGTCGGCACGCAAGGCCATCTTTTCTGTCCATATGGATCCAAACAGAACGGCGACAGACGAAATGGGCCGTCCCATTGGAGTTGTTCTTAGGTAAAGAAATCCAAGCTAGGCCCCGCATTGATGTTGCCTGTATGCTACTGTCATGCATTAATGTTGTCTGCCTGTCATTGCCCTGAACACACATATCACATAAGGGGTAAAACTGTTTTTTCATATGTCATTTAGGTTTAAAATGGACGAAAATGTTAATAAATGACATAAAATTTAGACTCATTGTTATACAAGGAAGAAAAAAAATAGTGTCAAATAAGAGGAAACGAAATTTGAGATAATATTTAATAAGGAATTGTTTCTGTGTCCATACTTATGCATCCATTGCCGAACTATTAACTAGGGGTGATAGTCTGATAGATACTCATGAACCGTCGGCATGGATGCACTTTGTAATTCAACAAACTTACGCCATGTGTATAGGAACGCGGATAAAAACGAGATGTATCGTGTCCCCTTGTATTCTCCTGAAAAGAAATATGTTCTAGTACAACAATTTTGGGATTCTGAAACGTCGCATCGACACTGACGGGCGAATGTTTTGGCGTAGCACACGTCCGCAATAACCCGACATGATACGTCCGAGAAAACACAAGTGAATTGCAAAAAACAACCACATTAAACTACGGTTTTACAGAAAAGACTATTTTACGAAATTTTAACATGTAGTACTGATTTTTGTCCTAATCATTTGTAAAAAATACCTAATCGCTTCTTTGCCTCTTTTAACCTCTATTACAACAGGTGGGGTCCGTTTCCTGACGACGCGGCGTAACGGCCAGTAACCATTCGGCCAGCTCCGCGTGGTGGTGGAGTGGACGCCGGCGCCTGGGGCGCGCCGCTCCCTCTTCGGTCGGAGCTCGCCGCGGCCCCTCCTCGACCCGGCGCCGCCCGCTGCAGGGTCGCCTCTGCTACGACCTCACGCATGTATGCACCCGTGCCACACTTCTCCCCGGCTTTTCTTTCACAAAGGGTTGACAATTACAGCAGTAGCCGGTCGAGGGGGCGCCCGCGACGGCCTCTCATGACCATCATGGATTGACCGAATGTCTGAATTCTTGCTTCCGGCAGGGATGTCGACGTCCCAGATCGCCAGATCCGCCTTCATCTTATGCACCATCGCCATGATCCCCTTCTACACGCTCATGATCGCTGCCCCCAATGCCAACATCGTAAGCCCACTATTGCTTCCGCGACTTTAATTTTCCTTATTCACCCACTACATGCGGCGGCCGAACTCATGTCGTCTTCTTCCTGCTACCACTGCTGCGGCAGACTGAGCGCACCGTGGAGAGCACCGCCCCCTACGTGGCCCTCGGCATCCTCTACACCTACCTCCTCTACCTATGCTGGACCACCGACACCATCCGCGCCATGTTCGCCAACAAGTACTGGCTCCCGGAGGGGCCGCGGCGAGCTCCGGTCGGAGAGGGAGCGGAGCTGGCCCCAAGAGCACCCGCAGAGTAGGCCGCGCCCTAGGAGCACCTGCGGAGGTTGATACGTCCATTTTGCATCATGCTTTCATGTTGATATTTATCGCTTTATGGACTGTTATATTACTTTGTGGTACCATACTTATGCCTTTTCTCTCTTATTTTACAAGGTTTATTTGAAGAGGGAGAATACCGGTAGCTGGAATTCTGGACTAGAAAAGGAGCAAGTCTGAGTCCTCTATTCCGCGCAACTCCAAATGCCCTGAAAATCAACGTGGAATTTTCTGGACTATATAAAAAATACTGGGCGAAAGAAGTGCCAGAGGGGAGCTGCCAGGGGCCCACAAGCCTGGTAGCCGCGGCCTGGCCGCGGCTACCAGGCTTGTGGGCACCCTGGTGGCCCACTGGCCCCTTCTTCTGCTATATGAAGGGTTTCGTCTGGGAAAAAAATCAGGGTGGAGCTTTTTCGAGGAGGCGCCGCCGCCACGAGGTGGAACTTGAGCAGAACCAATCTAGAGCTCCGGTAGGACGATCCTGCCGAGGAAACTTCCCTCCCGGAGGGGGAAATCATCGCCATCGTCATCAGCAACACTCCTCTCGTCGGAGGGGAGTCATCTCCATCAACATCTTCATCAGCACCATCTCCTATCCAAACCCTAGTCTATCTCTTGTAACCAATCGCCGTCTCGCGACGCCGATTGGTACCCGTAAGGTTGCTAGTAGTGTTGATTACTCTTTGTAGTTGATGCTAGTTGGATTATTTGGTGGAAGAGTTTATGTTCAGATCCTTGATGCTACTCATTACACCTCTGATCATGATTCTGATTATGCTTTCTGAGTAGTTACTTTTGTTCCTGAGGACATGGGATAAGTCATGCTAATAATAGTCATGTGAATTTGGTATTCGTTCGGTATTTTGATATGTTGTATGTTGTCTTTCCTCTAGTGGTGTTATGTGAACATCGACTACATAACACTTCACCATTATTTGGGCCTAGAGGAAGGCATTGGGGAGTAGTAAGTAGATGATGGGTTGCTAGAGTGACAGAAGCTTAAACCCCAGTCTGTGCGTTGCTTCGTAAGGGGCTGATTTGGATCCACTAGTTTAATGCTATTGTTAGACGTTATCTTAATTCTTATTTCGTAGTTGCGGATGCTTGCGAGAGGGGTTAATTATAAGTGGGATGCTTGCCCAAGTAAGGGCAGTACCCAAGCGCCGGTCCACCCACATATCAAACTATCAAAGTAACGAACGCGAATCATATGAACATGATGAAACTAGCATGACAGAAATTCCCGTGTGTCCTCGGGAGCGTTTTTCCTCTTGTAAGACTTTGTTCAGGCTTGTCCCTTGCTACAAAAGGGATTGGGCCACTTTGCTGCACCGTTGCTATTACTTGTTACTTGTTACTTTTCACCTGCTACGTTTTACCTCACTACACCATCACTTGTTACCGCTACTTTCAGTGCTTGCAGTTATTACCTTACTAAAAACCGTTTATCAGAGCCTTCACGCCGTCTCTACAAGAGTCCCTGGTAACAACTTGCGGCAACTCTCTCTATTTTTTTAGCAAGCAACTTCCCGTAACTTGGAAACAGACTCCCATCATGTCATCGCTCCTTGGACATAGCTCAATGCGGACACTGCCCAACTCCATGGATATACTGCTTGAACCCCTCTCGCCAACACGAGACGACCACTCCTTCACGTTGATCTCGTCGAATTCTACACTCTCCAGTATGACAACATGCACGTAGTTGGGTGCACCGCAGCACTCAGTATGTATCCTTTTACAGATAGAGTGCTTTGGCCATCCCTTTCATGCAACCTGTATGCGTGTGCCGGGTGCACGACATTACAAGATATTAATCAGATAAGCTACCACGTGCTGTCCCGCTCTTCCTTACCAGGAAAATGGGCGCATGTGCAAAATTATGGATTGTTGTGTAGGAGTCTATCCGACCATTAAATCTAATGATATATATGTACAACAATCACAAATATGAAGATAATAAATCTTGATGAACTAGGCACTACTCTAGCACATGCGGACATGGTTCATAGACAAACGATCCAGACGCCAAGCAACATTCTAGGTTGACATTTATGAAGACAATAAGTCGATAAGTCGTCTATGGTGACTTCGTCAAAATTAAAATTGTTGATTGTTCCCTTGATATGCTCCCAGGGATAGGTCTGCACAAGTGAGTATCCATGTCCTTATGCTCCCCTGCAAGTGATAGACATACTCTATCGTGCTAAATTGGTTACCCTCTTCTAATTAACCTTGCTAAAAGGATGGATACTTCTTAACTTCAGGAATACTAGGAGAAAGAAAGAAAATGTTTTTTGTTGATGCACTGTGTTAAAATGTGGTTATGCAAGAGACATGAGTCTTCTCCCAGCCCCAAAATTAATAATAATATCCCTCATTTCCATATCAAATACGGAAATATTAGACCCTACTTGCTTATTAATTCTCTTCTCCACATGGCCATGATCAGCAGCATGCAAACCAAGTCAAACAGTAGGGATAGTTAAGATCAGCCGCATGATGTGACGTAATTGAAAGGAGTCGAATCAATCAACATGGCCAACAATTTGTTGATTCTTCATCAGCTCTCACCAAAACCAAGATCATAATTAGATCATTATGAAATATCAGTAGCCCCGGAGCCCCTAGCCCCCACCGCCGATGGCCATCCCGACCCCGACGCTCCCGGTGCCCCCTAGCCCCCACCGCGAGTGGCCATCCCATCCCTGTCGTCCAAAACACCATCTTAACCCACCGGAGAGATCAAGCTTCATCCCATCATGGTGCCACCATGGAATTTGCAGATGTCAATTTCGACATCGGACAAGACTTTGATGCAGGGGTATGGAAAAAATGGGGTGTCCCGATTAACTTCGAGGAACAAAAGGATATGGAAGAATTCTTATTGCTAGTAGAATTCACAAGATCTCAAATCAGACTAATGGAGGAATCTGTAAGGACCATTCTCTTGTCTTTCTTTGGAGGGAGGACATCTCTCTTCAAAGTTCAAAGACTCCGGAACTGGTCATTCAAGTTCTCGGTATTATCAACGCAAGTTGGTTTCTGTGTCATCAAAGGAGGTAATAACTCCCTTCCAATACTCAATCAATTTCTTACTATGGGGCAATGGAGGACGAAACTCTTCATGTGAATTAGATCAATACCTTAAATAGAAAGTGGATGAATGGACACACATGTTCCATCGTCATACTAGAAAATCCTGCGTCCAAGCCCTTAGATCTCCTGGTATCTACATGAATCATTCCAATCCTGATCCACGTTCAAACCCCCTTCATCATTTAAATTCAAACAACGCATGATCCCCACAGCAGGATCATCGCATTGCTAATAATGCATTCAATAGGCCATTTACTAGGGTGGGACAGGATTTTGCAAGTTCAAAAAAAGCCCATATGATTCAACCAGGCCCAGATGCACCAATAGGACCAAATGTAGGGCTTGTAAAAAATGGGGCCACATTGTCGTGATTGCTACTCACTGGTCCAACCCAATTCTAGCACCGCACCGAGCCCACCCACTCGCCCGATGCTTGCAATTCCGAGTCAACCTGCCAATGTTGCCGTGATTGATACTAATGAGGTAGTCAATCAAGTGACCAACTAGAGCAATACACATAATACCTCACTGCTATCGCTCCAGGTCGACATCATCCACTTCTCTTCATCCCAAAACTTCATTGATCATCGCTTTCGTGCCGAAACAATCCCACCCAATCCATCTGCCCTCACACCCACTGCCTCACCCAATCCATCCGCCCTCACACCCACCTCATCGCTTTCGTGCCGAAACTATCACCATCACGAGTGATGCTCCAATGGCCTCATTCCCCTTTGACCCATCACCTTTCTTACCATCGAATCACGAGAGCATTGAGGTTGCAGGGCGAACGACAAGGGTTAGGGTCATCAACAGAGCAGTGACCCCCAATCATGAGGATTGGGCGATTGCGACTATTCTGTTGTTGTGTGACCTCCCTCTCGCATTCAACATTGTTCGAGAGGTATTATCAACCTTCTTCATTGGTAAGAGAATATGGTTTTTGGAGATTGAGCGCTGCCCCTTGTGCAAGCCTATGTCAAACTTAATAGTGTCTTTGATACAGATGATCTCGTTGCTAATAGCCCTCATCAGTTCACGGATGTCCATGTCATTTTTGAGAAGCATGATAGAGGCTTAAACTCGAGGAAACTTGTTTTGAATAGGGATGCCTGGATTTTACTTTGTGGTTACCATTTGATAGAACATCAATTCATGAAGTGAGCAACGCTTTTAGTAAATTTGGTAAATTTATGCTATGGGGCAGAGTTAGAAGCACCATCGCCAATCTTATGATCAAAATTAGAGTGGAGGAACTCAGAGATATCCCAACAATATTGTATTTGGTCAAGGCAATGATTTCCACACAGGGTCTCTCACTGTCCTTGTAGTCATTCTTCAGCAACATATATTAGGTGTTGATGCACCATATGAAGATCCTATGGAGCCTCATGGCAACACATACCCACATCCATCTCAAGAAATTATCCTTACAGCAACATGAGCACAATGAGCATCATGCACCCCTGCACCAACAGTTAGCCCCTCGGTTGAATCTCCAATTTGCTCTTAATTTGGGCCACAATGATGATCCACTGGAAGATGCTGCTAACAAGGAGGAGGAATAAGCACAAGATGATATGCCTAGATTGGGGAATTGGGTTAGGCCACAGGAGATGGACATGGTGCTGCAGGCATAAGACTTTCTAGTATTGAATGATTTAATGGAGCCTATGGAAGACGGTGATCACCACGCTATGGAAGCTAATAATAGCATCACCATTTCTCACGTCCCATTTGATAATAGTAACAACTCAGCTGCATCTGCTAATGGTCCTTTTGCATATTTGAATATTGACAATGATCCCAATTGGGCCAGAGCCTCCTCTTGCTCTGCATCAACCATTGGTGGCCCAACGACACCCATTTCATGGGCCAGTCCAACCACTAGCTATCAATGAGCCGATGGAAATGCAGCCCATCATATTACCTCAACAATTTATTGACAACACTTTGGATGCTCTTTTTCAACAACCTGCACACATTCAGTTAGAACTCCAGCTACATGCTATGCAATTTGAATTGGTGGCCCACAAGACAGTTGCTACTCTAGTTCGTGAGGTTCATGAGATACTTGGTTATAGAAAAGGGTTACAGAACAATTTAGGTGTGCTCGTAGACAAAGTTGTAATAGTTTTTGACAGAATTGAGTGTGAATAGGACACACAGAAGGGTACTGTTATGCCAACTAATAACAAAACTGACACTCAAGTGCATAGGATATGATTGATACAGTTGAGCATAGTTCCTATGATACGACTAATCCACCAGGCTTATCTATCACTGAATTTGCTTATCAAGCCCATACCGTGTGTCCAAGACTGAATATGACTCTAGAACATATTGCGGCAACATCACACAAAGACTCTATTAGCAATTTGGCCACTCAAGAAAAATACATTGGTAAAGAAGGAGCTATATATGGAAGAAACATTTTTCTCCATCATTGGACTCCAAAAATTCGATCCAGGTACCTCTAGATTGGATTAACTTTCTATCAGTAGCTCTGCTATCACCAGGGAAATTTGACTTGGCAAAAAAATATTACATCTGGTGTTTGGGATATCATTTCAGAGAGCTCGTCATGCGCCGCCACTTTACCATTTGTTATCCCAGATAGATGTCCTGCTGATAAATCACTTATATGTGCTACTCAACCTCAGGGTACACATCAAGAGGACAAAGAAATTATATGTCCTACTGATAAATCACTTATATACCCCTAGCTAAAACTAGCTCTACTGATGTTATGCCTGCATCCTCAACATCTGCATTGCTCAAGAACAAAAAGAGGAAAGATAAAGTGCCATTAGTGGAAACAAAGGTAAGAAGAAGTTGAGTCCAAATTTCTTTACAGGATTTAAGAAAGGTTTATGTACAAATAGAGAATGCCATGCTTGCCATGTTGTCCCTCTACTATGCCTGCAAAAGTTATTAAAAGTTCAAATACTTCTTTTTCCAAGGTATCTCACAAGGATACCACTGAAGAGATGTTGAGAAATAAAGCCAAGAAATCCAAGGGAGAAAAATCTAATGTGGAGGGGTCAAGACTTCCAAGGAACAGAAGAAGTGGCTTTAGGCATTTGAGCATGAGCAATTACAGTCCTACTTTTGGGCCCTCTATGATTGCATTTGTAATGGCACTCTCAGTATTATGCTACCACTTGATATACTTAATCCTCACTGGACCTCTCTATGTTAGACAGAGAACTCATGTTACCCGTTTCAGTTACCTTGATGTGTGTCTTATGTGCTACGGATCTGATGCTTGTATGAGTTTCCATGTGTTGAATAGTCATTATCATTCCTACAAACCACCATGAACAGGGAGTGGATCATCCTAAACTAGAACATAATGGGGATTAATGACCCTAAGAAATGGACAACAATTGCTAATAAAATTGAAGAGTCTAATGTTCTATTCTATGTCTCCAAGAACTAAGAGGGTGTCATTTGATAGCTCATATATTAAGATTTTTTGTCCAAGAAGATTTCCCAAATTTGAGTTTCTTCCTTCCATTGGGGCCTCTAGGGGGCTACTTGTAGCCTCGAATGAACAAGTATTTATAGGGAAACTATACCATATTAATGAATTCTCATCATTTGTTCAATTTGCATCTAAACATAATGGAGAGTCATGGATTCTCACTGATATTTATGGTCCACGCCAACTAAATGAGAGAATTAGGTTTGTCGACTAGTTCGAGCACTTCCCTATGCAAGATGATATGGAGTGGCTTATTACTTGAGATTTTAATTATAGCAGATATGTTCTTATTCAATGAAGCCATCAATAAGCAGGCATTGATTAAAATTCCTTTGAAGGGAAGGAAATTTACCTGGAGTAATATGCCGGAGGCTCCACTACTTGAGAAGTTGGAATGGAGTTTTAGTTCTTAGGAATGGACTTTAAAATATCCATCTAAATTTGCCATCCCATTATCCAAAATAACATTTGATCACATTACTCTCATGATCAAGATTGGATCATCCATTCCAAAAACCAAAATATTCAGACTTAATTATTTTGGCTCGAACTTCATGAGTTTAAGGACATTGTGAAAAATATTTGAACACCGAATGTTGATGAGAGGGACAATCCTAAAATCATTGTAACTAAGTTCAAAAGAGCCAGAAAGGGACTTAAGAATTGGGCCAGAGGAATTTCACACGTGAAGAAAATTATTTCTAACACAAATTTCGTGATCTTATGCTACGATACTATTGAGGAGTTCATATTTATGTCCTTGGAAGAATACATTGGTAGAGAAATCTTCAAAGTACATATACTCACTTTGCTAGAGCATCAAAGGAAATATTATAAAAAATGTCCACAATCATATAAATTAAGATGGGAGAGGCAAATACCAAATATTTTCAAGATACTATTAAATTCGGAAATAATAGCATTTCTATGATGCAATATGAGGCACAAAATGAACATTATGATCATCAAGCTAAATCTGCAATCCTTTACAAATCATTCGAAACATAATGGGTATCTGCAATGCTACACAAAACCCTCTTCTACTGCAACACCTTTTACACCCCATGGAGAATGTGTCTGGTCTAGAAATACCGTTCACTAATGAGGAAATTGATGAAGTCATTAAGCATATGCTAGAAGACAAATCACCAGGTCCGCATGGATTTAATGTTGCCTTTCTTAAGAGTTGTTGGGATATTATTGCACTTTATTTCTACAAACTTGTTGATGATTTACACTCAGGCAACATTTATCTTAAAATCATCAATTCCTCCTACCTAACTCTCATCTCAAAGTTGGAACTGCTCCCACGCCCACTGAATTTAGACCTATCTGATAGCTGAACTGTACACTGAAGATCATCACAAAAGTATTGGCCAACAGAATGACAAAAGTCACACACAAATAGGTTCATAAAGACCAATATTCCTCAACAACAGATGCATCCATGAATTTATAGCATGGGCATTTGAATATATTCATCAATGCAATCAAAGCAAGAAGGAACTCATCCTCTTAAAACTTGATTTGAGAAGGCATTTGACATGCTTAACCGTGATACTATCATTGAGATATTACAAGGTAAGGGATTTGGTGAAAGGTGGATATAATGGATAAATTATCTATAGGAATGGATTCTCTTGTGTACTGGTTATTGACGTTCTAGGAAAGCAATTTATCTTCAAGGAAGATGCCATACAAGGAGACAAGAAAACCCTCTCTCCCCTTTGAACTTTGTGATTCCTATACACATGCTACAATCCATGCGTAATGAGGCTGTGCATATATCATTAATTGAATCACCACTCATTCATAGTTCATGCACTGATTTTCCTATTATTGAATATGTTGATGACACATGAATACTACCAAAGGCTAGCAGTACACAACTTTAGCATGTCAAAAATCTATTGCTCCACTATGTTGAATATACTAGACTGAAAATGAATTATGCAAAATGTATCGTGATATCACCCAACATTTCAACAAGTAAGATATTGATGCTATCCACCTTATTGGGATGTAATATTGGAATTTTCCTAAACACTTATCTCGGCATGCCATTAGGACTTTCTAAACCAAGAGTGGAAGACTATATGCCCATGTTAAGAAAAATTGAAAACAGACTATTAGGATGTGATGATGAGTTGATGGAACTATACTCCTCGCCCCTCGTTGGTTACCCCAAGTGGAAGGTTGAGATGTAGTCAGCAGCAAATTTCCCTTACAAGAGGATTGTAAGGTTTATCGAACCAGGAGGACCCCAAGGATTAACAAGTAGGTGTCTGCTGCTCTGGCGCTAGCAGAAGACATGGACCTGCACACACAACAAATAACTTTTCTCCCAACGAGTTCAGAGAGGTTGTCAATCTCTACGGCCTTGTTGTTTGCAAAGGATCAAACACAAGCGGGAATAGCGATGTTGATTGCAACGAAAAAGGAAATAAAAGAAGTAAATGGTGGAGGTGTAAACAATGGTGGAAATATGGACCATAGTCCCATGATGTTCATGATAACCCACAAGTATAGGGGATCAATTGTAGCCTTTCTCGATAAGTAAGAGTGTCGAACCCAACGAGGAGCTAAAGATAGGACAAATATTCCCTCAAGTTCTATCGACCACCGATGCAACTCTACGCACACTTTACGTTCGCTTTACCTAGAACAAGTATGAAACTAGAAGTACTTTGTAGGAGTGATAGGATAGGCTTGCAAGAAAGTAAAGAACACGTAAATAAAACTAGGGGCTGGTTAGATAAAGAAACAACTACGAGTATATAACGAGTGTGGAAAAGTGGTGGTAGGCATTGCGGAATTGTCCCTAAGCAATTGACTACGTTACTAGATCGATAGCAAGTATCACGTGGGAGAGGCCTCTGCTAGCATGTCATCTCTTACTTGGAATTCTATGCACTTATGATTGGAACTATTAGCAAGCGTCCGCAACTACTAACGTTCATTAAGGTAAAACCCAACCATAGCAATAAGATATATTGGCCCCCCTTCAATCCCATATGCATCAATTTCTATGCTAGGTTTGAAGCTTCTGTCACTCTAGCCTGCCAATACATAGTCCTATCAACATACAACTAACCCTATGGTGTGATCCACGCGCGCGATCATATGATGGGCACCAAAGGACAGCAACATAACCACAAGCAAATTAAACCAATCATAGCAATTCATCAATCACCGATAGGACAACGATAATCTACTCAGACATCATAGGATAGCAACACATCATTGGATAATAATATGTAGCATAAAGCACCATGTTCAAGTGGAGGGTACAACGGTTGCGGGAGAGTGAACCGCTGAATATAGATGGGGGAAGATGATGGAGATGTTGGTGAAGATGGCAGAGGTGTTGGTGTAGATCGCCATCACACGATGATGTCCCGGGCGGCGTTCCGGGGCCGCCGGGAGAGAGGGGGAGAGAGCCCCCCCTCCTTCTTCTTCTTCCTTGACCTCCTCCCTAGATGGGAGAAGGGTTTACCCTCTGGTCGATGGTCTCCATGGCGGCGGAGGGGCGAGAGCCCCTCCGAGATTGGATCTCTCTTCCTGTGTCCTTCTGTTTCTGCGCTCCCAGATTCTGCGTTTCACCATTTCTTAAATTCCTGGAGATCCGTAACTCCGATTGGGCTGATATTTTAACACGATTTTCTTCCGGATATTATCTTTCTTGCGGCGAAAGAAGGGCTCCAACCGCCTTAAGGAGTGGCCACAAGCCCCCCTGCCGCGGGCCCACCCCTGGCCGCGGCGACAGGGCTTGTGGGCACTCCGTGCATCGCCTCGCCTTGATTCTTCTTCCCAAAAATCATAAATATTCCAAAAAAAATCCCTGTAAGTTTTTATTACGTTTGGACTTCGTTTGGTATGGATATTGTGCGAAACAAAAAACATGCAACAAAGAGGAACTGGCACTGGGCACTAGATCAATATGTTAGTCCCAAAAATAGTATAAAAAGTTGCCAAAAGTATATGAAAGTTGTAGAATATTGGCATGAAACAATCAAAAATTATAGATACGACGGAGACGTATCAGCATCCGCAAGCTTAATTCCTGCTCGTCCTCGAGTAGGTAAATGATAAAAAAGATAATTTTTGATGTGGAATGCTACCTAGCACAATCTTGATCATATAATCTAATCCTGGCATGAATACTAAAACACGAGTGATTCGAAGCAATAGTCTATCATTTTACATAAAGACAATAATATTTCAAGCATACTAACAAAGCAATCATGTCTTCTCAAAATATCATGGCCAAAGAAAGTTATCCCTACAAAATCATATAGTCTGGCTATGCTCCATCTTCCCCACACAACGTATTTAAATCTTGCACAACGCCGGTTTTAGACAAGCAATTGTTTCATACTTTAGTGTTCTCAAACCTTTTCAACTTTCACGCAATACATGAGCGTGAGCCATGGACATAGCACTATAGGTGGAATAGAATATGGTGGTCGTGGAGAAGACAAAAAAGGAGGAGATAGTCTCACATCAACTAGGCGTATCAACGGGCTATGGAGATGCCCATCAATATATATCAATGTGAGTGAGTAGGGATTGCCACGCAACGGATGCACTAGAGCTTATAAGTGTATGAAAGCTCACAAAAGAAACTAGTGGGTGTGCACCCAACTTGCTTGCTCACGAAGACCTAGGGCAATTTTGAGGAAGCCCATCATTGGAATATACAAGCCAAGTTATATAATGAAAATTTCCCACTAGTATATGGAAGTGACAACATAGGAGACTCTCTGTCATGAAGATCATAGTGCTATTTGAAGCACAAGTGTGGAAAGAGGATAGTAGCAATTGTCCCTTCTCTCTTTTCTCTCATTTTTTTGTGGGCAATTTGGTCTTCTTTTTTTTTGGTGGGCATCTTTGGCGTATTTTTTATAAATGGGCTTCGCTGGCCTCTTTTATTTCCTCACATGGGACAATGCTCTATTAATAATGATCATCACACTTACAACTCAATACTTAGAGCAATGATGACTCTATATGAAATGCCTTCGGTAGTGTACCGTGACAATGATCTAGCATAGCAATGACATCAAAAACGGACAAGCCATGGAAACATCATGCTAGCTATCTTACGATCATGCAATGGCAATATGGAAGTGGTGGCACATGTCATGAGACGGAACGGTGGTAGTTGCATGGCAATATATCTCGGAATGGCTATGAAAATGCCATAATAGGTAGGTATGGTGGCTGTTTTGAGGGAGGCTATATGGTGGGTGTAATGCACCGGCGAAAGTTGCGCGGTACTAGAGAGGCTAGCAATGGCGGAAGGGTGAGAGTGCGTATAATCCATGGACTCAACATTAGTCATAAAGAACTCACGTAGTTATTGCAAAAGTCTATTAGTCATCGAAATAAGGTACTACACGCATGCTCCTAGGGGAAAGGTTGGTAGGAGTTAACCATCGCGCGATCCCGACCTCCACACAAAGGATGACAATCAATAAATAAATCATGCTCCGACTTCATCACATAACGGTTCACCATACGTGCATGCTACGGGAATCACAAACCTTAACACAAGTATTTCTACGAATACACAATTACTCACTAGCATGACTCTAATATCACATATTCATATCGCAAAACTATTGCAAGGAATCAAACATATCATATTCAGTGATCTACAAGTTTTATGTAGGATTTTATGACTAACCATGTGAATGACCAACTCCTGTTAACTCTCTAAATAAGTATAAGTGAAGCATGAGAGTTTAATTCTTTCTACAAAATATATGCCCCGCTCTAACAAATATAAGTGAAGCAAAAGAGCATTCTACAAATGGCGGTTTTCTATGTGGAGGGAAACAGGCAATCCAAATTTTAAAAGATATAAGTGAAGCACAAGAAGCATTCTATAAAGCCAACCAAGGACTATCTCATACCAGTATGGTGCATAAAAGAAAAAGGAAAAATAAACACAAAAGACGCTCCAAGCATTTTCACATATCATGTGACGAATTAAAATATAGCTCCGAGTAAAATTACCGATAGATTGTAGACGAAAGAGGGGATGCCTTTCGGGGCATCCCCAAGATTAGACGCTTGAGTCTTCCTTGACTATTACCTTGGGGTGCCTCGGGCATCCCCAAGCTTAGGCTCTTGCCTCTCCTTATTCCTTCATCCATCGTGCTCTCACCCAAAACTTGAAAACTTCAATCACACAAAACTCAACAAAACTTCGTGAGATTCGTTAGTATAATAAAATAAATCACCACTTCAAGTACTGTTGTGAACTCATTCTAAATTCATATTAGCATTATATCTACTGTAATCCAACTTCACCATGGTTCATACCCCCCGATACTACCCATAGATTCATCAGAATAAGAGAACAATGCATAGAAAACAGAATCTGTCAAAACAGAACAGTCTGTAGCAATCTGTATATTCCGTATACTTCTGATATCTCAAAAAAACTGAAAATTACGAATGTCTAGAAAATTTGCATATCAATTAGAAGAAAAAAGAATCAACTCAAAATCTCTTCCAGAATAAAAATGAAAATTAATTTCGTGAGCAGAAAGTTTCTGTCTTTTCTCAGCGTGATCAAACAACTATCACCCAAACTAATCGTAAAGGCTTTACTTGGCACATTATTTTTGAAAACACAAAGGAATTGTACAAGGGGATAATTATTTTTGGGAGAAACTTCCATGAAAAATTCTACATTGTTTCCATGAGGATGAACACAAGTGTTCAAGGTCGACCCTCACTTCCGCAATGCATCACCTTTCAATCGCTTCTCTTTTTGAAAAAGTTTTTAAGTTCCCCTCTATATTTTTTCTGTTTTTAAACTAAATAAAAGCACTCAACAGAAATAAATGACTCTCTAAAACTTACGGTTTGTCTCCCAGGGAGCGCTTTCTTTAAAGCCATTAAGCTAGGCATAAAGTGCTCAAGTAATAGATCCACCCGGATCCCAAGGTATATCAAAGCCAATTTTAATTAGCAATGATTTGAAATTTAGTAGTGAGCACAAGGTAACATATATCAAGCAATGACGAAGTCTAACTCTCTTCCTATGCATTGGCATGCCATAAAAGAACAATTCATGCACATCAAGTAAAGGCCAATACATAGCATAAGCAGTTTCTTGCAATTTTATCGTGTTGGAAACATAGAGAGGCGGAGATGTAGTTCCTCTCTCATAATAATTGCAAGTAGGAGAAGCAAGCACATGCATATTATATTCATCAAAATAATCATGTTTAACATAAGGGACTATAGCTAGCTCATCTTCATAAGCATCATTCATATTGGCAACATGGCCACAAGCATAGCATGCATCAAGTTCATCAAAAAGGGATATTTCAAACGAATCCAAGGGATCATAGCATTCATCCTTCGGTAGGAACGAAGGGGAATTAAATAATGTATGAGTAGAAGAGTTACTCTCATTAAAAGGTGGACACGGGTAGCTAGTCCGTTCTTCCTCCTTTTGTTCTTCGCTCTCCTCTTCATCTTTTTCATCTAATGAGCTCACAATTTCAGCATTTTCTTCTTCCATGGTTTCCTACAAAATAATAGTCTCTTCTTGGGCAGCATAGGATTTCTCCTTAAATCGTTCAATATGGGCATTATATTCATAATTAGTATAACAATAACGAAGCGTAGCCAGATTTTCAGATCGGTAAGGAGCATCATCATTATCATCACACCTTTTAAACAGAGCCTCAATTTCATAAGCACCCATAAAAGCAACAAACTCTTCTATTTGATCCACATCATAGTAATCATATATACCATTAGCATAAGAAGCCAAGGTTCTACGATCATTAAATTCACAAGAAAAGGGAAGGTGTGGAGCCTTCATCCTAGAGCAACAAGTAACACCATATCTCTTGCATAGTTCCCAAGCATACCATTTCAACAAATGGATTTGATCCCATAAAAGTTTCCCTTTTTGAGTCAAGCGATAATCCCTAAAGTATTCATGTTGATCCAACGTGTATCCCATTATATAATTGAATGGGGTTTTCTCAGGATTATTAAAGAAGTGCATAATATTTTCCACATAACGAGCCTCGAGGGTTTTAGGAGGTTCCCCATCTCCATGAGTAGCAAGTACACCTAATTTTTTGGTATTTCATGTTCCATATCCATAACTAAGGATAGAGAACAACTTAGAACAGCAAATAAATATACTTAGTGATAAAGCAAACAAGCACACACGAGGATATTCAGCCCACGCTATTGCTCCCCGGCAACGACGCCAGAAAAAGGTCTTGATAACCCACAAGTATAGGGGATCAATTGTAGCCTTTCTCGATAAGTAAGAGTGTCGAACCCAACGAGGAGCTAAAGGTAGGACAAATATTCCCTCAAGTTCTATCGACCACCGATACAACTCTACGCACACTTTACGTTCGCTTTACCTAGAACAAGTATGAAACTAGAAGTACTTTGTAGGAGTGATAGGATAGGCTTGCAAGAAAGTAAAGAACACGTAAATAAAACTAGGGGCTGGTTAGATAAAGAAACAACTACGAGTGTCTAACGAGTGTGGAAAAGTGGTGGTAGGAGTTGCGGAATTGTCCCTAAGCAATTGACTACGTTACTAGATCGATAACAAGTATCATGTGGGAGAGGCCTCTGCTAGCATGTCATCCCTTACTTGGAATTCTATGCACTTATGTTTGGAACTATTAGCAAGCGTCCGCAACTACTAACGTTCATTAAGGTAAAACCCAACCATAGCAATAAGATATATTGGTCTCCCTTCAATCCCATACGCATCAATTTCTATGCTAGGTTTGAAGCTTCTGTCACTCTAGCCTGCCAATACATAGTCCTATCAACATACAAATAACCCTATGGTGTGATCCACGCGCACGATCATATGATGGGAACCAAAGGACAACAACATAACCACAAGCAAACTAAACCAATCATAGCAATTCATCAATCACCGATAGGACAACGGTAATCTACTCAGACATCATAGGATAGCAACACATCATTGGATAATAATATGTAGCATAAAGCACCATGTTCAAGTAGAGGGTACAGAGGGTTGCGGGAGAGTGAACCGCTGAATATAGATGGGGTAAGATGATGGAGATGTTGGTGAAGATGACGGAGGTGTTGGTGTAGATCGCCGTCACACGATGATGTCCCGGGTGGCGTTCCGGCGTCGCCGGGAGAGAGGGGGAGAGAGCCCCCTCCTTCTTCTTATTGCTTGACCTCCTCCCTAGATGGGAGAAGGGTTTCCCCTCTGGTCCATGGTCTCCATGGCGGCAGAGGGGCGAGAGCCCCTCCGAGATTGGATCTCTCTCTATGTGTCCTTCTGTTTCTGCGCTCCCAGATTCAGCGTTTCACCGTTTCTTAGATTCCCGGAGATCCGTAACTCCGATTGGGCTGAAATTTTAACATGATTTTCTTTCATAAATTGTCTTTCTTGCGGCGAAAGAAGGGCTCCAACCGCCATAAGGAGTTGCCACAAGCCCCCCTTCCGCGGGCCCACCCTCTGGCCGCGGCGACAGGGCTTGTGGGCACTCCGTGCATGGCCTCGCCTTGATTCTTCTTCCAAAAAATCATAAATATTCCAAAAATAATCCCTGTAAGTTTTTATTATGTTTGGACTTCGTTTGGTATGGATATTGTGCGAAACAAAAAACATGCAACAAAGAGGAACTGGCACTGGGCACTGGATCAATATGTTAGTCCCAAAAATAGTATAAAAAGTTGCCAAAAGTATATGAAAGTTGTAGAATATTGGCATGAAACAATAAAAAATTATAGATACGACGGAGATGTATCAGTTCACTAGTGATGTATCTCTCCCAAAAGACGATAAACAACTATGCTGTGTAAACAAATTACACCTCGGCAATTGATAGAATTATAAACACACCGCAACGCTAATCATGCTACAAGAAAGTTAGAGGCTCATAAGTATGGGTAGTACGCCAAGACAAGTAGACCATTTATCCATCAACATCTACTCATTAGTCATCCACCGTGATATATCTATCCAGAATATCTCGCTGGTATTAAGTTGCGAGCCCCACCCAAAGTGTAAACTCAAAGCAACGGACAACTGCATTAACAAACTTTGCGTAAGGTAAACAATCCTTGCAACCGCTGTTACAAGACCGTTGTTTTCTCCATGGTGGAAACAACACATCCCCTAGTCTCATGTTTTTGTCACTCAAGCTAGACATCAGGGGCCATGAACCCGCAATCATGCATAACGCTCCCTCTTGTAATTACAATCTACTACATGGCCGAAGAAATATAAAGCAACAGAGAACATGCATGAATTACTCAACAACAAAATATAAAAGCAAAACCAAATATATTACTCATTACAATCTAAAAATAATATCATAATCTATCGGATCCCAGCAAAGTCAGCATAGCAACAACACGTAAATTACATAGATGCCTTGATCATGTAGGGCAGCTCACATGGGCTAAGCATTGAAGCACAAGATTGGAGAGAAGACATCACATAGCTGCTGGTCATGGACCCATGGTCCAAGGAGTACTACTCATGGCACGTCCGGGAAGCGTCCATGGTGGTGGAGAAGCTCTCGGAGGTCAATCCTCCCTCCGGCAGGGTGCCGGGAAGAGGTCTCGTGGCGCTCCCGATCTTGGAAGCGCTACGGTGGCGGAACGGTGGTGAAATTCGCGATGCGGGATATATCTTTAGGGTTTTCGCTTCGGGAAGTAAATATAGGCCAAAGGAGGGCGCCAGGGGGTGGACCCGCCACCAAGGCGACCTGGTGGTGCGGCCAGGAGGGGGCCCGCGCCAGGTGCCCGGCTCGGCGAGGCGTGGCTCCCCTTTGGCCCACCTTGGTGCTTCCTGAAACTTCCGTCACGCTAATTTTTATATATTTTTCTTGGAATTTTCCGGGCTCTAAAAATTGTGTAAAGTCCGTGCAATTAAAAGACATCAGCAGATAGAAACTGGCACTGGGTGCACTGAGTTAGTAGGTTAGTCCAAATATGTGTAAAAAGGTATGAAAGTGTAGCAAAACACATAACAATGTCATCCAAGAGAGCATGGAACAAACAGAAATTATAGATACGTTTGGGACGTATCAACATCCCCAAGCTTAATTCCTGCTCGTCCTCGAGTAGGTAAATGATAACACAAATAATTTCTATGGTGACATGGTAACACACATATAAGAACTTCAAAGTAAAGCAAGTAAGATATGCAATTCAAGTCAAGACAATAACAAGCAAGAGTCTATATCTAGTATTGAAATTAGCAAAGTAAGAACATAAAGGTGCAAGAGCTCTTGCTGTCCATGCCTCGAATGTCTCCAAATGGTATTTGCGTGCAAGAAGTGGGAGATGGGTTTAGAGGATAAAAATACTATATAGTTTAATTGACAACTCAATCTACATAACTTCACACTTGGTCTCCTTCAGAATCTTATTTTGACTCATCCCCAGACCACTAGTCAGGCACAAGTCAAACTGATCCTCTCCCTTTCGACTTTGAGCACTCATGCAATGGATGAGAACGAGCAAGATATATTGACACTTAGGATGGCAAAGAGAATAATGATGTGGAAGGAAGACAAAAAAGGTGTGAAAGGCTCACATCAATGAGGACAATCATAGGCGAGAGAAAGCCAAATGATAGATATGATGTGAGGAGTAGGGATTGCCATGCAAAGGAAGCACATATGAGCTAAGGTAAGCTCTCCAATGGAACTAGTGGCGGTGCATCCAACTTGCTTGCTCATGAAGACCTAGAGCTCATTTGAGGAGGCTCATCATTGGAATTTACAAGCCAAGTTCTATAGTGTAAGGGTCCCCACATAGTTATGCATGAATGATAATCTCTATGGAGTACAAATATAACAATGGAGTACGAGTGTGGATCTTTCAAAAGGAATAATAGTGTTGCTCCCTTCTCTCTTTTTTCTTTTTTTTTCTTTTTTTCTTTCCCTTTTTTTGTGGCCTCTTTGGCTCTTTCTATTTATCTCTCATTTGTCCTCTTTGGGATCTTTTCATGTGTCCTCTTTTGGGATCTTTTAATTTTACCTCTTTGGGATCTTTTCCTTACTTAAGGGCAACACTCTATATTTTACAAGAAATAAAAAGAAGATCTTCACACTTTATAAGAAGTACTCAACATAAAGATAAATGAAAACTATCATGATGTATGCAAATGCATGCCTCTGCCAGTGTAGCAGGATATGCAATAATACTAGCGCGTCATGTAGCAATAACAAGGGAAAATCCCAACTAGCATGCGGCTCCTCGATCAAGCAAAAGCATGTATGACATGAAGATCAAGTCATGAGTTGGTGGATGTTGCATGACAATGTATCTCAGAAAGGCTATGGAAATGCCTTAATAGGTAGGTATGGTTGTTGTGTCGAGGAAGGATATAATGAGGCTTATGATGACAGAGCATATCATGCCAAGGGTTTGGATGCACCGGCGAAGTATGCGCCAACTCTCAAGATGAGAAAGGGCAATGCATTGTACCGAAAAGGCTAGCAAAATATGGATGGTGGAAGTGCCAACAATTGAATACTCGCATTAGTCCGAAGAACTCATGCACTTATTATCGGTAACTCTCTATCTATTCAGGAGATTCAAAAATAGACAAGTACCCCAAGGAGGAGTGTTTGGGGGTTTGGTTATCCTTGCGCATCCTTGATCCATGATAACGTGAGGGTACTCTATATATTCCAACCCCTCCAGAGGTTAGCGATCCATGTAGTAGCTAGAGTTCTCAACTATTTTTTTAGTTTTGAAAATACACACGGATTGCCCAAAATACGACACCTATCACTAATAGGCTCAAGCTCTTAACACCAAAAGTCCAAACATTACTCAAATCAATACCTCGAAACTATTGCAAGGTACTACTATACTTAAATAGCAACCTCAATTACCTACTCATGCAAGACACACAACTCAGTGCAACAAGCCAACTCTCTAAACAAGATAAGCATGATAACTCAAGAGAGTTACAAAAGCAACCTAAATAAAAGCTCTTAAAAAGATAAAGCATGAAAATTAAGAGCTAAGCATGACAGCAGCTATGAAAAGTTAAAGAACACACAAAAAGATAAGCATGAAAACCTATGTAGTGTTCTAGGGTGGAGTGGAGCGAGTTTCTCTCCCAAACAAAAAAATCTAGGGTCAAACTTGTTATGAACAGCAAGCAAAACTAAAACAAACTAAAAAAATAAAGAGCGGGACGCTCCAAGCATAGCACATAACATATGAAGTGATAAAAATATAACATGGAGAAGGATGAACTGATGATTGTTGATGGAGAAGGGGATGCACGGGGGCATACCCAAGCTTAGACGCTTGAGTCTCGTTGAATATTTCTTGGGGGTGCATTGGGGAATCCCCAAGCTTAAGCGCTTGACACTCCTGGATCTTCTTTCATCATCTTTCATCGGTTACTTGAAAACTCCCTTCATACGAAACTCATCATAAGCTGATTAGAGTGGTTAGTGCCCATAATAAAATATATATTTTTTCTCTACTGGAAATAAATATTTTCAGGAATAGCTATTGTTTCTCAAGATTTCCAAAAGGTTTTTGCAAAGAAAAAGCAAGCTTAAGATTTGCAAAACAATGAAAACGCATAACAAGGCAGAATCTGGGAAAAACATACCAGAAGGTAGTAAATAATTTGTTCCATCTGCTACGAAAATCAAAAAACTCAGAATAGGCGCCAGAAATTCAATTATATAGAGCATACTATCAAAAAATTCAGATAAAAAGATGATATGGTTATTTTTGGCTAATTGTTTCGTCAAGCAGACATAATCTGTTTCTGGACATCATGTCACAACTTTTGAACTTTCTTGCAATCGGAGGCTAAAACTTGGCACAAAGCTTGAAAATAAAGATACAATGATGTTGCTACAGTAGACCCCTAAAACAGAAAGTAAAAATAAATTGGGTTGCCTCCCAACAAGCGCTTTGTTTTATGCCTTTGAGCTAGGCATGATGCAAAAAGAAGGATCAAAATTCACCAAAGTCATGAGGATCATCAAAACCTTCAAACGGATCATCAACAAGTTCATCCTTATTTTTCCTAGGGAACGGGTACGTGACTTTCGCTTTCCCACGTAAGCGTATGTGTCCTTTACCTATATCAATGAAGCCTTTCATGGCTCGGAGGAAGTCCCTTCCAAGCACTTTGTTTCCTTGGTTTGGCTTCATGATGTAGAAATCAACCGTTGCATTCCTTTTAAAGAATGTAACCTGGACGTCTTTTACCTTTCCCTGGATCTCAGAAATATCCCCATTATCATGTTCATGATAAGATGAAAAATTGTCCATGTTTAAAAGTCTTATAGAATCATAGACAACTTTTTGCATTGTAGAAACCATGGATCCAATATCAGAATAAGCAAGGAAGTCTTGGTTAGAGATGCTAATTCTAACAAAAGGCTCCCATTCATCATCTATTTTCAAAATCTTTTTCTTATCAACCATGGGTTTATCTCTTTCGCTCAAGTCTAGAGCATCTATTCTTCTTTCAATGGTAACAAGTCTATCTATAATAGTGTCAAATCCATGATCATAAACAAAGTAATTAGATAGACCATGTATAATATCAAGAGCTCTAGCCTCATCACACTCTAAAAAATCTCCTTCAGTTATAATATCAAGAGAGTGTTTACACCACCTAAAAAGACCATGATAAAAATTTCTAAGCACAATTTTGATAGGCATCCAAGGCATAAGTCTTTTATGTGCTTGAGAAATTCTATCCCAAGCCTTCTTCATATTTCTCCATTCCTTTGATGGAAATCTAGGACCATAGATTCCCTCAAAGCACCAAATCCTAACATGCTTGACTAAGAAGAAAGGACAACAAAAAGCAAATCAAGTAATTTTTTTGTGGTTTTTGGTATTAGACTCTAAAGAAAAAACTAGAAAGCAAACTAACAAGACTAAAAAGAAGAGATAAAAGATAGTGTGCAACTCCCCTATCTTGAAGACTGGAGTCCCCGACAACGGCGCCAGAAATTTTCTTGATGACGAGTTAATGGAACTATATGCCTCGCCCCTTGTTGGTTACCCAAGTCGAAGGTTGAGATGTAGTCAACATCAGATTTCACTTACACGGGGACTGTAAGGTTTATCGAACCAGGAGGACTCCAAGGATCAACAAGTACGTGTCTTCTGCTCTGTCGCTAGCACAAGACGCGGACCTGCACACACAACAAATAACTTTGCTCCCAACGAGTTCAGAGAGGTTGTCAATCTCTCCGGCCTTGTCGTTCGCAAAGGATCAAACACAAGCGGTAATAGCGATGGTGATTGCAACGGAAAAGGAAATAAAAGCAGTAAATGGTGGAGGTGTGAACAATGGTGGAAATATGGACCACAGTCCCATGATGTTCACTAGTGATGTCTCTCTTCCAAAAGATGATAAACAACTATGCTGGGTAAACAAATTACATCTAGGCAATTGACAGAATTATAAATGCAGCGCAATGCTAATCATGCTACAAAAAAGTTAGAGGCTCATAAGTATATGGGTAGTATACCAAGACAAGTAGACCGGTTATCCACCAGCATCTAGTCACTAATCATCCACCTTGATATATCTATCTAGAACATCTCGCTCTTGTTAAGGTGCGAGCCCCACCCAAAGTGTAAACTCAAAGCAACGGACAACTGCATTAACAAATTTTGCGTAAGGTAAACAATCCTTGCAACCGTGGTTACAAGCACCGTTGTTTTCTCCTTGGTGGCAAGAGCATATCCCCTAGTCTCATGTTTCTATCACTCAAGCTAGACATCAGGGGGCATGAACCCACAATCATGCATAACGCTCCCTCTTGGAGTTACAATCTATTACTTGGTCAAAGCAATATAAAGCAACGGAGAACATGCATGACTTACTCAACAACAAAATATAAAAGGAGAACCAAATATATAACTCATCACAATCTGAACATAATCTCATAATCCATCGGATCCCAGCAAACTCAGCGTAGCAACAACACATAAATGACATAGATGCCTTGATCATGTAGGGTAGCTCACAAGGGCTAAGCATTGAAGCACAAGATTGGAGAGAAGACATCACATAGCTACTGGTCATGGACCCCTGGTCCAAGGTGGACTACTCATGGCACGTCCGGGAAGCGTCCCAGGTGGTGGAGAAGCTCCCGGAGGTCAATCCTCCCTCCGGCAGGGTGCCGGGAAGAGGTCTCCTGGCGCTCCAGATCTTGAAAGCGCTACAGCGACGGAACGATGGTGAAATTCGCGATGCGGGATATATCTTTAGGGTTTTCACTTCGGGAAGTAAATATAGGCCAAAGGAGGGCGCCACGGGGTGGACCCGCCACCCAGGCGACCTGGTGGCGCGGCCAGGAGGGGGCCCACGCCAGGTGACCGCCTGGGCGAGGCCTCGCTCCCCTCTGGCCCACCTTGGTGCTTCGTGAAGCTTCCATCACGCTGATTTTTATATATTTTTTCTTGGAATTTTTAAGGCTCTGAAAATTGGGGTAAAGTCCGTGCAATTAAAAGACATCATCAGACAGAAACTGCAACTGGGTGCACTGAGTTAGTAGGTTAGTCCAAATATGTGTAAAAAAGTATGGAAGTGTAGCAAAGCACATAACAATGTCACCCAAAAGAGCATGAACAAACATAAATTATAGATACATTTTGGATGTATCAGGATGCTCTACCCTTCTATCAACTAGAGACAAGCTCATTCTCATCAAATCAGTTTTCTCTAGTATGCCAACATTCATTATGTGCACACTAATAATACCTCTAACAGTGGTCAAACAAATCAACACATATCTCATGAATTGCTTCTGAAAAAATGGAACTCTTCACAGAGGTACTAGACTCATTTCATGGGACCAAGTTTGTAGACCTAAAACTCATGGTGGTATTGGAGTCTTGGATATCCATGTTCATAACACAACTCTTGTCATGAAATTCCTTCACAAATTCTTCGATAAAGCAGACACCTCATGGGTCATAATCATTTGGGAAACTCATTACCATGATAGTTTACCAGGTGACAATATGGTTGGATCATTCTAGTTGAGATCCATCCTCAAAGTCCTACCAACATTCAAGGAGAAAGTTGTATGCAAAGCAAGCAATGGAAGCACTATTCTGCTCTGGTATTATAAATTGCAAGATACCC
Source organism: Hordeum vulgare subsp. vulgare (assembly GCF_904849725.1). NCBI lineage: Eukaryota > Viridiplantae > Streptophyta > Magnoliopsida > Poales > Poaceae > Hordeum > Hordeum vulgare. The sequence continues at coordinate 570,708,278 of NC_058524.1, forward strand.
AACTCCATAGAAAATATCTTGAACTTCACTCATTTTTCATCAACAAAGAACTCACCCTGCATAAAGCCCTTAAACTTACCGATCATAGCTGGCTATTCCATAGGCCTCTTATCGAACAAGATTTTGTGCAATTTAATGAACTTCAAGAGACACACAACACTACTAATGATTTTCCTGAAAGGGATATCTGGTCCTATGGAGGGACTACCCTCGAATATTCCTCAATAAAAATGTATAGGAGGATCACTGAACCAAGCCAAGATTACAAGATCTTCAAGATAATTTGGAAAATTGCATGAAGACTCAGACGCTAAATATTCTTCTGGTTACTCCTTCATGACAGACTGAGCAAAAGAAACATGTTGCAGCACAGAGGAATGTACCTAAATGATTGTAACTATCCAATATGTGGTGAGAACACTCCGGATAAGAAGAACAAAGAATTATATGACAATCATTTAGGTGCAAATTTCCATATCTAGATCGTTGTTGATTCTTATGCTTCTTATTCAAGACCTATTTGTCAGATCATCTAGGAGTTGTTGAAGTAACATAAGGTGTTTCTACTCGCTAGCAACAACACATAGATGCCTGGGATTGAGCACTCACTTTTCATGTATTAACCAATTGGCTTTTTCTCCCTTGCTACATGTTCATGTTTTATATAGCAGTTCATGGACTCTTCGTGTTGTTTTTGAACTGGAATTAATAACCCTGCATTACCAATCACTCCAGAAAATCCTGTGAATGGGCTGATGCTCCCCACCTTCACCATGAAGTAGTCTTAAATGTTGCATTGTACGGTAATTGGCAGATGGAAATTTTACTCCAGTTTACATGTGAGGAATAAAGTTTTAGAACTTCCAAGAAGTGTTTCTATTCTAAGTTCATGACTGTTTTTATGGAGAATTCAGGGATGTAGCAAATAATTTAATTCTAATTATGAACTTCCGCGGAGATGGATTATTTTTGTGATTAGTGTGACAACCAGCACATGACAGGATCATGACGTCCATCATGATCATGTAAACACCTACATCGGCAAATTTGTTTACGATTGAGCTAATCGGTTTTGTTAGAGATACGACACACAATTCAAACCAAGAACAAAATCAACATAGGAGACATGAGATATTAACGCGAGAACCCCCTCCAAGGCAAAGTGTAAAAAAACCAGGGGCGCCAGCGAACCAACTTCACTATGTCATGAGAGGTTACAAACGTCAGGGATTTACATCTGATCAACTTATCCTGTGAAGTGTCTTACAAGAAGTATATATAACACACGTGACTTAGGTCAATAGTGATTCACTACACTTCTCTTTGGCCCAAGCCTGTCGGCCACGGGCCTCGCTCCACTTGCTTGTCAGAAGTTAGCCTTTTTTATACTTGAATTTGTAGCATAACATGATAGGTCTAAACGAAAAGGGCAGGCCATCATCGACTCGGGTCTCATTTGCCACCAGGCTATCCCTTCTCCCTAGGAGAACATCATATAAAGGACCTCCATTCTAGGAAAGAATGGAGTAGAATATCTAAGGGCATCTATAGCTGGACCCTCATACTCGTCTCAAATGCCCGGGCAGGACGCTCGGTCACTGAGCGGTCACGATATTACGACCTAGACGGACGCCTCAAACGGTCCTCAAGCGCCCGGGCTAAATGATACGTCTCCGTCGTATCTACTTTTCCGAACTCTTTTTCCCTTGTTTTGGACTCTAATTTGCATGATTTGAATGGAACTAACCCGGACTGACGCTGTTTTCAGCAGAATTGCCATGGTGTTGTTTTTGTGCAGAAATGAAAGTTCTCGGAACGTCCTAAAAATTTACGGAGATTTTTTCTGGAATAAAAGAAAAATACCTGCGCAAAGTTCCACGTGAGGGGGCGTGCCAGTGGGCCACAAGCCCCTGGGCCGCGGCCACCCCCTATGGCCGCGCCATGAGGGCTTGTGGGGCCCACATGGCACCACCGCCCCCAATCTCAGTCCTATATCTTCGGTTTCGCTTGGAAAACAAATCAAAGAGAAGGTTTCATCGCGTTTTGCGATACGGAGGCGCTGCCACATCCCGTTCTTCATCTGGAGGGCAGATCTGGAGTCTGTTTCGGGCTTCGGAGAGGGGAAATCGACGCCATCGTCATCATCAACCTTTCTCCATCGACCATTCCATGATGCTCTTCATCGTTCGTGAGTAATCTCATCGTAGGCTTGCTAGACGGTGATGAGTGGGATGAGATCTATCATGTAATTGAGTTAGTTTTTGACGGGGATTGATCCCTAGTATCCACTATGTTCTAGATTGATGTTGCTACTACTGGGCTATGCTTAATGCTTGTCACTAGGGCCCGAGTGCCATGATTTCATATCTGAACCTATTATGTTGTCGCCAATATATGTGTGTTTTAGATCCTATCTTGCAAGTTGTAGTCACCTACTATGTGTTATGACCCGGCAACCCCGGAGTGACAATAGCCGGAACCACTGCCGGAGATGACCATAGTATGAGGAGTTCATGTATTCACCGCATGTTAATGCGTTGGTTCGGTTCTTTATTAAAAGGAGAACCTTAATATCCCGTAGTTTCCATTAGGACCCCGCTGCCACGGGAGGGATGGACAATAGATGTCATGCAAGTTCTTTTCCCTAAGCACGTATGACTACATACGGAATACATGCCTACATTAGATTGATGAACGGGAGCTAGTTACATATCTCTTCGTGTTATAGCTGTTACATGATGAAACACATCCGTCACACTCATCCATCACCGATCAAGTGCCTATGAGTCTTTTACTACTGGTCCTCGCTACGTTACTTTGCCTAGGCTTATCCCTTGCTACAAGAGGGATTGGGCCACTTTGCTGGTGCTGTCACTTTGCAGCAGCTGTCACTACTGCTGTTACTTGTTACTTAGCTGCTGCTGCTACTACTGTTCCTTGCTACTCCGTTGTTACTTGTTGCAAGACTTTGTTGGCGCTAACATACCGTCAACAGGGCTTTTCCTGGCACCATTGCTGGGGATTGTCGAAGCTTTTACTGGCACCATTGATACAACAGTTAGGAATAGTCTGCCTTGTCACCAGATCGTTTCTGGCTCCGTTGTTATCATACTACCTTGCTACTGATACTTTGCTTGCAGACACTAATCTTTCAGGTGTGGTTGAATTGACGACTCAGCTGCTAATACTTGAGAATATCCTTTAGCTTACCCTTGTGAGAGAATCAATAAATTTGGGTTGAATACTCTACCCTCGAAAACTGCTATGATCCCATACGCTTGTGGGACATCAAGGCTTTTGCTGGCGCCTTTGCCGGGGAAGCACAACTATATTCTCTGAGTCACTTGGGATTGACGTCTGCTGATCACTATGAGGAATCCGAAAGATCCAATAACTAAAATCCTTCCTTCCACTACAAGGAGAGGTAAGGAACTTCCATCTAGCTCTGCACTTGATTCACCTTCAGTTTGAGTAAGTTTGCGACATCACCTCCTGCTAGAAATCTTGATATGTCGCCTATGCTTGATGATGGTACTTCTGCTGCCCATGATGCTATGCTAGATACTATGCCTGATGATGCTATGCTTGATACTATGCCTGATGATGCTATGCTAGACACTATGCCTGATGATGCTATGCTTGATACTGCTTTGCCACTTGGTGCCCTTGATGCACATATTGCTAGAGTTGCTGCTAGATGTGATGATACTTCTGAAACTGCTGATACTATTGAAGTAGAACCTGCTACTATGCCTGATACGCATTATGTTATGGAGGGAGAGATAGCTGAGGATTTTCTTGCGTGTAAGGATAGCTATGATGTTGAGAAACTTCTGCGCAAGTGGAAAGAAAAATCTTTGAACGCTAGGATGAAATATGACCCGAAGTTTGCCACTTCACCCATCTTTATGACCGATAAGAATTATGAATTTTCTGTCGACCCTGAGTTAATCACTCTCATTGAATCTGATCCCTTTCACGGTTATGAGTCTGAAACGGTTGTAGCCTATCTTACCAAACTGCACGATATAGCCACCCTATTCACTAGTGAGGAAAAGATCCGCCACTACTATATGCTCAAGCTGTTTCCTTTCTCGCTAAAGGATGATGCTAAGACCCGGTTCACTTCTCTTGCTCCTGGTTGTGTGCGTAGCCCCCAGGATATGGTCTACTACTTCCCTGAGAAATATTTCCCTGCCCATAAGAAGCAAGCTGCCTTGCAGGAAATATACAACTTTGCTCAAGCTGAAGAAGAGAGTCTCTCACAAGCTTGGGGGAGGCTCATCCAGCTACTGAATGCCTTGCCTGATCACCCTCTTGAGAAGAATGAAATACTTGATATCTTCTATAATGGGCTTACCGATGCTTCCAAAGACCACTTAGATAGTTGTGCCGGTAGTCTTTTTAGGGAACGAACCGTAGAACAAGCTGAGATTCTGTTGAACAACATCTTGTGCAATGAGAATGCTTGGACTATTCCCGAACCACCTCCTAAGCCAAGTCCGAAGAAAAGAGGTATTCTATTCCTCAGTCCTGAAGATATGCAAGAAGCCAAGAAATCTATGCGAGAGAAAGGCATTAAATCTGAAGATGTCAAAAATCTACCACCTATCAAAGAGATCCATGGTCTCGATAACCCGATACAGGTAGTAGAAGTAAATTCTCTGCGTAGGTTTGATGAGAGTGATATTCCTTTTGATAAACCTGCTAGCTTATGCATGGATGAATTTGATAACTTCGTTGCCAAACAACAGAGTTTCAATGATTATGTTAGCAGACAATTGGAACAGAATGCTCGTATGCTTAGTCATTTAAGTGCTTGTGTGGACAGAAATGACAATGATCTTTAGCTTCTGAGTAAGCATGCCTCTATGGTTACTACTCAGGTAGAACAAGTACTTAAAGCTCAGAATGACTTGCTCAATGAGTTGAATGAAAATTCCGTCAGAGTCGTCACTAGAGGCGGTAGAATGACCCAGGAACCTTTGTATGCTGAGGGTCATCCGAAGAGAATTGAACAAGATTCTCAAGGAGTTAGCACTGATGCACCTAGTCATCCTAGAAAGAAGAAGAAAGATAATAGGAACCTGCACGCTAGCAACCCTGTTGCTGCTACACCTGAGAGTCCAAACGATGCCTCTGTCTCTGATGCTGAAACACAATCTGGTGATGAACATGAGCCTAATGATAATATCAATAGTGATTTTCATGTTGATGCTCAACCTAGCAATGAAAAGGATGTGGAGATTGAACCCAGTGTTGATCTTGATAACCCACAGCCTAAGAATAGAAGATACAATAAGAATGACTTTGCTGCTAGGAAGCATGGTAAAGAAAGGGAGCCATGGTTTCAGAAACCTATGCCCTTTCCTCCCAAACCATCCAAGAAAAAGGATGGTGAGGATTTTGAGCGCTTCGTTGAAATGATCAGACCTGTCTTTCTGCAGATGCGTTTGACTGATATGCTCAAGATGTCTCCGTATGCTAAGTACATGAAAGATATTGTGACTAATAAGAGGAGGATACCTGATCTTGAGATCTTCGCCATGCTTGCCAATTACACTTTCAAGGGCGGAACTCCGAAGAAACTAGGTGATCCCGGTGTGCCCACTATACCTTGCTCCATTAAAGGCAACTACGTTAGAACTGTGTTATGCGACCTTGGAGCCGGTGTTAGTGTTATGCCTCTCTCTCTTTATCGTAGACTTGAACTGGATAAGTTGACACCCACTGAAATCTCTCTGCAAATGGCCGACAAATCAACTGCTTTCCCTATCGGCATTTGCGAGGATGTGCCTGTTGTGGTTGCTAACACCACTATCTTAACAGACTTTGTTATCTTGGATATTCCCGAGGACGATGTCATAGCTGTCATCCTCGGAAGACCCTTTTTAAACACTACAGGGGCTGTTATAGATTGCAACAAAGGCAATGCCACTTTCCTTGTGAACGGTAATGAGCATACGGTGCACTTTCCGAAGAAACAATATCGAGTACATTGCATCAATTCTATCAAAAAGACTTCATCGATTCTTATTGGGAGCTTTGAATGCCCTATTTCTCATGTCAAGATGAAGTATGACTTGCTTGTTGGGGAGATACACATCCCCATTGAGGTGACCTAGTGACTATTCGGAAATTCTCCGTCTTCTTTTGCGATTCGAGAAAGTTTTGTCGAGGGGATTTGATCAACCCCATTGACGGATTTCTTTCGATGACCATGAGATGGATGAATCAAGGAGTCACAAACCTATGTTCCAAGCTTTCACTTTAAGTTTCATAGAAGAAAAATGATAGATTTAGTTTAGTTTTCCCTGTTTTCTGTTTTAGCGTCCGATAGAAAAGTATCCCGAAAATCAAAGTTCTCCGAACGCTATGAAAATCAAGTATGATTTTTTCTGGAATATTTGAAAAATACTGGGACAAAGAGTCTATCTGGGGGCCACACCAGTGGGCCACAAGCCCTAGGGGCGCGGGCACCCCCCTGGTGGCGCCACCCAGGCTTGTGGGGCCCACAGGCACCCCCTCCACTCATTCTTGCTCTCATCCGCTTCTCCTACCTCCAGAAAAAATCGTTTCGCAGCTCAAACCCGTGTTCTTGCTCCTCTTGCTGGGATTTTCGATCTCTTTGCTCAAATCACCGTTCTCCGAACTGTTTTGGGGAAATTACTCCTTGGTAAGTGACTCCTCCATTGGTCCAATTAGTTTTTGCTCTAGTGCCTTATACTCCGCGTATTTTTGCTGCCTTGGTGACCATGTTCTTGAGCTTTGCATGCTGATTCTAGATGGTCCCAAGTAGTTTGGATGCGTAATATGGTCTTTAGGCACTAGTGGGAGTAGTTGCTACAAGTTTCGTTGAGCCTTATTCACTTTTCCTTAGAATCACTAAAAATTTCAGAAGTTTTCAGAGATAGAAAGGGAAAAGATGAGAAGGTTCTTAAGAGGCTCGTCATGCCGTGAACCGATGATGGGAGTGAGAAGAAGCCCAAGTATCCGGTCCCTCGAGCCGCAGAAGTTCGAGCGCACGGGTGGCCAAGCGACGTGTTCTTACGCGCCGCTGGAATTTATGAGGACTTTTATCACTTGGTGGAGAACGCAGGCCTTACCGCCTTCGTTGAAGATAAGTGTTCGCAATACCTCCTTCTCACTAATATCTTCGTACAAAGCTTTAACTTCTATCCCAGGAAGAATCCTCCTATGGTTGAGTTTAAACTTTATGATGTCCCCCAGCGCATGTCACTCCAGGATTTTTGCAATGCCTGCAAATTACCTTATGTTGGGGATATTCATGGACCTCGTCCACGGGACTTGGAAGCTTTTATCGGTACAATTGCTGTAGGAGAGGAGAGAGGAGTGTCTTGCGCTAGAGCTGCTAGCATTCATTTTCCCGTGCTTCGGTACTTCTCACTATTTGTGGGAAAATGTTTGATTGGCCGTGGGAAAGCTGGGTCGCTTAGTTCCCCAGATCTTGCGGTCTTGCGCGAAGCCCTTTATAACGATAAAACTTATAGCTTGGGTGCTATAGTTGCTCAACGGTTGAACCTGAACCGTTCTAAGGGTGTTGTTTATGGAGGTGTCTATGCTACCCGTCTCGCCAAACACTTTGAGATACCCATTAGACTGGAGGAGGAAGAAGAGATGCTTCTTCCCGAGATTTATCTAGATTACGATAGCATGGTTCGCCATGACTTTCTTGATAGAGATATAGGTGGAAGGATGATTTATAACCTGGTATTTAGTCAGGGTACTCGTGAGACTATTACTTTGCCTGCTCCTTCTTTGTTCAATCTTCATGCATGCAGGTACACTATTATTCCCTCGTACATCTACGCATATTGGGGCTTAGCCCAACCACAGGTGCCCATGCCCGAGCTGTCAGTCGAGTACCAGACGCCAGTTTATCAGTGGGAGCCAGAGGAGCTCACACATCAGTGGCATCCTCAATCCACTCCGGAGTACCGAGGAGCTGGTTATTTCCCTCCATGGGAGTATACCAAGTTAGTCCAAAAGCCTAAGCTTGGGGGAGTACGTGTTCTCACCGACTTCACATTCTTGCTTATGCTTTCACTTTGTTAGCCGGTGTTCACACTTTGCCACTGTATCATCCATGCTAGTTTATTTTCTTTTCCTCGTTTTCTTTTCATGTGTCTGTCTAGTTTGAGAAAAAACCAAAAATATTTTCTTTTTCTTCTTTTGCTTGTTGGGAGCTTTCCCGTGTAGATAGTTTTCTTTTTCTTTGGGTCAAGGTAGAAGATATTGGTTAGAATGTTTAGTGGCTCTTGCATGCATACCTGTTTAGCTTTCATAGAGCCATATTACTTTGTCTTCTCCTTTGTGTTTTCCTGCAGATTCCAGCTTTAGTCCAATGCACGAGCACTCTTATTATTGTTCACATCATTCGGTCGTGCAAGTGAAAGGCAATAATGACGATATATGATGAAGTGACTGAGCCTGGAAAAGCTGGTATGAACTCGAGCTGTTTTGTTTTGTAAATATGACTAGCTTATCATGCCTGATTCAGCTTTGTTGTGAGTGAAACATGTTTGCAATGACAACTTAGAGATCATAGTTGCTTATGCCATGCTTATTTAGCTAGGAGCTTATAATGGTCTGTCTTGGTTGCCAACATGAATGTTGAGATGACTATGATGTAGTATGATAGGATGGTATCCTCCTTTGAATGTTTCAAGTGGCTTGACTTGGCGCATGTTCACGCATGTCGTTGAAACAAAATCAACACAACCTCTATGATGTTCATGTTCATGTTCATGGTGATTTATGTCCTACTCATGCTTGCACTCAATATTAGTTACTCCCAATGCATTTTGATGACCGTTGTCGCTCTCTAGTTGGTCGCTTCCCAATCTTTTGCTAGTCTTCACTTGTACTAAGCGGGAATACTGCTTGTGCATCCACTTTCATAAACCCAAAGTTGTGCCATATGAGTCCACCATACCTACCTATGTGCCGTATCTACTTGCCGTTCCAAGTAAATTTGCATGTGCCACTCTCTAAATCTTCAAGAAATAATCTGTTTTGCATGCCCGAACCGCTCATGTGGTGACATGGGGCTATTGGTATCTTCCATGCTAGGCGTGTTAACCTCGATATGTGTTTATTCACTATCATTCACGAGAAAGGGGCCGGTAATTAGAATTCCTAGTTCCATGCTGAAATCGAAAATATAATTGCAAACAAAACTCCCCCAGGATTGATGTTGGTATGGATGGTACCCGAGGATTCGGCTAGCCGTGGAGTGTGATTGATTGGTGGTGGGGGAGTCAAAACTTTACTTTTCTGTTTGGGAACCGCCTATAGCATGTGTAGCGCGGAAGATGTTGATAACTCTTAGTCATTGCGTTGACAATGAAAGCATGCCACCCAAAATTATTATCTCTGTTTTCAAAGCTTGAGCTCTGGCACCTCTGCAAATCAATGCTTCCCTCTGCAAAGGGCCTGTCTATTTATGTTCCTCTTGAGTCATCCTCCTCTTACAAAAGCACTAATTAGAGAGCACCTCTTTCATTTTTATGGTTTGCTTTTAACTGTGTTGAGTATGACTATGACTGGATCTTCATTGCCATGAATTACAATGTTTAGTCACCCCTTGGTCTTTTAAGGTGCTCTGCATTTATGTTTTGTGGTCTCAGAAAGAGCTAGCGAGATACCATCTATTCGTATTGCTTCATGTTGTTCTGATTGAAGTGTTGACACTTGAGGCTTATTATTATTTGCTCGCTAGTTGATTATGCCATTGATATGAGTTTACCGTGAGACCTAGATATCATTTGCTTATGTGGTCTGCTTGTGATGTTGCTGAAATTCTGGTTATGAGTTAGACATAGTTGTAACAACAAGATCAAACAAAGTTCATCAAAGTTTTTCTTTTGTCTCTCTCAGTTTGTCAACTGAGTTGCTTGAGGACAAGCAAGGCTTTAAGCTTGGGGGAGTTGATACGTCTCCGTCGTATCTACTTTTCTAAACTCTTTTGCCCTTGTTTTGGACTCTAATTTGCATGATTTGAATGGAACTAACCCGGACTGATGTTCTTTTCAGCAGAATTGCCATGGTGTTGTTTTTGTGCAGAAATGAAAGTTCTCCAAACGTCCTGAAAATTTACGGAGATTTTTTCTGGAATAAAAGAAAAATACCTGCGCAAAGTTCCACATGAGGGGGCGTGCCAGTGGGCCACAAGCCCCTGGGCCGCGGCCACCCCCTATGGCTGCACCATGAGGGCTTGTGGGGCCCACGTGGCACCACCGCCCCCAATCTCAGTCCTATATCTTCTGTTTCACTTGGAAAAAAATCAGAGAGAAGGTTTCATCGCGTTTTGCGATACGGAGGCGCCGCCACATCCTGTTCTTCATCTGGAAGGCAGATCTGGAGTCTGTTTCAGGCTCCAAAGAGGGGAAATCGTCGCCATCATCATCATCAACATTTCTCCATCGAAAATTCCATGATGCTCTTCATCGTTCGTGAGTAATCTCATCGTAGGCTTGCTGGACGGTGATGAGTGGGATGAGATCTATCATGTAATCGAGTTAGTTTTTGATGGGGATTGATCCCTAGTATCCACCATGTTCTAGATTGATTTTGCTACTACTTGGCTATGCTTAATGCTTGTCACTAGGACCCGAGTGCCATGATTTCAGATCCTATCTTGCAAGTTGTAGTCACCTACTATGTGTTATGACCCGGCAACCCCGGAGTGAAAATAGCCGGAACCACTCCCGGAGATGACCATAGTATGAGGAGTTCATGTATTCACCGTGTGTTAATGCATTGGTCCGGTTCTTTATTAAAAGGAGAACCTTAATATCCCGTAGTTTCCATTAGGACCCCGCTGCCACGGGAGGGATGGACAATAGATGTCATGCAAGTTCTTTTCCCTAAGCACGTATGACTACATACGGAATACATGCCTACATTAAATTGATGAACGGGAGCTAGTTACATATCTCTCCGTGTTATAGCTGTTACATGATGAATCACATCCGTCACACTCATCCATCACCGATCCACTGCCTACGAGTCTTTTACTACTGGTCCTTGCTACATTACTTTGCCTAGGCTTGTCCCTTGCTACAAGAGGGATTGGGCCAGTTTGCTGCTGATGTCACTTTGCTGCTGCTGTCACTACTGTTGTTACTTATTACTTTGTTGTTGCTGCTACTACTGTTCCTTGCTACTCCGTGGTTACTTGTTGCAAGACTTTGTTGGCTCTAACATACCGTCAACAGGGCTTTTCCTGGCACCGTTGCTGGGGATTGTCAAAGCTTTTACTGGCGCCATTGAGACATCAGTTAGGAATAGTTTGCCTTGTCACCAGATCATTTCTGGCTCCGTTGTTATCATACTACCTTGCTACTGATACTTTGCTTGCAGACACTAATCTTTCAGGTATGGTTGAATTGACGACTCAGCTGCTAATACTTGAGAATATCCTTTAGCTTCCCCTTGTGAGCGAATCAATAAATTTGGGTTGAATACTCTACCCTTGAAAACTGCTGCGATCTCATACGCTGGTGGGACATCACTAACTAGCACACTTCATATACAGCCCAAATATGAGGCGGATATGGGAGTGCATGGGCATGCCCGCCATGTCGGCCTGACAATGGGGTCCCACCCGGGCATGCTTGGAAACTTGGTGGTTCGACGGATGCCTCGATCGTCACTGCCACGTGGCGCCGCTCTGGCTCGTCGCTCGAGGCAAAATTCCGCTATTTAAGTCGGCAGATGTCCCCTAGCCCTAGAACACCAACCTCCTCCCTCTCTACGCCGCCATCCGAGCCCTTCTCCCAAGCTCTACGCCATGGCACCACGCCACCGCCACTTTATTACATCAGAGCGCCGGTTGTAGCTCCTTGAGCAGGTCTCGGCAAGGCGCAAATCTCGCATCATCGCAGAGCTACCTACGGATGTAGTGCATCCGGAGGAGAAGGAGGAGCAAGAGGAGAACAAGGAGGATGAGCAGCCGTAGCTTGAGGTGGAGGAGGAGGAGACGAAGCCAGAGGATGTTGAGGGGGACATTGGAGACGCGAACCTGCACAAGGAGCAGCATCCCATCCCGAACTCCATCTTCTCGGAGTTGGCTACGGAGGCTAGAGGCCATTGCCAACAGGATATGGAGGTGAAACGGGCTATGGCAGAGGCGTCGTAGATGCTTGCCGACCAGGAAGAGCTCGAAGACATCTCCCACGACGAAGATTAGGATAGTACATAGTACGTAGGATTTTCTTTTGCATGATTTGTATGGATCTAGAGGATCAAATATGAGAGACCCGGATGTGGAAAGGCAGATTTGAGCACTAACCTATTAGTACCCATGTACTTGCCCGGCCTGTCCACGGGCGTTTGAGGGGCCAAATTTGCAAACCGTGGCTATGCAGTACGACTAAGCAATGCATGGTAACCACTGCTGAAGGGAACGATATCAAAGATTAAGTTCTCGCCTCGGAAGGTATCGAGAGAGAAGAAAACAACTTGCAGTTTTATGGTGCTTGTGCATTTGGCCTCCACGTGGGGTATGCCTTCCTTGAATGTGGTGTTACTCGGCCTCATTCATGACAGATCGATACACATTTCCTTACAGTGTCAGCGTATATTAGGTACAGACTACTTCCATCATCCATAAGGACACGAGTTAAATGAAATTCATCGATGATGGGGTCCAAGACCAAGGTAGCTAACCCACCATGGTGGATGCTGGTCGGGTGGTCTTTTTAATCAAAAGTGAGCGTGCAGGCCATCCAATGGAAGCGTCTTGGGGCTACATGCACCAAAGCATGGACATACCAAAGTTCCCATTTTTGCTCCGTCTTAGGAATGTGTGTGACATAAATCACGTTCACGTCCTTAACGTTGACGGGGAACTATTTTTGGACGTCGTTGTTGGGCCTATGAGGTTCATCCGTATCGTCATTGATTCGAGAATGGCCTTTGCTAGACTCCTCTGCTAATGCCTTTCCGGTCTTCTCAAACTCCCAATGCCATCAATTTGTGTGGTTGGTGTTAGGAATATGCAACTTATGTTTATTGAAGGCCCAAGGGGCATATATATATTACACAAGACTTGAGGTGCAAGGAAAGTAAACATAGACTAATAAGGACTCCTGGACTAATACTAATAGACTAATGAGGACTCCTAGACTAATACTAATACTTCCTAACACCCCCCCTCAAATGCAAAGCGTATGCAATAGCATTGCATTTGAAGAAGTGTAATACTGAAGAAGAAAAAAAATGATAATCCAAATCCGCGTCGTGAGAGTGTCGTCGTAGCATGAAGAGTCTTCAAAACTTGTCGAGTCGCCGAAGGAGAGAACGAAGAGATGGCACATCAGTAGACACCGCATCACTTGAAGATACAAGATAAGTATCAAGAGAAGATGGGTTGTCAAAAGAAGATAGCACATCAAGAGGAAGGCACCGAAGAGATGGCACATCAGAGGAAGACACCGCATCACTTGAAGATACAACAAAAGTATCAAGAGAAGATGGGTTGTCAAAAGAAGATGGCACATCAAGAGAATAAAGCATTGTGCAGAAAATCATAGTCCACGACAACCGTCGGCGAAAGAAGCTCGGTGGATAAGGCACGATGGACGTAGATCGACAATGCAAAAGAAGTCCAGAAAATCCTATAGAAAACAACAAGGGCAAATAGGCCACAAAAGTTGCATAGAAAGGATCAGGACCAGAGAAAGGCTGAAGGACTAAGGTATGGTGGAATCGCATGGCATGAGAAAACACAAAATATGAACGGATTTGGTGGACGCAGCGGAAAACATAGAAAACTAGAAAACTAGAAAGCACTAGATTAGGGATGATGGCAGCGGAAGAGAAAAAATAATATCATGGCGGCGAAGGCCAATGCCAACCAGAGTGTGCATGAGACGGTCCTGACTGTGTAGAAGATGGTTGCTCAGTGCGGGAAGCTTGAGTCAGAATACCAGCACTACCCGTCGAGGAAGAACCTGAAGTAGCGAGCAGACGCTTAAGTAGCAGAATATCCTGCTCAGTCAAAGCGATGGCTAAAGCTGTCGAGGTAGATGACGAAGTCTTTGTAGATGATGATAGCGCCTGGCGCAAGTGGTTCTGCTTCGTGTAGCAGTGGGACTCAATATGACCATCTTTGTTGCAGTAGCCACAATGTGGACGGGGGCGACCTGAGCCTCCAGAAGGAGTGGGCAAGAGCGGCGGAGCACTCGAGTGAGAAGGGGTCAGTGCAGCTGGGGGCGTAGAAGTAGCCCGAGCAGCGAGCACCGAGGGAACCTCCAGCAAACTAGCACCACGTAAGCGAGTCTCCTCAGCATGAATCTCAGAAAGCGCCTCCATGAGAGAAATACGGCCACGAGCAAACAACTGAGCACGCTGAGGCTCAAACTCCTTACGGAGCCGAGACAGGAACTCGTAGACGCGATGAAACTCCAAGTTGGTCTGGACAGCCTGGCAACAGGGGCAAGTACGACAACCAGCAGTGCAGAGAGAATCGAGCTGGCGCCAGATAGCAGAACTCTGTGCATAGAAGTCATCAACAGTAGAGTCACCCTGCTGAAGAGCATGCTCCTGACGAACCACGGAGAGGTATAAGGCATCACCAGAGGGCGCATAGCACTGACGAAGGCGAGTCCACATCTCAAAGGCAGTAGAAAGGCCCAAAAACTCAGAGGCAAACTGAGGCAGAACACTAGCAGTGAGAACAGCTGCAGCACGGGCATCATCATCAAGCCACTGGGTGTAAACGGTCAGAGCACCACGATACACCTGAAGAGCCTCATCATAAGCCAAGATCTTCTCATCATAAGCACTCACAGCGGCCTCATCAACAAGTTCAGCCGAATCCTTTGCGGTCTGAGAAGCATCCGCAGGAAGAGCCAGTGGGGTCGGCGGAGTGGGAGCCACGGGAGGAACCGGACATGGCGGACAGCAGACCTCGCCAGAAAGAACACCCCAGAGACGGATGCCACGCATGTTAATGCGCATAAAGCCAGTGAACTCGGTGTAGTTAGTACCATCGAAGATCACCGAACAGCGAGGGACAGCAACATAGCCAGATGCAGTAGACATGTTTTTTTTCATTTTTTTTTGAAAAGGAAATCAGTCAACGGATCAGGAATAGCGTCGACTGGAACCGTGAGAGCCGATCTGGAAACCGCGTCGGCAGGAACTGCTAGAGCCGATCTGGAATAGCAGCCGATCCTGGAACTGCTAGAGTCTGGGCGGCGTTCCTCGTGGGAGTGCGTCCCGCGGCGAACCTGGAACGGCTAAGCGGGAGTGCGTCCCGCGGATCCTGGCGGCGCTCCCGCGGATCCTGGCGCGCGCGTGAAGCGGATCGGGGTGCAGCGGGCGGTTCCTGGCGGCGCCTGGCGATTGGCGCGTGATCCAGCAGGCGTGCGTTCCCGTGGGTGGTTGGAGATCCGCGGTAGCAGGCCAATCCAGCAGCACGTTCCGCGCCTGATCCGGCGAGAGGGTTGTTTTAGCGGCGGGATCGGGCCTGAAAGAAGGAGTGGCAGCCTGCAGGAGCAGAGCCACGAGGCACAGACGAGCGGAACCTGCGGGAGCAGCAGGAGGAGGAAGACTCGGCGGCGTGGGCACCTGCGGCAGGATTCAATCCTGCGAGAAGCAGACGTAGGAGGAGATCGGGAGGCAGCAGACAGACAGCGGCTGCGTGGAGATTGGATCGGAGCACGAGTTGCGCGTGCGAAAAAAAAACCTAAGGCTCTAATACCATGTTAGGAATATGCAACTTATGTTTATTGAAGGCCCAAGGGGCATATATATATATTACACAAGACTTGAGGTGCAAGGAAAGTAAACATAGACTAATAAGGACTCCTAGACTAATACTAATAGACTAATGAGGACTCCTAGACTAATACTAATACTTCCTAACAGTTGGCAGGCTTGTCCGGGGTGCCATGGATCTGGCACGGATTTTCAAGTATCTTATCCGGAGCGCTTGGGCCGCCCTTGTTCCCTTTGAAGAGCCTTTTATTGGGTCCACCCGTGAGATATTGAACCATGCATTGAATGTTTGGTCCTTGGTATTTGTACTGCCATACTTGTTCGCGCGTTTGTTCCTGTTGGGCCTAGACTTGCCATTCCCCTCTCATACTTTCGAGGTACCGAGATCATTCTTGTGACTGCTATGGGCCAGCCATCGGTCCTCGCCCATGCAAAAGCGGGTCATTAGTGAGGTAAAGGCTGCCATGGTTCTAGGCTTATCCTGTCCAAGTTGTCGGGCAAGCCATTTATCCTGGATTGTGGGCGTGAATGTCGTCATAGCCTCGACATCCGAACAATCTAGAATCTGGTTCTTCTTAATAAGAACCGATTCCAGAATTTCCGATCTCATTCACCCACTTTTTGGATGATGTGGCTGAGCTCATCGGCATCCGGGGGCGACCGTAGGCGCCTTGGAAGTTGGACATCAAGGCCTCCTGAAGCTCCTCCTAGCTTCCTATGGAATTTCTAGGGAGGCTGTGGAGACAATATCTTGCTGGTCCTTTAAGTTTGAGTGGCCGGTATTTAATGGCGTGTAGGTCATCACCTCGGACCATGTGAATATGGAGAAGGAAATCTTCTATCCAGAGAGTCAGGTCAGTACTTCCATCATATTGATCGATTTTCATGGGTTTAAACCCATCTAGGAACTGGTGCTCCATGACTTTGCGTGTGAAACACACTTGGTGTGCGGGTCCACGATATCAAGCCGAATTGTGGCGGGTGTTGATACTTGTGATCTGCGTTGGGTTTTCCATGAATAGGAACGGGTTATCGCAGCATAATCTAGGTAAGTATTTCCCTCAGTTATGAAGCCAAGGTTTATCGAACCAATAGGAATAGCAACCACAACCTCCTTCAGTGGCTTCACACAAAATAACAAACAACTTGCACCCAACGCGGGCAAGAGGGTTGCCAATCCTCTTGTTCTTGGTATTTGCAAGCGAGTGAGGTGTGTAGATAATTGTAGATAGAAAGATAAAATAAATACAAGTAAATGGCAAAAAGGAATTGAAGGTTTTTTATACATGTTGTGAATAGACCCGGGGGCCATACTTTTCCGTAATGGCATCTCTCATGAAAAAAAGTACACCGTGGGTAATTTTTTTTACTCTTGGGCAATTAAGAGAAAATCAGATAGTTATGTGATATTCATGTCAATGATCATGTGTATATAGGCATCACGCCATAAACAAATAGGCCGACTCTTGCGTGCACCTATTAATATAACTCCACTCATCGACCGCTATCCATCATGCATCTCGAGTATTTAGTAAAATGGAGTAATGCATGGAGAACAATGACATGATGTAGACAAAGTAAACTCAAGCAATATGAATAAACCCCACCGTTTATCCTTAGTAGAAGCAACATAAAGACACATCTTGTCCCCTTCTGTCACTAGGGTATAGAAATTCGCCACGTTGAACCTACTACAACACAGCACTCTCACCGAAGAAATATCAATCTAGTTGGTCAAACTATTTCAATAGATCAGAGAGAATTACAAAGCTATCATAATCATACACATAAGAGTCATATATGTATTCATAGGAGACTCATATATTTATCATGAATAATCTGAACATAAACCCACAATTCGTCGGATCCCAACAAACGCACCGCACAAAAGGAATTACATCATGTGGATCAAAGCGAAGATGCGATGATCACTTTATTGAAGATCAAGAGATAGAGATTGCCATCTAGGTACTAGCTATGGACTCGTAGTTCTATAGTGAACTACTCACACATCATCATGAGGGCAACAAGGTTCATGAAGAGGCACTCCGTTGACAGGGTATGATACGTCTCCGTCGTATCTATAATTTTTGATTGTTTCATGCCAATATTCTACAACTATCATATACTTTTGGCAACTTTTTATACTATTTTTGGGACTAACATATTGATCCAATGCCCGATGTCAGTTCCTGTTTGTTGCATGTTTATTATTTCACAGATTATCCATACCAAACGAAGTCCAAACGCAATAAAAAACCAACAGGGATTTTTTTGGAATATTTATGATTTTTGGGAAGAAGAATCAACGCGAAATGATGCCCATGGGGGTCACAAGCCCCCTAGCCACGGCCTGGGGGTGGGGCCGTGCCTGGCAGGCCTGTGACCAATCCCTAGGGCAGTTGGGGCCCTTCTTTATCTGCAAGAAATATAATATCCGGAAGAAAATCGTGTTAAAACTTCAGCCCAATCGGAGTTACGGATCTCCGGGAATTTAAGAAACGGTGAAAGGCCAGAATCTGGGAGCGCAGAAACAGACGGACACAGAGAGAGAGAGAGAGAGATCCAATCTCGGAGGGGCTCGCGCCCCTCCGCTGCCATGGAGACCATGGACCAGAGGGGAAACCCTTCTCCCATCTAGGGAGGAGGTCAAGGAAGCAGAAGAAGGGGGGCTCTGTCCCCTCTCTCCCGGCGGCGCCGGAACGCCGCCCGGGACATCATCGTGTGACGGCGATCTACACCAACACCTCCGTCATCTTCACCAACACCTCCATCACCTTCCCCCATCTATATTCAGCGGTCCACTCTCCCGCAACCCGCTGTAACCTCTACTTGAACATGGTGCTTTATGCTTCATATTATTATCCAATGATGTGTTGCCATCCTATGATGTCTGAGTAGATTCTCGTTGTCCTATCAGTGATTGATGAATTGCTATGATTGGTTTAATTTGTGTGTGGTTATGTTGCTGTCCTTTGGTGCCCATCATATGAGCGCGCGCATGGATCACACCATAGGGTTAGTAGTATGTTGATAGTACTATGTATTGGAGGGCAAGGGTCACAGAA